>NC_142013.1:84532919-84858419 GCF_049901735.1 Notechis scutatus
TTATACATAACCTCTTCATTTGCTTTTCTTTGTTTGATTTGAATCCATTCTGAAGTTAAAAGAAGCTAGGAAGTCCAAATACATTATTTTAAGTCAATAGTTTAAACACTAAATCCATGCGATGGTAATTCCTATTTCTAGGAGCAAGAAGGCACTGAAATGTAAATATGTTACTATATTTCACAATAAATGCAAGTCTTTTAGGTACGGATTTGAGATTCATACAATATTTAAACAATAACTTTCAAAGCTTTACTGCCCTAATATATTCTAGATTGTGGTCAGTTATTTAATTTGGATACTTCACTTCTACCTGCACTGAGAAGTAAATTGGACCTTGGAATTAATGGATTCTCTCAGCTATATGGTTTAGTTGCCAAAATCATCAATTCGCTTTTTAAATTAGAAGAATATGTTCCAGGATATATTACATAAGATGGTATACAGTACATTTACTGTACCATTTTGGATGAAAATATCTGATTAATATTGAAAGAAAAATATATTTCAATGCTTCTAAAGCATAGCATTTTTTATGAGCATATGGCTTCAGCAAATCTATAGTCACTTTTCCCCTTTTTCTGCAGAAATTTGAAGATTATGTCTCCTGCTGGTCAAACGTAGGCTGTGGTGGCCATGAATACGATGGTGGCTATTATCATCACCATTATGATGAAGATGCTCCTATTGGCTCACGAAATCCAGGCACCTTCAGACATGGAGCAAATGTCAATTATGATGATTATTAAGATTATTCTCTGTCTTAACTATTATTATTAATAACCGTTTCTTCTCTGTATTTCTATATTAATTCTTTCTTCTCTGTGTAAGGACACTAGAATTTTTTAAAAAATTGATTTTAATCTGGTTCTTAATTTTAGCTGATGGGATTGGGGGAAGAAACCAAGAAAAATGGGTCTTGCATATATTCCTTAACATATCTGCTTTAACATTAAAGCTTTTTAAATATAAAATTTTAATTATGCATTCTTGTGAAAGACTTTCATTATGAAGACTAACTTTCTTTACTGAGACCAGTACGGCCATTTTATATTAATGTACAGCTTACAGCGAATAAAAACATAAAAATGAACAAGTGTCATACAATAACTTCCTATTACCCACCACAGGGCCATGATATCACCATACCAATTCTGCATTTTCCTCGATCCACTCCCATCTTAGCCCAATCATTGGGGAAGAGTCAGGGTTCATGGCCTGAAGGTTTAAGGCTAAAAGGATAATGGGTTTCCAGATCTCAGGGGGTCAAAAATGGAAAGCCACTGTCTTGCTAGGGTTGACTTGAAGTCACTCCTTCCCCATCCAGAACCTCCAGGCATTGGGTCAGCATCTGAACCTGTCCAGTCATGGGTGGAGGTATATAATTATCCTTTGAATATTGATGAAATTCTACTGCTAACTGACGTTACCCATGGGCTTTATTCGATATTAAATAGAAGTGATGAGAAACCAAGTCTTGAGATAAGTGTAGACTTTTCTTCCCCAATCCTTTTACTAACGACAGGAAGGAAAAACACTGTAAAACAGTGACTCCCACTTTCAACCTTCAAATCTAATCCAGAAGGTTGATGATACGAAAGGTTGCCAAGTGATCCAGAAGGGCCAGGGTGGATGCAACATCCCCATCTCAAGCTTTTCCCAACAAATGTGACCAATGCCATGTCAGTACTATAAAAAACTGACTGAAAAAGATAATACACTTCATCCAACACTCTCCAATGCTAAACACTCACCATTTTCTCAACAATCTTCTCCCAAATACTGCCACCTCCTGAGAAGCCTTAATCAACTAGGGAAGGAGAAGTGCTCAGATACATGACAAGGTCATAGAAACAAGGACCCTGTCTACTTTTGCAATATCAACTGGCTCAAACTCTCCCAACTAACAAAGTGAGTCATTTCCAAAGGACCTGCCCAACCATGTTTACTTCAGTAAAGCCAAGTACCTTTGTTTGACAGAGGCTCTACAGGGGCTCTCCTGACTATTCCTTACCAAGAAGGGGACCAGTCACCCAGAATAAAGCTATTGGTTGTCTGTATATAGATACAATAAGGGCAAAGAAGTGAGCTCATTTTGTCTTAATCAAGACTCCTTACTGTGCCTATTGGCTTGTATTCCTCCAGCAGTGCTCTCGTGCCATTACATCTCCCGAAGACCCTTGACAAACTATAAGGATCCAGAGGAGCCACAATCACAGAGGCCGCACAATCACACAGTGATTCAATCTTCTTAAATGTTCATTTCAGTTTGAAACGAAAGCCCTGGCTGAACCATGCACTAATATAATCTTTGTCCTCAAGGAAAAAATATAGTCCGGTGGCCTTTTTTGGTGGGGGGGGGAGCACCTTTGAGACAACCATGATCTGGATGACGGAGAATCTCCATAGTTATACCTTCAGGAATAACCTCAAGTTCCCTTTGAAACCCATCAATTTCCCAAGGCCACCCAATTCAATAGATGGCTCTTCCCTGCAGTGGGGGCAGCTCATAGAGAACTACCAGGGTCAAGAAGGAATGGTTGTCCATGACAAAGAACTGATGATAACGTTCCCTATTCTCAACCTCAGATCATGTTGCCACTACCCCAAGACCTAATGATCTAATGGATGACCTTCTCTGTGAACTATCACTTTTGCTCCTTTAAAAACACTGAATTGTTTTCTCGTCACCAAAAGAGTTTCCTCCCTTGCTTTATAGTAAGCATTGTTGTAAAGACTTGGAGATATCACAAACAATTCTCTCTCCACACTGTTGTGATGGTGTGAACAGTGTAAACTGTCACTATGGTATTCCTTCAAGACAGCAGAAGTTGGCTGGCCATCTACACTCCCATGCATTTCAATTTTTTTGCAGTATTAAAACATGAAAAACTTGTAATAGGATTAAGACATTCCAAATCATTAAAGAAAACAGGATGCTGTTGTTTCTGTAGGAATGTGTAATTCAGGTATGTCAATATTAACAATAGTTAATTTTTGTGTGGAAGTGGCCTGATTCTTCGTTGTTTTTACTAAAAGTGGATTAGTACTGAAAATAGCAATATAATTTAATTATAGAACAGAAAAGAGAAGTTATTCATATTTCCTTGTCCTTCCCAGCATGATTTGTGCTCTCTAAGTTCCCCCATAACCCAGACCAGGTTTTGAGAGCAGACAGAAGATTTTGCATTCCATAGACGGGAGCAGAAGTCGTCCACTGAATTTTATCCATACAGGTAATCTTCAACGTACAAACACTCCTTTAGGAACCGCTTGAAATTACAACACAATCAAAAATGTGATTTAGAAACAGTCCCCACAGTCACAGCATCCCCATAGTCACAGGATTAAAATCTGGGCATTTGGCGACTGGCACAGGTTTACAATGATTGTAGCATCCTGGGATCATATGATCATCCCTTGTGACCTACCCAGCCGGTTTCTGACAAGCAAAGTCAATGGGAAAAGCTGGAATCACTGATTAATGGTTTGCTTAACAACTGTAAGTGATCTGCTTAACAACAGTGGCAGAAAAGGTCGTAAAATAGGGCATGGCTCACTTAACAACTATCTTGCTAATTGTGATGCCAATTGTGATCATAGGCTGAGGACTATCTGTATGTACCGACTTGATTTTTAATTTAACTCCAAAGGGTTATTTGTAATTGAATTGTATTCCTCAAAAGGTATGCTATCTAAAAACCCACATAATATTGTTTAAAAGAATCAGTTACTGATTCTACTAAGGCAGATGTTACATCAGTCTGCTATACCTGTATAATAATATGTCCACTACCACAGACTTGTTTTTTTTACTTAAATCTGTAAGGTTCAGTGTTTTATTAAAATAGCATATTCAACCACTGGTAGCCAATAATACATTAACTTTTGCCCAGAGTATGCACAATACAGTAGTGATTTAAAATAGCATTTATCAGTGGAAATAGTTCAAATTCAAGTGTGCAACTAGAACTAAATGTTGGGTGGGGGAGGAGAACAGATTTAAAGAATACATAAAACTCTTTTACAGATATTTTCTAAATGTCGGTATTCGTCATCTGACAATACTACTTTTTTTCCTTTATGCATAGTCTCTCTCATTTAAAGTACCCATTTTATAAATAAATTGGCAATTCTGCCCTTCTTATCTTATGCGCAGCTTCACAAAGAAACCAGTAAATAAAACTGTCAAGGACAGTTATAACAAATGATCTCACAGCAAGATATAAAACCTGAAGATATTAAAAAAGGATGCATCTATTTTACATTAAAAGACAGATTTAAAAAGTGCAAGGCAAGAACTGCAGTTTTCTTGTTGAGGCACATCCACTTCTTTAAAGCAAGCTTCAGAGTGAAATTCCAGTTTTTTCTTCTTCATGATACCTGTTCTGAAGTCTTTACCAAAAGACATACAACATCTTCTCAAATTCAAGGTAAGAAATGTCATTTCTTGTCCAATTGAATTTTTAGTTATGTCTGCTTCTTCCTTTTTTTATCCTAGCAGGTTTTGGTTTAGGAATATATTGATTATTTGCTTGATATTCCAGTTCTTTCCGAAAATAATGAATGGCTTTATTTAAACCTTCTTCCAACGGAACCTGTTCCGGAGAGAAAGAGAAAGAGAGAGGATTATCCCTGCTTACAGAATATGTGGTGCTTATTTGCAGTACTAAAACTCTGCTTCCTAAAACTTTGCTCCTCAATTCATGGAAATATTCATGGAAGTTTGCTTGTTTTCCAATTTGATGACATTGGAAGTAGCAAAAAACTAGATATTTCTGAGGAAGAAATAGAGATGTACATATTTTGTTTCAGTATTTTTATTGAAATGGTTTTTAGAGTTTCTCCTGAGTTTAATTAATTTGTTTTACATAAAGGATCAAGGGACATTAAAAAAAAAACACGCTTCTATCTCCTGTCCCCAAAAGGAAGCACACCACAGAATAAATTACAACGATTTGCCTTAAATGATATGAAATAAATAATGTTGCATTTTGAAATTACAATACCATTGATAAGACATTACGTACCACAGGTTCCCAACCAAGCAATAATTTGGCTTTCTTGATATCCGGCTTCCTTTTTTGAGGATCATCTTGAGCTTCTGAGAGAAATTGGATTTCACTCCCACTGCCTGTAAACACATTTTATAATTAGGCATATTGTTGAGTTGATTGCTGTTACAATTTCAGTTTCTGCAGAGATCATTTCCTTCTGCAAGGCATTCCACATCAAAAGGTCCATAATGACACAGGTGGTCTCGACTTGCAACTGTAAGTCAGGCTGGCAATCACAGTTCTAAGTCATGATCAGAGTGGTATTCTACCAGTTCGCCCGATTCTGGTATACTGGTAGTGCTGAAGATTGGCGGAGACCGAACCAGTTCTTTCTGAGGAGCTGCTGGAGCTGCTGTTGGGCCCACCCACCTGCTCGCCCGGGCTCCCATAGGGACCTTTATTCCCTGCTTTTGAAGTGCAGCTGCTTTGCGCGGCACAGCAGATTGCTGCGCATCAGCTGCTGAAGTGACAGGGAGAGTGCAGGATTGCAGGAGGTGAGTCGCAAAGCCTCTGCGCCTGCAAAGTGCATGTTTGGCACATGCGCATGTTCAAAGTATGTGCGTGCACATAAAGTGCGCCCACCGAACCAGTGGTAAACTATTTTGAAACCCACCACTGGACATGATGTTCATAACATGAGTTATCACATGACTGATCCAGTGGTTAAGTGAAACCATTGTTTGCTATAGCCCAGTTTTTGCCAGAAATTAGAAGTAAACACCAGTTTCCGACAAAACTGTCCTAAATCATGGTCATGTGACCACAAGGTTTAGTGCAAATACTATCCAATTGCCAAACACCCAAATTTGGTCATGTAACTGTGGAGGTATCAAGCGCTAGGGAAATCAAGAGATTCAGGCAGTTCAAATAAGTATGAAGATTGATTGCAAGCTTAAGCTCTCTACAAGAATCTGACCAATCAGCAGTCAAGTGAAATGAGTGGGAAATAAGAAAGGCATTCAAGGTGGGCTGGACTTAGATCTCTTGTGGGCGCGCAGAGACTCATTTGACTGCTCCCTTGGGCCCAGTCTGGTCATCTACAGGAGGCTGACATCAGAACTTTGAAACTGGGTTGTAAATACCTTTTGGGAGCTCTGTGATAATTTTGAAGAGTTGTTAAGCAACCAATCATAAGTCAAAAACTATACAATACATTGTACACATACTGAGTGCACATGGACCACAGAAGTTTTAGTATTTATAGGCCTATAATTTTTATTTCATTTTTTCAGTTAATTATTATTACATCTTCATTGGGTTTTCTAATAGCAGCTCCAAATTAAATCATCTGAACTTACTTATTAAATTGATTACCTTCCATGTAACAATCAATAGGAGACACATATCACCAAGCTCTATATTTTCTTTACAAAGCAATTTAAACATACTTACCCACAAGCTTTTTAATTAACTGGGCAAATTCTAGAATAGAATGTTCCTCTGGATTCCCCTAGAGATACAACTATTATTAAAATAATGTTTATAATACAATAGTTATAGTATACTAGTATTGTATAGCACGATAGTACAAATTCATTATTTAAGTACAATAGGTACGAGTTTTGATCTTCCATAAAGAGTTATTTCCTGAATACTCATTCTGTTCGCTAACAAACTGCAAAATATGTTCCCAATTGCGGAATTCTCTGTTCCCAAATGGAATCTACCACAGGAATTCCTAAAGGAAAAGAATGATCCAAAGACTAGAATCCTTGTTCTAGCAGAAATTCCTATTGTTTTCACACTACTCTTGAGGGCAAACATAAGGAAATGCATTTTACATCTCAGATCATACTACGTTCAGTAGAGACCTCAATGGTTTTAATTACTTTCTGATTTAGCAACAAAATCTCAAAGAGATGAAATATTATGAGGCAGGAATATAATGACAAAAGCAGCACACCGGATGCAGAAATTTATTTAAAAATGGATTTATAAAATGGGGTCTATGCAAAGGCCTTATTTGCAGATATAATATAGAACTCACTGCATTTAAAAATTGCACCATGCTACTTTGTCCTCATATGGTGCTCATCTTTTTAATAACAATGAGAAGCAGGAGGAGGTATCAATGATGGTGATGGGTCTATTGCAATTTTCAGATCAGGACAATACCAAACGCTATGTCCCAGCACTGACTGATTCCATGCATTCTGAATTTGGGGGTGCTATTTTATTTCCATACTACTTTACTCAATTTCCCATTAAGGTTTGTAACAACAAGAGTGTTTTGTTTACCAAGTTAACAGGACTGCTAACGTTGCTATTCATTAAGGCCACGAGCCCATTCACAAGGTCACTGGGAAAAAAAAAAGATAGAACAATATGAGCGGAGAGTTATTTCCTGATTTATTTATGGTCTGGCCTTGCAAAGTGCTGATGCTAAGGAAAAATTATTCTCTTGGGGGATATTTTGCTGTAAGCAGTGGCATGGGGTGGGGGTAGCAGTCAATGGGACCGAGACTGATAAAGTCCTGTCCCTTTTATACATGCAATACCACATGATCTTCACCATTGGGATGAAACAGGAAGCTTTTGCTGGTACCCATGAACAGAAGCTAAAACAAGTGAACCACAGCAACTTACACTGAATAGACATGAAGGGATGGAGCAAAACATTTCCGCCTAAACAATTTTCACAAAAGACCAATTGAGACAATGGGATGAATGAGTTATCAGGGTGTCAGGTTTAGGTGCAGAACATAATAAAACTTTAAAATCAGGGTAGGGAACTTTTATTAGACTGAAAACTGGAGTTGGTTTTGAGTGGTACATCGTGGCCCACATTTTAATCACCAATGTGGTCAATTCAAGAGACAGGTGAATTAAAAGTAGTTAATTGGATTGTTTCTTTTGGCATGAATTATGTAAATTAAACAATGACATTTACTAACAACTTTTGGCAAGGTTCAGCATGTGTAGCCAGGCTTTAAAGAGAGCGGAAAGGTAGTTTATTCAAGTAAACGGGAACAAACATGTATATCCAGTTCCCACTCATTGTAAAGTCAGCTGTTCACTGCCAGAGTAGAAAATTTCCAAACAAAATTTAGTGTGACTCTTCCACTGTAGTCCTTCACATTGTTCATGGGGATCAAGAAGTCAAGATGGCGGCCACAACTATGCAATCAAGACCTGCCCTGTCATGAGGCAGGCAAGCAGTGGGGAGGGCACTGACTGCATGATTTTTGTCACCTTGATTATTTTGACTTCCTTCTCTGGAACATTTCTGCTTGTCATACCTAACTTTGTCATTAAGAGCATAATGAACAGTGGTAGGCAAATTTACCCTGGATAGCTATGGGATAGGAAAGAAATTTAGGTTCCTTAGGCCCTTTAAGAAATGGGAGAGGGGGATTCCTCTTTTTATAATTAAGCTATGTGGTTTTTTCTCCCCAACAAAATTCAATAAATGTAGATGGATAGGCATAAATGAATTTGGAACTGCAAAAGTGGTCACAGAATTTTTAAAATTAGCACAAATATTATGCTTATTCTAGGTTAATGTTAAGCCACCATTATGCTGGCTAAAACTGAAAAAAAATGCTCTCTTTAAAAAGAAAAGTGCATATCCACATATTCAGCAGAAGGTGGCAGTAATGGTTTAAGGGAAAACAGGAAGCCCAGAGGCTTCTAACACTTCTTTTGCCACTTAGAGTTATTGTGTGTGTATGTGTGTGTGTACTTATGTTTATTACTAAGCCATTTGTATTGACTATTTCCCATTCTGTAAAAATTAAATAGCGGGTGTGGGTATAAATAAACATTGTATTCCTGCTGGGCTGGGCTGAATTAAATGTAGCCAAGGCGCTGCTAGAAAAACATTCCACTCTGTCGTGGGTGGATAAATTTCCCACACTCTGCTACAAACA
This sequence comes from Notechis scutatus, assembly GCF_049901735.1. Taxonomy (NCBI): domain Eukaryota; kingdom Metazoa; phylum Chordata; class Lepidosauria; order Squamata; family Elapidae; genus Notechis; species Notechis scutatus. Next base: position 84,541,846 of record NC_142013.1, read on the forward strand.
AATACCTGAATGGCTGGCACAATACCAAGCCTCGACCAGGTTCGACCAGCAAATATACATAATTGGAATTGATGCAGACTTATTCACTCCTTGGACAGATGGCTCATATCCTCCTTTCTAAACCGTTTAGAGGGGGCTGTAAAGCACTATAAAGCGGTATATAAGTCTAAGTGCTATTGCTATTATTTGTTTGCAACAATTATTGAAAGCAGCAGCTAAGCAGGGTTGCAATGAGAGAATAAGGCCAGGATGTACAGTTTGACAGTTATTTTCTGCGGTGACCTTTTCTTTTAATGTTATTAAAGAATGTTATATTAAATAGATAAAGAATGTTATATTAGATAGATATAACAAATACAAAAATCTAATACATAAATTGATCAAAAAGGAAAAGAAACAAAAAGTATCTAAAAAGTTTAAATCTTATTTAAAAAAAAGAAAAGAAAACACAAGCAGGAGAAACTTCCCCCTTCATCTCCAACAAGTAGATTTAACATTTATAACTCATCACTGTCTCTTAAAATAGCTGCGGCAGGACTGAATTGATGTTGTCGGTGCTCAGAAATAGTTAGTCAATGGTTTGATGAGTAGAAAACACCGTAATTTTATGGCTTTTAAAAAAGATTAAAGTGGTGTTAAGTTCCTAAGTAGGAGCTTTTAAAAGTTGAATTTTCTAGATTTATAAGTTTGGGATTCTCACAAGGAAGATGTTAAACCAGCAATGGCATACTTGCTATACAACATTGTTAGATGAGTCATGATTATCATTCTTCACATCTGCAGCCCAAACTGTACAAAGAGATGTTTACTTAATTGTATGCTAGATGGAGGTTCAACTTGCTAGCAGTAATGAGAAGTTCTAGAAGACAAACACTGATCTAATTTGCAAGAATTCTTGCCTTTGAAAGTAAGCACAACACCAACATTCAGAATTTGTAGTTTTTACTGCTTTATTTTTTTTTTAAGTTTTGAGACTACAAGAAATATAACTATAATGCTCTCTCCATACAAATTCCTACAGTTTTTAAAAAGTGCTGTCAGATAATGAATGGGCCACATGAATGACACTACTCAGGAAAAGTGCTGAAAAGTTATATGGCAAAATTAGGACATGTGGAAAACACTTTCCCACAAACTCTTCTTGAAACAATTAACATTGGTTAGCTAAAGGCCATAATAAGATTGAGTTGAATTCAATATAAAAATGTGTACCTGACATACTGGAATGCTCTGGTTTGAGTGCCAGGCCCATATACCTGGAAGAATGAAAAATGACATAAATAGGTATAGCAAAAATACCACTCTGCAATGACATACAAGTACCATCCATGTATCCATATTTGTTTGTCCTGATTTACCAAATGATTATCTTAATGAGCCTCTGTGGTGCAGTGGTTAGAGTGCAGTACTGTAAGGTACTTCTGCAGCCAGCTGCCTACAATTTGGCAGTTCAAATCCCACCAGGCTCATGGTTGACTCAGCCTTCCATCCTTCCGAGGTGGGTAAAATGAGGACCCAGATTATTGGGGGCAATATGCTGACTCTGTAAACTGCCTAGAAAGGGCTGTAAAGCACTATAAAGCGGTATATAAGTCTAAGTGCTATTGCTGTTAAGCTAGACGGAGAATAATTTTATTATATACCTCTTAAATACGCATTAATTTTTCACTAGGTTCATGGAGTGCAATCAACAGGCTTCCTGTCCAAGATACAAACCAACAGGACTATTTCATATTGGTCTATTTGTTCATTTTCATGTTGATTATTTGTTCATATCTAGCAATTCTTACCAATTTTAAAAATCCATTCTTTTCAACATGGCATTTTTTGGAAGAATTTGGGTTTTTTTCAAAAAAAAAAATTCCATAGTAGAATATGCTTCAAATAATTATCAATTTGCTTTACAAATGAGAAAGAAAAAATGTTCTTAAGTTGGCAAAAAATAAAACCAAGTCATGCAGGCTTTTCTAACAATTTATAAATAATTTAAATCTTCTATAAAGAATTTAAATCTTTTTTTTAGTGCAAGTTGAAAGACTGCCTACTAAATGTCTTAGCAACAATCTTGCCAGTAAGCCGATTACAAACATTCTGCTAGTATATGGTTGTTTGCCAGAAATAAAATATTGCAATTTTGAAAAGGCTGAATCTCATTAGATTCTATTGTTCTTCAAAAGGATTTCATACATCCTTGCCTGAAAATCCTTTACTTTTATATTGCAAAACTTCTCTGCCATTCTAAGATAAAAGCATTACTTTATTGTAAATATTTAAATTGTTAAAACAGCAGTAACTTTCAATGTTATTTTAAAAGGAGCCATTTCAAAGTATTGCTTGAAGCACACCAAATGGAATTAAGAAGCAGTTTACACGAATATGTATATTTGTCATTTCCAGAACTCTAGCACTAGATGATAAATAGATGCATGAATATCTGCTATAAGTGAACGGCAAGAGATAACATATTTGCTATGTTAACAAATATCAACTCAGGAAAGTTTTCAATAGAAGCAGTTCACCTATTTGGTTGAAGGCTTCACTTGATTTCTTACCAATGAATCTTCCATGTATTAGAAACAATTTCTATAATCTTAGGTATCTTAATATTAAAGGCACTTTTGAGTACAACACAATGTGCTTATCTGATTAAATATTATATGATGCATTAGAATGTTTCAATTTCTAATTTAAGATTCTTTACTAAAATATTGATCCTGTGAGTTTTCACAAAATGGCAGATTTTGATGTGTCTTTGCCACACAGTCATTAAACTGATGAAGATGAAGACATACAGTTAAGGGTTCTCCTTGAAGAGCTTGCAGGATAAAGTTACTAACAACTCTGCCATCATTCATGTGCATCCGGGGACCAAATGTATTGAAGATTCGGGCAACTCTTACTTCAACACCTTCCTGAAATGACAAGAAATAGCATCTTGTAAAAATTCTATTGAAAATCTTCATGCTGGGTTTTAATTTTTTTTTTTTTTGCATTATTCCAGAATAAGAAATACCCCCACACACATACAATTGTAATGATTTCATATGGTGCAGTTCATCTATAGATCTATTACCTGCCAACACCGTACCCCTCAAATATCTGCTACAACAGCCCCATCATCCCAGCCAGCCTCTGAAATAGGTTAGCCATTATGAGGGTTGGGGCCCAGCCTATCGGGACTGTACAAGCTGAGAAAGACTGGCTTGTAGCATTATTGTTGAAAGAACTCTTTCTCAGAGATTTCTCTTTGGAAGGATAATATAATGAGTATTTCTGATTAAACTAAATCAATTTTTGTTAGGCTTCTGGGGACATGAAGCAGTTCGAATTAGTAAACAAAACAGATACTCGTGAGGATGCCATGAATGTTTATAGATCTTGACAACAGCAGGAAATGTTGGCAAACGTGTCTCGATTATTTGTTCTCTTTATAATATTTCTAGAAGACATGCCAGAAAGTATTGGAATTTACACTGCCTCTTACAATGTTTGTATAGTCAGTCTGCCTTTTTAGTAGCTTAGCAACTATAGATTACAAAATGAAATTCACCATAAAGGATGAAACATCAACAACGGTTCAACTACTTTATTCTTACTTTCACAACAACCTTGGTTCCTATGCAAAACAAAAAACAAAAACCTTGACTGAAAACATCAATAAAGCTAATGACAACGCTAAAGCTTATGTTGACAGAGAAGATCCTGGATGTTTAGGAAAACCAAAGGCAATCTAAAAAAGTAGCCCAGGGGAGACAAAATCCAGTTTTGATTCTGGCCAGTTTGGTCTAGTGCAGGGGTGTCCAACCTTGGCAACTTTAAGCCTGGAGGACTTCAACTCCCAGAATTCCCCAGCCAGCAAAGAATTCTGGGAGTTGAAGTCCTCCAGGCTTAGTTGCCAAGGTTGGACACCCCTGGTCTAGTGGTTAAGATATCAGGGTAGAAACCAGGAGACTGTGAGTTTTAGTCCCGTCTTATGCATGAAAACCTTCTTGGTGGCCTTGGGCCAGTCACACACATTCAGTACAATCCACCTCATAGGGCTATTGTTATGGGGGAAGTAGGAGGAAGAAGAAGTATTAGGTATTTCACCGCCTTGAGTTATTTATTTATAAATATAATAAAGGAGGGAATACAGGTTTACAAGAAGTCAAGAAGCAGTTTCTGAGAAAACAGTGCGCATCAGCCCACAAACAGTTGGTTGTAATTGAATAAACAAACAAGAAACAAAAACCCCCAGAAAACCAGTGATGAATAACAAGATTTTTATATCCATATATATGAAATAAAAGATGGGACAAACAGAAAGGCCAAAGGCTCCCAAAGATAATTACTTATCTCACACCTGAGAGATTTTGCATTTCTCTCCAAGTGCCTTAGTATTACATTCATTTTTTCAAATTCTGGACAACAGAAGTCCTCAACTTACAACAATTCATTTAGTGACCTTTTGAAGTTACAACACCACTGGAAAAAGTGACTTATGACCAGGGGTGGGGTTCAATCAGTGTTACTACCGTGTTTCTCATAAAATAAGGCCGGGTCTTATATTTTTTGAGCCCGAAAAACGGCTACGCCGTCTTTTTGGGGTGACTTTATTCCCCCCCTTGCATCCTCATCTAGAGCGCCCGTGGGCAGCCTCGCCACCAGCCGCTCCTAACGGGTGATCATGGCGAAGCGCAGAGAGCTCCCTACTCCCACCAAACACCTTTGCTGCAGACCCAAGACCTTTGGCACCCGCCGCTGTTGCTTTCCCTTCTGCCCATTCCGCTGCCACGTTTGGAGCTGCTGCTTCCGTGTTTGGAGTGCCGCTGCCATTTGGAGTGCCGCCGCCATTTGGAGCACCGCCGCCACATTTGGAGCTGCCACTTCCGTGTTTGGAGTGCCACTGCCATTTGGAGTGCCGCCACCATTTGGAGCACCGCCGCCACGTTTGGAGCTGCCACTTCTGTGTTTGGAATGCTGCTGCCATTTGGAGCACCGCCGTCATGTTTGGAGCTGCCACTTCCACGTTTGGAGCTGCTGCCGTGTTTGGAGAGGCGGCGGCGCTCCAAATGGCGGCGGTGCTCCAAACAGCGGCAGTGCTCCAAACGTGGAAGCGGCAGATCCAAACACGGCGGAAGCTCCAAATGCAGACATGGCAACTCCAAACAGCGGCAGTGCTCCAAACAGCGGTGGGGTCCCAAACACGGAAGCGGCAGCTCCAAATGCGGCAGCTCCAAATGCGGAGCTCCAAACAGCAGCAGTGCTCCAAACAGCGGCAGCGCTCCAAACGTGGAAGCGGCAGCTCCAAATGCAGAAGCGGCAGCTCCAAACGGCAGCGGTGCTCCAAACAGCAGTGGTGCTCCAAATGTGGAAGTGGCAGCTCCAAACGCGGCGGCGGCATGGGCAAAGGGAAATCAACAGCGGTGGGCACTGAAGGTCTTGGGTCTGCCGCAAAGGTGCTTGGCAGGAGTAGGGAGCTCTCTGCGCTCTGCCATGATCGCCCATTAGGAGCAGCTGGTGGCGAGGAATTGCTGCCCACGGGGCGCTCCTAACGGCAAGTCCTTCCCCCCATTTTGCATGTTTTAAAATAGGCCTAAATTTGGGGGGAGGGGCTTAATTTCATTTTATGCCTAGAAAACATGCTCTTCCTATTGGGGGAGGTCATATTGTTGGAGAAACACGGTAGTTGGTGACTATGTTTTGCATGCGCATGACGTGTGCTGCGTGCACATGTAAAAAAAACTTTAGCTGTGCTGCCTGGACAGATGAAGTGCTGCACGCAAGTGCACAGCATTTGAGAAGCCTCTTTTTTCCTACTTTTTCAACCTCAGCTGTGCAGCGGAGGAAAAAGCAGGAAATAAAGGACAGATAAAAGCCCAGAAGGGCAGGTGGGCCAAACAGCAGCAAATACAGACCGGTTTGGTGTCTGCTGTCTTCAAAGCTACCGGTTCTATAGAGCTGGGCAGAACCAGTAGCATCCCACCCCTGCTTATGACCATTTTCATACTTACGACCATTGCAGCATCCCGATGGTCATGTGATTTACATTCGGATGCTTTGACCACTCTATCTGGTTCATATTTATGACAGTTGCAATGTTCGGGTCATGTGATCATCTCCTTTTGCAACCTTCTGACAAGTCAAGTCAATGGAGAAGCCAGATTCACTTAACAACACTTAAGTTAGGGTTACTAACTTAACAACTGCAGTTGGTTCACTTTACAAATGTGTCCAGAAAAGGCATAAAATAGGCCAAAAGCACTTAACAAATGTCTCACTTAGCAAACTAAATTTTAGGCTCAATTGTGGTCAGAAGTTGAAGACTACCTGTATAATGTTATGACTAAGAGCCAGTTGCATAGTGGTTAGGGCAGCAGCCGAGAAGCTGAGAGACTGTGAATTTTAGTCCTACCAAGACATAAAGATAATTGGGTGACTTTTGGCTTGTCCTTCTCCTTCAGTCCAAGGAAGAAGGCAATGGCAACCATTTCAGGAAAAAAAAAAACTTTGCCAAGAAAACTGCGGAACTAGTTCCATCTGTCACCAGGAACGAACACTGACTTGAATCTCTCACACACAAATGTTATTACTGTGCAAACCTTTCCCTCAATACCTGCTTCATATAGGCATAACACATGGTTTCAGCAACTCTCTTTCCTTCATCATAACATGCTCTAGGTCCTATAGGATTCACATGACCCCAGTAATCTTCATTTTGTGGGTGAACTTCAGGATCTTAAAAGAAAAAAAAGGGGGGCTTTCAATTATCCAATAACAAGTAACAATATTAATATTAATTACTTTTGATAGGACATCTTTTTCTAACTTTAACCTAAGGACTTGTGGAAAGTTTAGTGTCCCAATTCAGTACAGGTTTGCGGCATTCAATTCCATTTAGGCATTAGGATTTGACATAGCCAGGGGAGAAAGAAGGCTGTTCTACAGAATCATGGATAGCAGAGTGCAGCAAAGTGTTATGTGAATGTCTTTCCTGTCTTGAAAACGTATTTTTCTTATCTTTCTGGAACCATCTGTTTAATTTCCTTGAGATATATGTAGTTTTAGTGCAATTCTGGGAACTTAATTTGTTTGTAAATGATCCCAGTCAACTGAGGTGTGTGTGTGTTTATGTTCTACACACATAGAGTATATGGACCATTAAAAAGTTTAATCAAGAATAAACAAAACTTATGAGGAAAAAGTCAATATGCTGATCATATAGCTCAAACATGGCCAGTTTAAAAATTGCTATTGAGCATCAGAATTATCTACAAAGCATTTCATGGCATCAAGGTTTCAATTTAAAAAAAGGAAAGAGAACTGCCTTAATTTATATAAAATAGAAAAAGAGCTATGCTTAAAACAGTCAATATTTCTATGCATTTCTACTTTGATTTACTTTTGCTGGGCACTACTAAAACCAGGTGAAATTCTTTCTTCTGAGCCACAGTATCATTTGATAAGAAATTAATTTTCTTACAACTGAGGTTTTTTTTTAAAATTGATTTGATAATTATAGAGTTCTGCTAAAATGCTTTATTTGCAGTTACTAAATTGAGAAAGGATAAAAGAACAAACCCATCAATACAAAGGGTCCTTTAATTATCTGCAATGTTACAAGAACAAATTGTTCATATATATCATGGTAGTGATGAATGTTTAAAAAGTATTTTTATTGTTCTTCTATTTCAGCTTTTTATTGCATTCGTGTTGTTTTAATGGTTCCTGAGCCCCCAATCATACATTTGAGATGGGATCTATATAAATTGAATGAATGAATAAATAAAAAATTAGATATCCCACATGTTCTGTTCACAAATTGATCTGTTCACATCACAGATATAGCTTAAACTGTATGTTTTAAATCTCTGAATCAATTTCAGTTTCCATTAACATAAATTCCTAAAGAATTAACCTTCATTAGTAAGAATGAAGAAGGCTTGACTGTTCGGCATATCTACACCATGGCTTAGCAAACAAACCTTATCTGTTATAATTGGATCACAATTCTTATAGGCCTCCATTAAGATGGCTATTGGTCAGGGAATATGGGAACTGTAATCTGAACATCTTGATGGCACCAGGATGCCAAACTCAGAACAAAACAATATGCCAAGTTGAATGTAATCAAGTTACAGTAACTCATAATTAAAGAGTAAAGTAGCATTACAGAAAATATGATTTGTCAGTCATCATCACCACCATACAGCCAATTATCTATGGATCTTCATCACCCATACAGCCAATTATCTATGGAGATTCAGTTTGATCTAGTGGTTAAGGCACCGGGCTAGAAACCAGGAGACCATGAGTTCAAGTCTCGCCTTAGCCATGCCGGGTAACTTTTGGCAGTCACATTCCCTCAAGCCCATCCACCTCAAAGGAAATAGGAGAAGGAAGGTGTTTGGGATATGTTTTCTTGCAAGATACAAACAAACAAATTGTTAATACTTTAACTGGAAGACAAGCAAGGTGGGAAAAATCGATGCAATCAATAAGGCCGTTATGAAGTAGGACTTCCCAGATTAATCACTTCTTCTTACCTCCATAAACTTCAGAAGTGGATGCAAGGAGAAGACGGGCTCCAACGCGTTTTGCTAAACCTTAACAAAAAGAAGACATGGTTTTAAAAGGAGCAGAGATACCTTTATTTTACTTCAACCAACCCTGAAGTAGAATACTATACGTTGACACTTCTTTCAGGACAGAACAAATGCTGACGTGATTCAAGAAGCATTTAACTATGCCAAGAAAATCTGTACAAGTTTTAAGAGTTTTTGGAAGAGCATGTAGCCAGATAATATTATATATTATTTCTTTGCTGTGAGGGTTCATTATATTATTAGCACAGGCAGATAAAAAATGATTTATAATCTGGAATTTATTGTTGTTTGCACCAAATATCACATATCTTTCTGCCCCTTTGGTTCTAGCCTCTGTGAAAGGACTACAAACCGAAATGTAATAAAATGAATGAATGAGTGACCTGTGGTGAAAATTAAAAGTGTATTCTCATCCTGCCATTAAAAAAATCAAGAACATCAAGGCTGAAGGCTACAAAACAAAGGATATACGAATCCATTATAATAAATGGCTTTAACCATATTTGTGTATACAGATGAATAATCCAACTATAATTACTTAATACAGTTGTTTTCACTTGAAAATGGATAGACTTCAACTCCCAGAATTCCCCAGCCAGCAAAGTAAAACTGGCTGAGAGTTGAAGTCCACCCATCTTCAAGTGGCCAAAGTAGAGAACTATTGGCTTAATTCTTAACAGAACAATCAACTTTTTAAGACAGGGAATATCAACTTGGAGCCTAGAGGTACCAAACCATTCCCAGGCACTTCTATAGAAATCCACTAGGCTCTCTGCACTATTCTGTTTTTGTTTTAAAATGCCTGTTTTAATTTTAGTGTGTGTACATATATACACCTACATACATAGAGATAAATATTTATATTGAATTGTAAGCTGCAATTGAGATGGGAGGCCTCAGAAACTGAATAAATAAAATAAAATAAATAAAAGCACCCCTCCTACTGGTTTGCAGTGGTCCCACTGGGATGGCTAAGAGGAATCAATATGCCTTGGTATGGGGGGGTCAATATGCCTTCTGGCAAATGACCTTTTATGAATGGCCATGTCCTCAATTACACCATTTTTCTACCTGTTGCAACTATTTTTTAATATGATAAAATTCCAAATGTGTCCCCAGCTACGTTTCAATTATATTGCACAATTTTATTCTAAATAAAAAGATTAAGATTTATCTCTTTAAAGTAGATACACCGAGGAATATTACTGGGGAATATTCTGTTCTATTCTGAATGTTCTGTTCTACTTCTGAGCCAATACTTAGTGATTTACCTTGAACATTTTATCATAAAATTGTCTTTTTGCTCTGCACTATTGAATATTCATTGCTATCTGAGCCAAAGCAATTGTGAATTCCTTCCCACTGCACTCTGTCACAACTTTCAATGATTAGCATGGGCTGAATTGCCTTGGTATTATTATAGTAAGTACTTTGGTAACAGCTTCAAAACTAAATTTCTCAGTGGAATGGAAATAATTTGAAATTGTATTAGACATGGATATTTGCTTACATTTTCTATTAAGAATAGCCTCTTGGCAATTCAGCCACTGTTATAAGGGCTGCTTGAACCATCATGTTGGCATGTACAAGCTCGATATGCCTTTGTTCTGGTTAGGTCTAAGTTCTTGCATACACAAAGGTATAAGCGCATACACACGTTCACACGGCTAAGACAAGCTGGGCAATTGACAGCTGAAGGCCCCCTTTTTGCCAACTCTGGAGTCCATGTTGATCATGATTGTTGAAAACTGACAATACAACGTTCAATCATGCCAAATCCTCTGCAATACTTAAAAGAAGCTGCTTTAAACTCTCAACTTGTCTATATGCATAATGTGTCTTCGTACACTATGGTGCCCTCAACTTTATTCAAAATTGTAAATGGGGTCTTTGACAACCAAGAATTTACGGCTGAATGAGTCACATGCTGGTGCAGGCTGCATTCCCTTCCACAAGTGGATTGTCAACTCTACCTTCAAGTTGAATTCCTGAACAAGTATATGCAATGTGGCAAGTATCAGCATGCTGCTTGTCTGTTGCAAAACCATATTTTGTCTTAGCATGTTGTGTGAACTGCTAAGTTCAGCTCAGAACCTCTTTTTTAGCATTTCAGATCAATATGCAACAATATACCAACTACAGACAGACACGACAATGGAAAAATTACATGAGAATGCTGGGTTTTATCTTTCCTAAGTAAACATGAAAATAATGTTGCACTTAAACTTTATACTCACCTAACATATTTAATGTTCCAATTGTGTTTGTCTTTAATGTCTTTATGGGATTATACATATAATTTGGAGGAGAAGCTGGAGAAGCTAAGTGATAAATCTGGTCCACTGTGAAAAAAGTAAAGAGGTAAAGGGAGAGGGGAGGGAGAGGGATTGATTTATTTTACATTAAATGATTAAAAAAATTCTGAGATTCAACAAAATAATAACATTACTTTTCAGTTTTAGATACATGCACGTCAAACCCCGTTTATTATTGTAACTAATATCCTAAAAGAATCAGAATTAGAATGCAAGTTACACATCTAGGAGTTCTAGGTTAGTTCATAGGTTCTGCTCTATAGTGTAGGGCAGGGGTCTCAAACACAATTTACTTTGGGGCCGCTGGAGGCAGAGTCTGGGTGAGGCTGGGCCGCACATAGAAGTGTTTAGCCAGATAGCGACACATGGAGAACGCACTAATATTATACTTTCATATCACAGTGGGGGCCACAGGATATCGTCCTGCGGGCCACAATTGGCCCGTGGGCCGCGAGAATGAGACCTCTGGTGTAGGGTAATCAAAGCTGAAACAAGGTAAACTCATTTTGCTGAAGAGCAGAACATCAAAGATACTGTGGAAAATTCAAGCTACCATCCAGTTTATTATCGGATGATTAATTTGCACAGGTGAAAGCTATTTTTCAACTGCAAGATTTTCTGTATTAGGTTACATGCACATGTAGGCAAGATGCATCTTGAGAAAGCAGATTGAGATAGATAGCTAGAAAAAGCAGTTGTAAACATGAAGAGGCCATTTCCACAGTAGATATAATAAGACAACCAGCTCTGCCAGGTAGTCAGTTCTTTAAGCCCTCATCCACAGTCACAGACTGCTTGGGACTGAGGACTTTCTCAAAAATCAGAAAATAAACATGCAGGGCTGAAGTATGCACTTGAGCAAGCCAAAGGAAGGAAAAGCCTCCACCACTCAGCAGAAGAACCAGGAGCTTTAGAAAGCAATGAGATATTCTAGAGACAAGAACCAGAAACAGAAGGAAAAAAAAGAATACCATAATTAGGAAATGCAAACTTTGAATGTAATAAATATAATAGTTGGTGATTAAAGCTAAAAAAAAATAGTTGCTACCCAGCTTTAAAAAAGCACAAAGTAATTCTTCAAGTCCTGGGTCACTATTTCCCAATGAATGTTTCAAAAATGTTTATAAAACATTCACAATACCAACAGGTTCCTTATGAATTTCTTTCCAAAAGTCACTTGGATGAATATTTTTTTCTGCCAATTCAAGAATTACAATCAGTGGTACTTTTTCATTTTGTTATAGACTGATGAAGAAGATACTTTGTACTATGAAGCTACTGTACTTTGCACTATGAAGTATCTGATTCTTTAAACAAAATATTATAGAATAAACCTGCAGATGAAATCAGGTAAAGGGGATCGAACCAGATGGAAAATATATTAAACCCAGGGGTAACATTCTCAATGAAAAGCCTTGTTCCTATGCTCCATCATTAAAAGAACAATGGTGCTCCTTCTTCTTTTCTTAGGATACTTAAAGCTCTCATCTGTACTAAAAATCAGGACCAGGCATTCCAGGATGGCATCTCCATATGATTTCAAATCACAATGAAGAAAGGCAACATTGTAACCTCTGAATCCTCAGATGCATGAATGGTGGAGGGCAAATTCCCTACTTGCCATGATCCATGCCAAATTGACTCCAATTGGAAAAAAATTAGAGAACTTGGAAATTTGTTCAATTTAAAACCAAGGCCACCCTAATTTGGCAAGATCTCTAGTTACATTAATCATATACCTGTATAATTAGTAGAAAACGCAATCCACCACATCAGTTCTCTAGGAATTTCAATACTTCCAATGACAATTGCCTGTACAAGCTAATATACACAGCTCTCCATGTAAGGGTGAATTCACTAGTATATCTTAGAATACCTTTATTGTCATTGCATTCCACAAATACAATGAAATTTGAAAGCTAGTCCAGCACAGTGCCCCAAACACCCATCGAAATCACACTACAGAGTTTAAAAATTAAAATAATTATAATAATAATAGGACTAAGTCACAAATGCACTGTTTGAGTCAAGACAATTACTGCCTTGGAAAAGAAACTGTTTCTCAATCTATTAGTCCTCATTTTAAGACACCTATAATGCCTCCCTGATGGTAACAGATCGAAATATGAATGTCCATATCATATCAGATTCAAAACATTTCAAGCTCTAAAAATTTCTGCAATGTTCAGAACACATCATACATCTCCAATAAGATCAAAACAATCTGCTTTAGTCTTGAAAGAAAAAACATCAAACCTCTAATTGAATGCAAAATACCACAATAATCACTCAGTATACACTGTGGTGTCTAAAGATTATGGAAAATGAGATTGAACACACCTTGAGGATACCAGGTAGAAGAAGCTACTGTAGAGACATTCCAACCACACAGAGAAAGCACTTCATGCAAAGACAATTATTCCTTAGTGTCATGTGTGTCTCAAAATACTCACCTTCAATGTACAGGGGCTCTACGACATCATGATTAATCAGTTCAAAGTTCTCATGGCCAATCCAGTGTTCCACATTTCTTTTCCTGCCCGTAAAGAAGTTGTCCACAACTGTAACTTCATGGCCATCCATCATTAGTTTGTCAGTAAGATGAGAACCCACAAACCCTGCTCCTCCAGTTATCTGCATTAGGACAGTTTGCATATAAATTTTTCTTCTATTTTAAATGAAAATACCAGACAAAAAGTCCATAAACATTACATAAAAGAACAACAGCATTCAGCATTCTTTTAGCATTTTAGCATCTGAGAAGCCACACACAAGTATTTATTTCTGATCAATTAAACAAACTGAAGATATTAACGTTTACAATCTCATCTTTCCCTTTAGTTTAGCAAAGAAGTGAAGTAAGATATAGGAAGAGAAGTATGACTTTAGGGCCCAATACAGTATATTTGCACATTGTGTAGGATATATTTCGTATATATTGGGAACATCATTTTTAACCAAACAGAGGATTTTGCCAGCTTAACATGCAAGCTTTTCATGAAGATATGGAGGCTGACAGAACAGAAGAGGAATACAGACCCAGATTGTTCACAGAAGAATTATAATACAGACAGGAGGTCCAAAACTGTTGCATCACTATCTTCATTAAGAGGCCTCTTCCCACAGCTACTATTGCACTATTAAATAAAGGGATTAAACAGAACTACATTTTGAGCAAAGGCCCATACAGTCGTGATTTTCCTTAAGCCTTCTCATCAATTTTGCACAGATAATGGGGAAAATTATAGGTCATCTAGTTTGTCATAGAAATACAAAGATCTTTAGTTGGTACCATTTAGAAGTCCTAATTACCACAACATTCCAAAGACCATAGAAAATAACTGTGCACTATTGAACTGTGAAGAAAACAAATGGGCTTCAGTTTAATATGACAATTTCCTAAGGATCAACTGTGTAAGAGCCAATTTTTGGTATTCAACCAAGACAAGCTACAGAGCAGCTGTGATTCTAAAGTGATTGCAGATATTCCAAATAACTAATAGTGGATGAGTCTTGAACATATGCCAACTTGACTATTTATTTGTTAATTATTGTCTTTTACAATGTTAAAATGCATCGAAGGAGTGGGTGGGTAGAAAATTGCATGTGGAGTAAAAAAAGGAATATTTTTCTATTTGAATTTGATAAGTCAGCCCATTTAAAAATTATAATTCAGTATTATTTAATATTATTTAGTTAAAATGGCTGATAAAGTAAACAAAAGAAAAAAACCTATAACGATCTATTTTATTTATTTTAAACTATGTTAAAAGTGTGTCTACCTAATACAAGCAATCAATAGCAATGTTTGCAACTAAACTAACTAACTCCTGGTGCAGTGGAACAATTGCTTATTGCAGCAAATATCTCCAATCTGGTGCCCTCCAAATACACTGAGAGCTCTCAGCATTATGACAAGGGTTTGCAGTCTTCCCAAAAGCATTGTAGGATATGCCACAAATTGTTCCAGTTAGCAACGTGCAAGTGAAATTCTATTTCCTATCCACATGATCCAAGGACCCCAAAGGATCCAGGTCATCAACTACTGTCCCACAATGTTCAAAAATTTGGCAGTAGGAAAAATGTTCTTTAAAGTAAATTCTCGTTAAAAGGTTCCAGATGCCAGATTAGAAGTGTTCATGAAACTGAGTACAGCATTTTTAAAAATAATCATACCACAAAAGCTACTAGATCTGTACTAGATTTGTGGAGGAAGAGCATGCAACAGAACATGATAAAAGAATTTGTCCACCCTACCTGATTTGGTAAGACAGATAGATGTCTTTAGAGAAAATAAAATGCTTCTCAAAAGGATTCATCATCCAACCTCTGATGCCACAGAGACTATTATCAACACATATTATGATTTATGAACATAACTATTCATTCATTCATTCATTTGTAACAAGTTGCTTAATGATTATTCAAAGTTCCCCAAAAGGTACTTATGATCTGTCTTCAAAGTTGTGATTGTTGTACTCTCCCCTGGAGTCATGGCTAAGCAAAATCTCCCCATTGTGTATATTCTTTGGTCTCGAAAATGAACTACCATATTTTTCGATGTTTAAGATGCACTCCCCCCCCAAAAAAGTGGGTGGAAATGTCTGTGCATCTTATACAGTGAATGTTGCCAAAGCCTCGCCCACCCAGCAGCCCCACCCTTCGGCCTCTGCCTCCCAGCAATTTGCTACCTTGTAGCAAACAGCAAACAGTCCGGTCAGCTTCAGCACAGCCTGATGTAGCACACACAGCTGATTGTTGTTTGGATAGACCTACCGATGATCAGCTGTTTCAGGCTGCAGGGATCACCATTGCCTTTTGCTGCCTCTGCATGCCCCATTTTTGGCTCTGCATCCCGTTTTCGGCCTCCGCGCAGGCCATTTTTGGCCTCTGCATGCCCCATTTTTGGCCCATTCCAGGTGGCGGGGATCGGAACGGGCCAAAAATGGGGTGTGCAGAGGCCAAAAACGGGCTTGTGGAGGCCGAAAATGGGGCATGCGGAGGCAGCAATAGGCGATGGCGATCCCTGCAGCCTGAAACAGCTGATCGTCAGGAAGCCGATCCAAGCAACAATCAGCTGTTTGTGCTAAATCGGGCTGTGCTGAAGCTGACCAGGCTGTTTGCTGTTTGCTGCAAGGAGGCAAATTGCTGGGAGCAGAGGCAGATTTTTTTTCTTGTTTTCCTTCCCAAAAGCTAGGTGCATCTTATACTTCGGAGTGTCTTATAGTCTGAAAAACATGGTATTTTAGCACTTTCCTGTTCTTTTAAAATACAATACTGTATAAATGTAGAAGCATTACCTTGCACAGTTGAAATCTGTTCCATTTTACATGTTACTTCCTTTATATCAGATAGTATGAGAATCATACATATGTTTGCCATCTAATGTATGTCTTATATCTAAGAAGGTATTTGAACACCACCACAAATGTCTGCATTAACACAATATGATCAATGAAGGAAACATTTACAGAACTTCCCTTAGGACATTTAAATTATGAAAGTAATTATTTTTTTGTGAGTAGAGCCTGAGAATAGGAAACAAGAGCTCTGCACTTTTTCTTCTGCATAATTATTTCACTGAACTTTGAAAACTGATATTAGGTGTGCATGAAATATTAAAAAATATTTGTGTTATAATGGAGATGCAATTTGCTCTAAAGCCAAAAGTGGTGTGATTCATCACAACAAAGCTGTTTCCGTCAACTGGAAATGCTTCGGGTCAGCCCTTCCCCCCACCCAATAAAAAGATGAAGAGCTTCTAGAACAGGTCACTAATTTGATTGGCACCAAAGTTGCCAATCTGGAAGATACTGAAAAGGTACCTGATTGGATACTTTGGAACATGCTGAGGCCTGTTCACAGGTCTGAAGGTCTGAAAGCATTTTAACCAGTACCATGGAAAGAGGCTGAGAGAGGTTACTAAGCAGCGAAAGGTGAAACAAGGTAAAGGTTTTGTTGATTAGGGCCACATTACATTGTGATGTAGGTTTAAAGAGTGCTTAGCGACAGCCTTTGTCAAATTTTGGATGGAAATTATTTTATTCAAATTACCATGAGTGATGTAAAGCAATTGGCACAGAGTCAAAGATATGAGGTTAATATTTTCCAATGGAAAAAGAAAATACTAGAAATGTTTCCAGAAGGGCTTAATCTCGCATCATTGATGGTAATCATGTATTATTTCCGTATAGCTTACATTTTAGCTAACATAAATAATATTTGTCTGGTTTTTTTTAAACAACTGTATTAGTGGCCACATTAAAAATATGCTGGAATGCATCTGAAATTGCTCACTTATATGGTTCACCGGCTACTGTTCCAGAATATAGAAGGATCTCATTAGAGGCATCACACGAAGCATCGCTCCAATGAATATAATCACACTGCATTATTCATTGATAGACTCAGAGAAGATGAAATTAAAAGTATCACTTCTGCAAATACCAAGTTCAAGCCTGTTAACCCCCCCATTTTAATACAGAAATGCACATGTCTTATGACTAATCATTTATGGCAGTGATCCCCAACCTTTTTTACGCCGCGGCCCGGTATCCCCAACCTTTTTTATGGCGCGGCCCGGTACCGACATCAGCTGGGTGCCGCCATCTTGTTTTGATGAAAAAGTGCTTCCGGTGACCTTTCTACCCGGAAAAGCTCACCGGAAGCACTTTTTCATCAAAACAAGATGGCGGCGCCCAGCAAGCCAGCGGCCTGGTACCGGTCCGCATACCGGTGGTTGGGGACCCCTGATTTATGGGGTTTTTATTTATGATCGCTTTCTCTTTTAAGATTACAAACAGTAGCTTCTAAGAGGTTCTTAACTGCATGGAATATCAACCGAAGCACTGCTCAATCAATTCCCCTTTTCAGCAATATATTAAGCAAAGGCTAATCTCCATACATTGTTTCTTCTCTGAACTGGGCAAACCTTAGAAATCATGGAAACAGTTAGTTAACTTGCATTTGATTGGAAACAGCACTAAGGGTCAGTGGGACAGCCTGTAAGGATGCTCACCAAAGGAACCAAACCAGAAATAAACAGTTCCTCCACCAAACTGCCCCAGCTATCTCTAACTCCCTCCTCTCATTCCCACAGCTACAACCAGCCCTGCTGTGGCAGCCCTGAAGGTGCTCCAAAATGGCATCATGGTTGACACATGCAAGCTTGCGTAAGCTCAGCAAAAGATTGACTTGGATCCCTGTACAATTTTTCACAAAGTAAGAGATTTTCTTTTCAGTTTGGACCCACTTCCAGCTTTGTTTTCATTAATTTTATTTGAAAAAACTGAGAATAACTGATTAGCCTCAAGCAAGTTCTGAACTTACCAAAATTCTTTTACGATCCTTTTCAGATAAGAACTTCACTGGTGGGTACTTCTGAGTAAAACTATGAAGCATTTCAAAATGGAAAAATTGAAACAACACATCAGTAAAGGTTGTAAGCATTGTAAGGTTCATTAAATATTAGTTTTTCTCAACCAAAGCACTTCCTTGCTTCCTGTCCTTCATGGTTTTTTAAAAAAAATCTAGATTATGAAATATTTTAATTATTAATAAATTACTATTATTATTATTATTATTATTATTATTATTATTATTATTATTATTATTATTATTATTATTATTATTATTATTATTAGAATTAGAATTAGAATTAGAATTATTAATAAAGTATTAATAGGAAAAAATGTGGTTAATAATCTCCAAAAATGTTTTGAATATGTTTAATGGCTCAAAGTATCATTGAAAGTATGTACAGGAAAATTGTTACAAATATTCGCCACAGCAAAAGAAATCTGTCTCTAAATAATTGTGGCATTTCATAAGAGAAGAAAAAAGAGTTAATACTTCTTTGGTTGTTTGGCAGAGTCAGTTAGTCTCTTTCCACATCCTGCTAGCGTTTACTTATTTTTATTTAAGAGCTGTCTAGGCCACTCCAACCTATCTTCTCCTATATCAGAAGAAACAACAGATACTTAAAATTAAGCAGGACTTCTTTGTGATGGATACCTTTCATTAACATTAATTCCTTGACCTGTTCCATTGTACAGCTGGAAAAGAAAACTGATCTTAGCCTTCCACACGTACTTCTACCATCTAGATCAGGGGTGTCCAACCTTGGCAACTTTAAGACTTGTGGACTTCAACTCCCAGAATTCCTCAGCCAGCTGTGCTGGCTGAGGAATTCTGGGAGTTGAAGTCCACAAGTCTTAAAGTTGCCAAGGTTGGACACCCCTGATCTAGACATTGTTGAAATAGCATGGGAAGGAGCCCCAGAGGTTTCTGCTGATGTATGAATTGCCCCAACCCGGATCTCAAGAATATGTTCAGACTGTGTTGTGAAATTTATTAACAAGGTTGTGTATACTTCCACCATCCACAGCCAAACTCAAGATGCTCAAATGTATTAAACTAGCAAAACTCGTCTTGTGCACAAACAACACAGCAACACTAACAGAGACACCAAAAATCGTTTAATATATCCTTGCTTTGTTGTAGAGTATAGAAGAATAAGATAATGCATTTACAGCATGTATGGAGAGTCATTTATCAGCATACTGGGAGAAATATTTAAAGGTTTGTATTAGCTCAATAGTCATACTTGGAAAGAAAACACAGGTGATATCCTAAATAAATATTCTGTCAGGCTAGAATATCATTAGTGCTTCTGAGAGATTCATTATCTTAGATTTGATTTATTCCATATTTATAATTCACTCACTATAGGGACTATTTAGAAATCTAATTTTCCGAAAGAAGCAATATAGATAAGATACAATTTGGAAGGCATCTCTCTAAGAAGGTGTAGAGAATATTACGTCTGGATGATTCTAAGACTGGAGCAGGGAGATTTTCTATCCAATTACACTAATAGACATTATTGATTCCAGCATGGATAAAAATTACCAACACAATGTCATGCATTAACTTTGAAATGGAGAGAGAGAACTTCATATTCAGATCTGAAATAGCCCTCTGCAACTCTGCCTACTAAATACTGAAATATCAATTTGGTTTTTCAAAATAGGAAATGATTTTTAGATTTCTGCAACATCTATCTTATATAATAATACAATATAATAATCGCTTGAATTGTTAAATAATATTTGTTTACGACGCATTTTTCATTTGCAGCTTCTGTCTTTCTTAGTGGATGAAAAGAAAGAAATGCTGGTTTGGTGTAAAAATGCACTTGCAGTTTACAATAATACTGCTTCTACATGCTGTCATAGATGCAAACATGCTAAACAACACTAAAAATGCTGATAGTTTTAGTATTTAATTTACAATAATATTTAAATTGTGATTTCCACATTAAGTTAAGTTCAGTTCAGAATTAAAATAACTGCAATGATTTGTTTTCAATCTGTTACACAACCAAAACATCTCTAAATGTAAGATTTTTAAAAATATTTGGAATCTAATATTGAAGCCTCTATTTATATTTCAGCATTCAATTTGGAATAGATACCTTATAAAAAATACTTGATTAGTGGAATTTAGAATATACTGCATGTAATTGTAATGTCAAAAATTTCCAGAGATTTGAGATGACAGATATGGTCAATCAATGTTGACTGCTGAAGTTTACTGTATGCAAAATTTAGTATGTATTTAGTTTCAAAACAAACTCCAAATATTAATATATTCAAAAATCATGATGTGCTGGCACTTCCAGAAGAGAATTAAAGAAAGAACCTATTTAGTTTTACCTTCCTCCTTTAATGTTATGCTGTTGTATTGAACTCTAAATTCTTGTCCTTCAGAAGGGAATCTTGTATTTTAGGCTGCAAATCCATTTGTACTTACCTGAAGAATAAATCTCACTGAACACAGCAGAACTTTAGAATAAACTTCCACAGGATGATGTGATTAGTTTGATAAGCCACCAATGATAGCTTGCAACTACTTTCTGCTGCTAAGATATATCCCTATCTAGACCACCACAGAAAGTCACATAACCATGCCCAACGTATAACAATTTTGCTGCGGTTAAGTGAATCCCCACCATTGTTAAGTCTGAGATCATGGGATTGTGACTTGCAACTTCCTGCCAGCTTTCTCATTGACTTTGCTTATTGCAAGCCAGCTGTGAAATACAAACATGGCAATCACATGACCATGGGACACTGTGATGGCCATAAATGCGTGTTGGTTGCCAAGCGCCTGAATTACAATCACATGACCACAGAGATGTTGTGACTGCTATAAGTTTAAGTACTGGTCGTGTATCTACTTTTTCAGCACTGTCTCCAAGTTTGAATGATTGCTGAATGAAGCAGCCATTAACTGAGGGCTATCTGTACTTAATGTTACCATTAGAGACGGTAGCATTTATTGCCTACAGACCTTCTTTCAGTACAGCAGGATGGCACTCTGATCAAATATTCTGACATAAGCTCCATGCCGTAACTTAAAATAAACAAAAGATGATCTATTGAAAGCACAAATCAACATACCTTTTCTCTAATTCTCGGATCTTTTCCCTTAGAGGTGCAATAACCTAAAAGAAAAGTAAAAATTAATTTTTTATAAATATATTTTCCATTTAAAATTACAATTGGTAGACATAGAGGCTTTGTAAGCCATTTTAAATATTTCAGGGATATTATGTTGCCAATCCCTTAATAAGAATCTCTCCAATTTCAAAGGGGTAGAAATAAAGGACATAGTCCAATCCCCAAAGACAACAAATCAAATTTTTATTATGGTCATAGATCAGCATAGAAAACATCCAACTAATCAAGTTACTGCACAAAGATGCAAGTGATCAATAGCCTCCCGGAGTTGCTTTCAGTGGAGAGATTGGCGACGTATAAATTTCATAAATAAGTAAATAAAATAAACTGACCATTGGTTAGCCTGCTTGCTTTCTTTAAATACTCACCCTCTCGTTATGGCAAACAGCAACCCTTGTGGCACCTGCCTTCATTCCTGCCCTTCAAATCACTTGACACTCCCTTCTGACACATTTTTTGCTACCTTCCATAGTTGTAATGTTAAGTTTATCACCCATGTTTTTTTAAAAAAAACCAAATTTTCCAAAACTGAGCTCCTACAATGCACTCCAGATATAGAAAACATTACTGTAAGTGGACTCCCTTTTGGTATTTTTTTTTTTTTGCCCTCTACACCCAAAGGTCCTCCAAAGAGTCCTTCAACACTTGTAAATAGAACTGTGGAGTTCACTGGGAGTTAACCAAGGACCTCATTTTAATGATTATACTATGTATATCATAAATATTCTGAATATATTATATTCAGTTATCATGAATGTAATTCTAGAGAAAATGGTTAGAATTCATTCATGTTTCAGTCACACATTCAGAATGGGTTTTTGCAAGTTATACTAATGATATTTTATATTGTTAACAGTACTTACTTATTTATAAGATTCAAACATGTTTCACTGTTCACATCCATGTAATGTTGTTATTATATTTTACACACACACACACACACACACACACACACACACCTTTGAAAATATTGGGATAGCTCTAAACTTATGGTAGTTATATTTTGAACAGGTCAAATTAAATAATTGATATTGATGACAAAAATAAACCTCATTGATTTCATCAAAATTATTGAAGTCATGATCTAATCCACTTGCATTTTAGCAACAGAAAAGCCTCTTTAAAATTAAAAATACCAAGGATAAAATATACAATCAAAATGAATGCATCTATTCTGACGCAGATACACACACACACACACACACACACACACACACACAGGTTGCACACAGAAAATTGATCTGAAGATCAGGATATGATTATTTATGTGGCATATAAGTACGCATTACATTTTAAGAACTGATGTATTATCTTCCTTCAACCCCAACCAACACGAGAGTCTACAGGGTAGAGTTGAGAATTTCTGTAAGTTTTCAAGTGGAAGGATGTGGTTAAAAAACAAAAATCAAGATGGCGGCTGCAACAGTTTCAAATATAACTCCACCTGATTATTATGTGTTCACTTTGAACCATTCAATCATCTTGATCTTTTCTTTCAACCCACTCCAAGTGAAAGAAATGAAAAGAAACTTCAATTCAAGAGGAAGTACTAAGAGAATAAAGTGCAAAGCAAAATATTAAAAGGAAGTAGGGCAAGAAAAAAGTGAGAGAGAGAACATAGTCTACTGACCTCTTCAATTTTATTTTCTACTTTTTGATCCCCATTATCCTGGATAAACCTGCTGGATAGGAAGCCAAAGAAAGAAAGCAACATTTTAAACATGCCAAGCCATATAATCATGTTATAAAACATTATAAACTTATGAATTTATGTTAAGGTTTTTGTTCTAATGTTCTTTTAAAAAGAAGCCACTTGTCACCACACCAACTATTATCCATGGCCACAGTTTGTCTGTGTTCAAACATAAATGTCACCATAATTTCTAATTTTCTCCTTCCAGGTGGATGGGTGAAAAGAGAATGAATAGATGAATCAGAAGTGCTAAAGTAAGATTTTAACATTGTGCCTGAATGATGATGGAAGTTCAGAGGTCAGCAAATATTTACTTTTTGGTGCCTTTTCTTCAGGAACTCAAGGCTATTTCCATCACAGTTCTCAAATCTTGCTAAGAAAACTGCAGGGACTAGTCAACATTGACTCAACACCTAATCTGCCCCACAAAAATAAATGAGAAGAACAGGGATGCAAATTTAAAACCAAGACTCAAAGCACAGTCACTCATTGGATGCACTGTTCAATTTACACAATGTGTTGGGTATAAGAAGTTAAAAATAGCTTGATATGTCAGGTAAATCAAAAGCCAGAGAATATGTCAAAGTTAAGCCTGTTTGAAGCTTTTCAATTTTATTTATTTAAATCTGAAGGGGCAACAGGCATCACCTAGGAATGTTAGGAGTATCTATTTTTGTTTGTTTTATATGTCCAGGTTGCAAGTAAGATCCTGTTAATATAACAAAGTCAACTCTGATTTAGTGAGAATGGTAGGGTCTGTATGAATAGGTACTCAAAGTAATTCCCAGAAAGCAGATAGAATAAAGCATATAGGCTACTTAAAATACTGTGATATCAAAAGAGCATGGAAGATTCATAGAGATTGACAATTTTAGGAGTAGGATAATACTGCTTTCTTGACATTTTCAGAGCTCATTCTGAGAGCTAATAAAACACTGCACCAAAAGGGAAGACCATGGTTCAGGCAGTGTGAGGGAAGAGAGAAAGGTTCTTCCATAATCTAGACCAGGGGTGTCCAACCTTGGCAACTTTAAGCCTGGAGGACTTCAATTCCCAGAATTCCCCAGCCAGCTTTGCTGGGAGTTGAAGTCCTCCAGGCTTAAAGTTGCCAAGGTTGGACACCCCTGGTCTAGACATTTTCATAGGACTGCTGTGAGGATAAATTAAGGATATTTATCATTCCGAGCATTCCCTGGAGAAAGAACAGAATGAAGTTTAATTAAGAATCAATAGCGTGAGAGGTATTTACAGTATTTATTAATTTATTAAAAGTCAATTATACATTTTGTCTGCACCCCAAAAAAAGTCAGGGGTATACTTTGGAAGACTGCTTATGCAATAGCTATTATGCCCTTTGATAAATCTCTCAGATATTATTCTTTATAGGCCATTTTCAAAATCGAAGTCCCTCCTTCAGCAGCAGCTATTACTAAAATCATGATTTTCTGCCTTGCCATCCTGTGAACAGGAAAACAATTGAAATACACAGGGAAGACAATATGCTGAAATAAAATTTCTGTCTTTGGATGAAAGTTCTTATACAATCTGTTTCCTGCTCAGATTCTAAAGATTATCCTGTGCAATTAATTGGCTCAATGACATAAAGTTCAAATACCTTTCTTTAAAATTGTTTATGTAAATGGAATTCTGCAAATAGAAAGATTTGTGGTTAAACCTCAAAAGCTATATGTGGTAATTGTAACACCTCAGAGTATTGCATTTAAGCATTCCAAATGGCGTTAGTTAGTTTCTAATTGCCCTAACAGAAGTAAAGGTGTGTTTAGGATCCTTCACCTACGCAAGAGGTCCTGCAAGTCAAATGACGCTGTTTTTCTTTTGAGATATGTGATCACAAAACCTCCCCACAAAAGGTTTTGTCAACACTATTACAAATCAAACAAGCAATTCTTGTCCTACAGAATTTAGACAGGACTGCCAAATAATTTTAGAATCAGAACAGTACTGGGAGTTAAAAGTTGTCTTTCCATAAAATTATCTATTGAGCATTAAAAAAATGTTTATAGCATTGTCAGAGTCAGTACTAAACATAGCTATTCATTATGTAGTGTTCCTGGCAGCTAACGGCAATCTTTTGACCTCTTGTGAAAATAAATAAAGGGGGGAAAAAAGCTAACAACCAGAAAAGGCAAGATAAACATTAAGTATAAAAATGCTTCACCCGGAACATTAAGGCAAGAAATCTATTTCCTTCAGATTTTAATTAAATGAATCACTATCACCATTCTCTGTACTGGACAGAAAAGGGGTTGCAATGGGGCAACAATGCAGAATTCCTCGATGGGACCCACTGAATTCCAAAATGGGTGGGGTGGGGTTGGAGATAATGTTTTTAAAAATGGAAAGCATAGAAATAATTTTTTAAAAAATCTTAGGAGATAAGTTCATTCACATGAGCCATTTTAATTTATTTTTTATTTTATTTAAATTTTTATTTACCCCCTCCCCCAAGACCCCACATCTGAGGTTAATTGAGACATAGCACCAACTCATGAGATGGACCCTGAAATAAAAAGGCTAATTCCAGGGTTCGACTACTAAATCTGGAGTAGACTTCAGATATACAGTACACAATGTTACAACCTTCACTAAGTGCCTTTTGGTTTGTCACCGCTTTTCATCTGAACCTACTTTCTCAAATATGCCTAGAGACAATTCCAGAATATTTACATTGAGAAACATTAGTGCTTGGAAGAAAACAAGATGAATGGATTTATTCTCTCTAATGGCCTTATGTGGACTGCTTAAAAGATTCTCTTACAAAATATTTGCTCTGAAATGCATTTCACAGTGAGGGTTGACTTAGTTAAATGGCGTAATTTGAAGATTTCTGGAAAAATCCTCTCAACAAGGTACAAGACAGATAGATAAAACATGTGCTAAAGAAATATCTTGGAAAGGAGCTAAACCAACAGGATAATGCTGGAATACTATACAAGCTATATGGAAAGGATGTGGAAGGAAGTCAAGGGGACTGTGTCAAAGAAGGGTTATATAGAAACTATATATAACCGTGATGGTGAACCTATGGCATGCATGCTGGAAGTGGCACGCAGAGCCATCTCTGCTGGCATATGAGCTGTCGCCCCAAATCAGGTCCACTGTGCATGCATGTGTGCCTCCTGCCAGCCAGCTGATATCTGCTGTGCACGCGTGGGGGGTGGACCGCACGTGGGAGACACATGCGCATAGGCATGGGACACGCATGCACATGCGGCGGGGAGTCACGTGCACATGCACAAGGGCACAGTTGGGTCACGCGCACATTGCATTATGGGTGCAGACACGCGTGCGCACAGACACGTACATTTGGCACGCGGCAACGAAAAGATTAGCCATCACTGCTATATAACCTATATATCCTTCAGAAATCCTCAAACTAGGAGCTGTTTCCTAAAATAAATTTCTATCTCATGCTTAATACTGGGCATGTATTATCTCCCAAAGGGTTGTGCCATGCTTTAAATTCCAAAGCAAATGCTTTTTTCCCCCTCAGAATGCATTGTAGGAACAGCTATAAAACCCTAAAAAAGATCAACTGTTTTAAGGATTTGCAGGTGCTTAAATGAATGTCCTCATATATACAATAGCTTGTTTCTACCTTACAATCAGAAGTGCTACAAAGAACTCTGCTTCATGTTTTTTAAAAATAAAAAATAAACAAATGGAAAACCATTTGTATTATGGATTATGAGCATTCAAACTTGGCAATTTGTACAATATATATATGTTTAATGCTTTAACATATTATAATATAGAAAATACGCTTAAAATATTCTAGTCTCATAACAACAAACAGCAGATTCCCAACATAAACTATGGATTCAAAATTTCTTGAAATGTTACAACTTTACTATAATGGAAAAGGAATGTATATTATAGCATACACTTTCCATTTTCTTTCTAGCCATCTTTTTCAGCAGAAGGGAGAATGCAATAATGATTTGGGGCAACAAAAGAAATAAGAAGGTTTATAAAAATATGAGGAATTAATAGTTGGAAAATTGGAAAAGAATGAGGAATAAAAGAAGCAAGAATACTAATTTTGTTGGGACCGATTAATATAAGTTTTTCTGTTCTATTTTTATTCTTCACTGTTCTTTTTCTAAAAGACTAACATCTCTCAGATTAAGCAAATATGGTATGTGACCAGCAGAACAATTTGGATGGAATATTTTCCCTGCTTCAAATGTGGAATTCTAGATGAAACATTTCCCCTGCTTTAAATGTGAACTACCACATCCTGTACTTGATAAAAATGTTCAGCCCCTTTAAAGGGGGAAAAGTGATGCATATATTCAGCTCATCCACAAAGGTGACCTTTCCCATCACAGAAATGAATCACACCAAGCTACCATTTTCCCATCTTCCTTTCTAGCAATAAGCAACAAAGTTGAAGAAAGTGTTTTCCTTTTACTTTGAAAGAAAAATACATGTTAAAGCTATACTGATATACAAGAAAAGTGTATATTACCTCATGTTGAGCACATTCCCCCATACAGCTGTAAAAAAGAGAACAGTAACATTAATTAATATTGCTTAAAATAATTGGCATCATTTCATAATACATTTGTTTTAAGACACTAATAATTCTATATGTGTAATGTGCTTTAATGCAATTTATTATTTCAGGAATGGAATGGTTTTCTGAAAAGTGACCAACTATGTATACTTTAATTCATCTTGACCCTGGAAGTAGAGAATAGAAATATAAGAGTATATGTCTGTCAACTATGAATATTTACTTGATAATCTAAAGCACAATTATGAATTGATAGGTTAGCATGCACTGTTCAGCACAGAAGTACCTATATAGCAAAATATAACAAGTAGATCTTAATTTTGGCTGCAGGTATCACTCTTGCCAGTCATTGCTATTGTTCCAAATGGAATATTTGTTCTCCATTGGATGCTATAGTTTATTTCAGACCCCCAAATCAAGAAAGACATGTAGTGATTCTTTCAAACTATTTTCTTTATTGTTCTTATAGACAGAACCTTGCCAAACTGAAACATTCTACTATCTACATCAAGCATATACTTTAAGAACCTCTGGGGAGGGGCAATCTTCATCCTCTTTCTCTCACACAAAGTATCTGGATAAAATAGCGTCTTATTCCCCTGGGATGCACTCCACCTTGTGAATCCAGACTACTATGTTTCATCACATCTCATGGAAAAGAGGGAAAGTTTTGATCTAGAACTCTCTAGCTCAGTGGTTCTCAACCTCCCTAATGCCACGGCCCTTTAATACAGTTCCTCATGTTGTGGTGAACCCCAATGGATAGAGGAGCGGTGTCTCGGTTCCTAAGAACCGAGAAAATATGTGTTTTCCGATGGTCTTAGGCGACCCCTGTGAAAGGGTCATTCGACCCCCACAGGTTGAGAACCACTGCTCTAGCTAATGTTTCATCCAAATATATACGTTTATGACAAGTTAAGCTCCATTGATTTATCTCCAGATATACACATATAAGTAGCTTTAGACTAAGGGTCTTCAAACTTGGCAAGTTTAAGACTTGTGGACTTCAGCTCCCAGAATTCCTGAGCTAACATGAATGGAGGAAGAATTCTGGGAGTTGAAGTCCACAAGTCTTAAAGCTGTCAAGTTTGAAGACCCTACTTTAGACAATGGAAGTGCATGACAATTAGTGGCCCTTCAATATCTAATAAATAATAAAATAGCTACTATTTCAAGGTGAGGTCCTCTACAATTTGATGAAATTATGAATATGATTTTGGAAATAGTGGTTATGAAATATTTCAAACACAAGAAGGCTACAATTTAAAAGCATGACTCCTTTAGCTTTTTAAAAAAGCAGAAAACAGTTTCTGCAGAAAATTGAAGAAAAACAGTTTTAGAAGATTAAAGATTTTTTTTAAAATTAAAATTATCCAAAATTATTTGGAAAGCTAAAAGTACTTTAAAGCAGTGGCCCCCAACCTTTTTTGTACCACGGACCGGTACCGGCATCACAAAATGATCCACGGACCGGTACCAGCATCAGCACGCATGACCAAGGCAAGGCGGGCCGAGCGACTGGCCAGCCAGCTGTCCCCCGCTTCTCCCCGCCACCTTCAACTCCTCCTTTGTACCTTTTTTGTGCTTTTTGGGCTCTTTCTTAATCTCCTCCTGAGTAACGCGAGACTCCACCGCCATCGGGACGGCTCTTCATTTGAAGCCCCCCCCTCTTCGACAAAACTAAGGCGCGAGGATTCCTTCAGCACCCAAACGCCACTTTCCAACAACCGACGACCGACAAGCTCACCCGGAAGCACTTTCTCAAGCGCCGTTGAAACAAGATGGCAGCGCCCAAGCAAACCGGCAGCCCGGTACAAAATGATCCACGGACCAGTACCGGTCCGGGGCCCGGTGGTTGGGGACCACTGCTTTAAAATAGCCTTCTTCAATTCAATGGCCTGCAGATATAATTGCTTCAACTGCTGTAATTTCCTGACAGATGTTGCAATGTATCATGTCTACAATCCACTATACTAGGGAGTGTGCCTTTAATACATTAAACATCTCCCTCTCACTTTTCCTCACCTAAATGTTTACGTAAAGACAATTCCATGCTCATATCTATAAACATAATGCAAGCTCACTGCTTTGAACTGTTCACCATATACATAAAACCCAGTTTAAATAGATTACTTGCTATTCAGAACAATACACCCATACAAATAAAAATCCCCCAGGACCAAGAAAATCTTCTGAAACAGGTACATTGTTGACAGAATTCTCTATTTAGAATTTCTGACAGCTCAAGAAGTCCCTGCCACATAGATTTTTAATGCCATTGAAAAAACAAATTCAAAAGTGTGCTTTTGAAACAAGACTCTGCATCACTTTAGCCTAAAGGTGTCCCAAAACTTCTTGAAGACCCATCAGCAATTTCTAGATTTAAGGGAACAGACTATCCATTCTATCAATTCTGTTGATAAAGCTCATAAAATGACCCTCCCAAATCAAACAAAAGGTTGCTTTTACTTTAAGCATTTTACTTTAAGGCTTACTTTACTACCATTACTTTAAGCATGTTAAGCTACTATAAGCATTCAAGACAAGGATCTTCAAACTTGGCAAGTTTAAGACTTGTGGACTTCAACTCCCAGAATTCCTGAGCTAACATGACTGGAGGAGGATTTCTTGGAGTTGAAGTCCAAAAGTCTTAAAGCTGTCAAGTTTGAAGACCCCTGATCCAAGATATCTTTACTAGAATTAAACATGGTAAGGAGACCGGAGGGGAGGAGAGGAGGAGGCAAAGGAAACACATTATCTATTTATTTTTCCATCTAAAAATCTTTAAATTGGCAAAAGGAAAAAATGGTATAAGGTTTTATTCAAAATGTATAGCATGCCAATTTGCTTGTCGTGGGATAAGGAATATATGCATATGACTTTCTGCACTAGCACTAGAGCTTGTTGGCATTTTTATAAATAGAGAATCACAAGGTTTTGTGTATTTGTAATTACAGCTTGTTATTTTTTTTTTTTTTGGAATAACTTTTTATCTTCTTTGGAAGTAAGCTTTGTCCAGGTATTCAATTGGAACAAGAAACTGATTTCTGAGGAATAATGATGGAACTGTAATGCCAATATCATTGTATCCATATCTATACTTTGAGATCAAACTATAAGGGTTTTCCAGCTATTCTCTTGAATATATACAGAACTTTCTACATCAGAGGTGTCACACTCAAGGCCTGGGGGCTGGATCCAGCCCACTGGGTGCTTCGAACTGATCCGTGGGCCCAACCTGGAAACAGTGAAGGACTGGCCCGTGGTACTTCTGTCAGTGAAAATGGAGCTTGGGGAAGCTGCACACAGCCCTCCCGAGCTCCGTTTTCACTGGCAGAGGGCTGCAGGAGGCCATTGTGGCCAAAAAGAGAGCCCAGACAAGCTGTGCGCGGCCTCCTCAAGCTCCATTTTTGCTAGGAAAAGGCTGCAGGAGACCATCATGGCTGAAAACGGAGCCTGGGAGGGTCGACATGGCTGAAAATGGAACTTCAATGAGCAACATCGAGCTGGCCACTTTCATCCTGGCCATGGCCCCACCCACCGCGAGGTCGAACAAAACCCTAATGCGGCCCTCAATAAATTGAGTTTGACACCCCTGCTCTACATGATCGAAGAAAGATATAAAATAATCCAGAAAACTTGAACTAATGGAATAAATGGAGGGAGGAGGAATGGAGATATGTAGAATATATTGAATTCACTTTTTATTCTTGCTTCAAAAGGAGCAACAAGTGGCTGAATTCTAAGGAATGCAATATTTCTTCATTTTTTTCTTGTTTAAAAAAACTAGGCAGATAAAAAGTCAATCCTGAAAAACCTAATAACCTATCGACCCAAGAATACAACAAAAAGATAAGTAACCACATTTGTCCTTCCCTGTATCTAACAAACAGAAAATGTTAATTTTCAAACAAAAGCTGATAAATATATAGTGCAAAGAATTTTCAGAATATGCATTTTGCCTAATTTGATGTTGATTAACGTCTCAATTCCTTTTAATGCTCATTCTTCTTTTATACAAACTCCTGAAATACCTGCAGTGATTTTACATGTTTGTTCATTTCTTGATTTGGTATGAGCATGTCTAAACTCAGATTATTATTTTTTACATTTTATCAATCTTGTGTATAGCAGTAATTTAAAAAATAAACAATAGGGAACATTTTCTACTTCTTTTTATTGTCATGGTTTTTTTTAGGGGTGGGGAGAAAGATAAAGGGATTGAGAATAAAATACTGTCCTGTTTTTTTTCTTCCAGACTTCAGGTATTTTGATCAAGACCTAGATAAATCAGAATCCATAGTATGCATATTTCTAGTCCTTTAAGTAAACATAGAAGTTCATTTAAAAAAAATATCAGCTCAGATGACTGTAATTTACAGTGATGGAATACAACTGAAATAATGGATTCCTGTTTTTGATCTGTCATTTTCGTGCTTTTGATAATAAAACAATTGCCCAGCTTAATTCAAGAAATCAACTTATTGATCTTTGACCAACTCATGTATGCATGCCTAAGATGCACACTAATAGAGGATGATCAGTCTGGATAAGAAGCTGTATATGAACATTAAAAAGAATACAAAGATTGAGGATAGCTTTAAACTCACACAATTTATTTTAAGAAGTTATGCAGTCATGTACTTGTTTGGAAAGAAAAGAAGGTCAATAAGCAGGGAATGTATTCCAAGAAATTAACAGAGAAGGCATAAAAATATCCAAAATATGGTAACTGTTCTAATGGGAGAGAATGTTGCATATATTTGTTTAAAATAGAGTGTTCTATTTCAAACAATTTTTTCTGTTCCCAGCGTATCTATTTTGGCAAAAAGTTTATGCATTGTTTGATAGAATACATGAGTACAAAGTTTAAATAAATGGACTGACAATGTTACTTTGATCAAGCTGATATTTAGTACAAAACCTACAAGGTTCCATAAACAAAAGCCAATTTTATTATTACAGCCAAAACACTTCAAAGCCACCCACTCACTTTAACAGGCTATCCAGAAGTCTACTTATAAACCCATTAATTACATTTTATCATTAACTACAGTGGACAATAAGGCAATTGTTCTCAGTCTGCTCATTGAATCAAAATTAATCTGATATCTTACTGTCTGAAATATTTATCCTGATGGTTGAAAACACAGTGCACCTAACTTTAGGATAGGCCAGATCAAAAACAGTACAAGTTCTATGAAGGCCAAGGTCAATTTTGTGGAGGGCTGCCATAAAAAGTGATTTTAAAAAAACTTTAGATGATCTTGGAGAAGAGTTAATTTTCAGGAAGCCACATTAACTTTCATGGATAAAGTAAACAGGCTGGGATACTAGTATTACCATCCGAAATAGTGGCACCAATAGATGGACATATCTATTTGTATCTTAACGGTGTCACTCAATCTTCCCTTAATTCTCTGGAAGGATTTCAGCTGTACATCAATCCAAAAATGGGGTCAAACTAACCATGTGATAGTATAGTTCACACAAATCAGAACCAAATGTTAGGGAAGTTGAATCAGAACTGTTCCTCACTCACTTGTTTGATGCTGAGAGTTATGCTCAATTTGAAAGAGTTAGGCACTGGTTATTATCATCACAATTTTTCCAGCCATCTTTTCTCACTCAGTGGTATTTAGGAACATTCAATTACAGCCGCCAGGATTCCTTGCCCTTTTTGACAATGCTTGCTAGAAGTTCTGGAACTCCAAACTGTCTGAAGGTTACACAGATTTTAGAAGGCAGGGGAAAAAAAATCTAAAAAACACTTTTTAAACAGGCTTTAAACAAAAATGGCCTTCATACTTTTTCCCCCTTCACTTTACATCCAACTGATACTTACACAACTTGAAGAGCAGTTCATTTTCACCCAATTTAAAAAAGATAAAATTAATTAATTCCCATTGCTGATGGAAATAACTACAACAAGTGAGGTTTCTGGCTATGGACAGAAAATAGTCTTTTTTCCTTAGCAGTGCTTCTTTCTTTATGGGAAGAATATGCTCAGATTTCAGAAATATATAGCAAGATAACAAAACCTTAGCCAATGTATTGACATAGCAGCTATTGCATTGGGATACTGGTGGCTCCTCTGGATAAATATAACTTTTCTAAAGAAATAAACAAAGTAATGTTTTTTTTCCTGTGATACACTATGGAAAAAAAAGATGGACTTTGAAGAAGCAGGTTAGGGTCTGTTCTGACAGTTTGAACAGTGCTGAAGAAGACTTCTAAGCATACCATGGATATCCAAGAAAACAAATAAAAAGATTCTTGAACAAAATTCTCAACCCAGAATTTTCATTCGAGGCACAAATTACCAGGCTCAAATTTTCTTACTTTGGAGACACTGCACAAAAACTTAACTCTTTAATAATGCTGGGAAAGATGAAAAGAAGAGGATGACCAGCAGCAAGGTGGATGGATTCAGTCGCAGTCATGATCAGTGCATCATTGGAAGACCTAAAAGACCAGGTTGAGGGCAAGATCTTCATGCCCAAAAGCTAAAATGATTGCTAAGAACGGATTACTATAGGAGATTGAATAAGATGATCTCCAAATCCTGTTTTCACCTCCAGTCTAATAATTGAATATTGACAAGCACAATTTTTATTTATCAAATTTACATGCCTCCCATCTCACTATCCCAAGTAGTTCCGGGTGGCTTGCAACAGCATAAAAGTATAACTGTCCTGCCTCACTTTAACAGGCATGCAAATTCTTTAAAAAGCTAGATGCATTTCATGATCAAGACTGACTTTCCTCACTAACACATATCTAGCCCAACATGGATTTAAGCTCCAATTTTCCTTATTTTTTTGCAATTAAAAGTCATATACTGATACCACTGCAGCAATGATTTTCTCATAGCATTTTTTTCTTAAAAAAAACCACATACAGTATTTAAAATGAACTATGGTTTATTCAACTCTAACAATCAACCAATGGAACAGCTTGCCTTCAGAAGTTGTGGGAGCTTCATCGCTAGAAGCTTTCAAGAGATTGCACTGCCATCTGTCAGAAATGGTGTAGGGTCTCCTGATGAGGGGGGAGTGGACTAGATGACTTACAAGGTCCCTTACAACTCTCTTATTCTGTTATTAAAAAACTACATCTAGGATATTCTATGCTGAGATTGTAGTGTTATTTTATTCCAAACATGAAACAGCAAGAGACTATTTTACTAATAGCAACTTCAAGGGAATAAACATGGGGACTATGAAGCACTTAAAACATTCTGTAAGAAAGCAATAGCAGGCATTGTAATCACATCCATCTGGGGAAGCAAAATCAATATTATTAAGCTCTAAAAAGCTATTACCCTTACACAGTGTGTTCATAGAAATCAGTAATTGCTAGAAGCATAACTTTCCGGAAGGATGGCATATTGTAAAGACAAGCCATCAAAAAATGTCTGAGAATGTTATCTTAGTAAGCTAAATTCTGCAGTAACACAACAATAAATAGCAGACAATCCCATACAAAATGATTGTATGGAAAGATAATCTAAGGACCCAAGTAACCTTATCCTGAGAAAGAGAGAACCTAAAGGACATACACAACTGATCCATTCTCTTTAGCTTTGCATTCAGCTTCTATACTTCAGCCTGTCTGTGTTCTGTGTAGGCAATACTGAACAGAAGCTTTCCATGTCTTTGCTCCCATCTTTGGTTCTTTCAGTGATGCTGTTTACATGGACCCAACAGGGCATTCATTTTCCCTATATTTATTAACCACGGTCAACTGTTCACAACCTCTTCAGTCAAATGAATGCAGTGCTTTAAAGTTTACGTTAAAATTGGGGATCCACAGGTGATGACTTATGGTGACATATATAAAGTACATGATTTTTGACTGGTCAAGAATTAGTATGGTGCAGAAGGAAAGTGGCACATGATGTGAAGGCTATGGACACACCGGAGCATAGCAAATGCTTTATTGCAGCACACAACTTCCCCAGCAACAGTCAACTGTTTTGGGTGAACTCCACCCTAGTAGGTTTTGCAAGGTGATGTTGCACATAAATACGCTTTTAATTCCTACATACTCTAAATGTAGCATACAACCTTTGATTTTTTTTTCCAAAGGTACTTACTAATTGGGGCTGTGGTGCTGTTTCGGTGCAGTTGCTCCTTTTCTGGTTGCTACCAAGCACCTGGCAAAGCTACAATCAGGACTCCCACTGGGATACGAAGCTCACCATAGCTTGTGATCCTGGGAATGGACTTGCCTGCTTGAAATAGCTGCCAATCTCCAAATGTCGCCTTCGTTTTCCTGACTCTAGTCTGTACAATATGTTATTTGTAGTCTCCTTTCCTCCTACACCCTTACCTACTCTATCTTAGCATCTGTTTTTGTAAACTAAGGGCCTAAGTGGGGTGAAGTTGGCAAGTCTTTGAAAACATCAGGATGTGTTTCAATTAGCACAGGCAGCAGCAACACTGGCTTAGATGCTTGTTGTGAGTGAAGTGAAGGTATGAAGGCATGGGAGAAATGGGGGGCGGGAAGTGTTTCTGCCTGGATGTAGCTACTTTTCCCAAGCAGAGACAGCAATCACAACATCACTCCCTCACACATGAACACCTTGGAACTAGCAGTCAACAACAGAAAGGCTGATCTTATATTAGGTTTTGAAATGGTGGTGGGAGGAACACATGCACATTTATCTTGTGAAGTCCTGAGATCCAACATCCCCAAGAAATCTACTCTTCTTCTGAGCTCCAATAAACAAAGGGATTCTATGCTGTCTTTTCTTGACCTAGTATCTTAATAGTTTAGGAACAGCAAGATTGAATGGGGACAACCATTCTTTAAACTTTATTTACAAGATGAAATAAATAATATCTGGCTATATTTACTGAAGAATAATTTTCAGTTTTAGTCAACAGCACCACCGTCTTAAAGCAGTATCACTTAATAGTCATAAAAATATACACATTCATGCATGTATTTTTCAGCACCTTGTGAAAAACACAAGGGAGAACGAGCACGGTATATAGTTCTGACAAATATACTATGCTCTGAATCTTAGGATTTGCCTTGAGGTTTGTTTTTTCTTCCTAGCTTTTTCCTGCAAGTGCAGGTCCACTTTCTTCCAGATCAACCAAGTATTGGTCCTTTAGTTGCAACAGGTTTGGCTTGTTGCCTTGGCTTGTTGTATGAGGCTGAGAAAGAAAGATTGACTGAAAGTGACAGGTGGCTTTCATTCCTAAGGTAGGATAGTCTCCTGATTTCTAGCCTGGTGCCTTAACCACTAGACCAAACTTGCATTCTGTTCACCATCTTGATATGGTACAATGCCTAGAATATGAAATCTCAGACAAATTATATTATGGAGGAGCTGTATTTTTAAATTATTCCACAGCTATGTCTTAGTGACAGTTTATTCTATGCATGTTCATGAAACACAAAATATGTTTTGTTATGAGGTCAAAACAAAGCATCTCATCCAGAATATTCTGTAAAAAACATTTTGAAATCTCTGCATTTCAGAGGAACAAATCTCAAAGTTGTTTAAGCATTTAATGTTTTGCAAAACAAAACGAAATGTTTCAAGCATTTCAGCAGTAGGAAGCAATGGGAACAGAGAAAAAAGGCTTGTGCTTTATACTTCTTCATCCCTGGAATAGAAACAGACAGGAGAGCAGTTCATGCTGAGTGCTACCAACAAGCCATCTTGCAGAAAGATTGGCAGAGGAAACAAAATAAAGGAATAATCCTATTATGGCTTCACTGACTTCCTTCCTATATAGCCTTTCTTAAGTTCCTCTTTTTTTAAAAAAATCTATCTTTCCTTGCCTGAGGAAAACTAAAGAAAGAAATATAAAAAGAGAAATTACTAGGTGGCTCTTTGCATTTGCTTTTTAAAAGACATAGAGATCTTAATCTGTCACATACCCATTTCAAATCAATTACCTCCTCCAGAACAGGAAGACATCCTGGCAGAAAATGGGATTCCAGTCAGCTCACAAATGCAAAACCTAACCTTGCAAACAATCAGGAACATGCACTGCTTCTGTCTACCCCAATACTTGCAGGCTTATCTTCATATTTCCCTCCCTCAGCTCCCAACTTTCTTCTTCTTGTCAGCCTGGCATTGGCTGGGTAGGGTAGGGTAGAGCAGGGTAGAGCAGAATATAACTTAGACCTAGCAGATTGAGAACAACAGTGAAGAAAGAGTGAACTGATGACCAGGACAGAAGCTTTATTATGGAAAACTAAAAATCTCTCCTTGCCTTGAACATCCTAATTATAAGTTATACTGTATTTACATCCTAAATAGCACACAGAAGTCATAAGTGATGCATTGTTCAACCTTCTTCAAGCTAAGCAAATATTTTTCTTACATGTGAAATGCTAATGGAATGATATGTGACAGCATACAGGTCAAACCAACAGATGAAAACATCCTTTGGCAGCGAACAGGAATGTGAAGAGTGCATATACACCCCCCCAAACTTTGCAGGCCAACTAGCAGAAACTTTTTGCATTTTCAAATGCATTCTGTAGTCTCCAAACAAAAGGACAAAATTCAATGCAACAATGAATATCAAAAAGCCCAGGAAGCCAATCAATTAATCTTTTTTTTTCAAATCCCCTTGAGCACAATTCCAAAGGAGTTTCTTTATGTATACTGAGAGTATTTACACCAAGACAAATTCCTTGTGTGTCCAATCACACTTGGCCAATAAAGTATTCTATTCTATTCTATTCATTATTCAAGCAACCAATCACCAAAACCATCAGCATAACAAACTTTTTTGGGGGTGGGGGTGGGGTGGGGAATACTTCCTTGTTGATTTGCTAAGCACACTGTATATGCACACTGCACATGATTTTTGGTCCTGATGATTGTGACGCTTTCAGAGTGCCTTTTAAGGATGAAGACTTAGAGAAATTTTAAAGACACAGAACTATATTGCAACAATAGATATCAGAGTACATGCAAATACTACCTAAGTTCCACAGACCATTCAAATCAATATTGTACTTCTGAATTCAGAATAACAGATAGCAGGAAAAAGTTGTATCATGCAGGACAAATGGCTGTCCAATCTCTTCTTTAAAATTCCACAATTCTAGAGGCAAGTCACTGCTTAATTGTTCTCATTGTGAGGAAATTTCTCCGTAGTTCTAGGTTGGATCTCTCCGTGATAAGCTTCCATACTTACTTCTTGTCCTGCCCTCAGGTGCTTTGAAGAATATGTTTTATCCCTCTTCTCTATGACAGCCCCTCAAAACTTGGAAGACTGTTACCATGTCAATCCTAGTTATCCTAGATTTACCCAGTTGTTTCAACCATTCATCATATATATTAGCTTGCAGCTCCCTAATCATCTTTAATGCTCTTCTCTGTACCCTTTCTAGCATCTTAACTTTTTTTTTTATCATGGTGACAAAAACTGAATGCAGTATGCCAACTGTGGTCTTATCAAAGCAGTATAAAGCGGAACTAACACTTCACATGACCTTGATACCTTCCCTTCTAGCTCTATTTTGATTGATTGATTCTATCTCTCTATTAATGCAGCCTAGGATTGCATTGGCTTTTTTGGTAGCTGCACCACACTGCTGGCTCATATTTAAGTGACTGTCCATTAAGACTCCTAGATTCCTCTCACCATTACTGCTTTTGAGCCAGGTACCACTTACAGTATTCTATACCTGTGCATCTGGGTTTTCTTGCCTGTGTAAAACCTTACTTTTCTCACTACTAAATTGCATTTTGTTGGATAAAGCCCAATGTTTAAAAGTGTCAAGATCCTTCTGAATCTTGAGCCTATCTTCTAAAGTGTTG
Source organism: Notechis scutatus (assembly GCF_049901735.1). NCBI lineage: Eukaryota > Metazoa > Chordata > Lepidosauria > Squamata > Elapidae > Notechis > Notechis scutatus. Next base: position 84,581,302 of record NC_142013.1, read on the forward strand.
GCTATTCAACCCAGCTTTGTGTTGTCTGAGAATTTGATGAGTTCCATTCACATTTTACCTACTTCCTACCTGCACACGATGTCCCATTTTTCTATAGGATTTTAAAAATATATTCACACACAAACACCTCTCTTCTGGGTATTCAGGTACTGGATCAATAGAAGGAAAAGAAATGGTGAGATGGTATCCCTTAAAATGCCACTGCAAAAATCACCTTGGAGTCCTTTCTACATGGCCTAAGCCAGAGGTCCCCAAACTTGGCAACTTTAAGACTTGTGGATTTCAGCTGGCTGGAGAATTCTGGGAGTTGAAATCCACAAGTCTTAAAGTTGCCAAGTTTGGGGACCTCTGGCCTAAACCAGTTCAACAGGGGAATGATTGATCCTACTGTGTTAAGACAGAAAGGAAAAATCCAAAGATAATATTATAGTGCAAACCTTTCTAAAACAACATGGAACGCTTGAAACAGTTCCAGTTGAAACAGCAATATTTTCTTTTACTATCCAAGCAAAAGTAACAAATGTGTGCTTTGTTTGGGGCATGAACGACTCAAAATAATTGCTTAAAGCTCAGAACATTTTGACTTAGAATTCATCCACATCTCTGATTTTTCTGTATCAACTATTATCAAGCTATTATGTGCAAGAGAAGTGAAGGTGTTATAAATTATTAAGCAAACTCATTTCCCCTGCAAATTCTTTATTAAGAACAGTATGGTAACAGGCATCTATTTACTTTTTTACCTGATCAGTTTCTAAGATGTCTCACTTCAGTAAAAACAGAGAGGGGGAAATTTGAAGGCCTCTGTGCTGGCAGAAGGACAGAAATATATAAACTACATCTCATACAATAATTAGACAGGCCATACACCATTCTAACTTGGAGCCTGCAGAAGAAGTATCTTCCTAAAATCCAGCAGGGTTAAGGCCAAACAGACTTCCTGGCCATTAACCAAGGTCATTTGAAATATATAAACAGCATCAATAACAATTAATGGTGAAAGACAGAAGCACAATGCCCATTTTGAAACTCTAATACAGTATTCTAAAAACAAACATTCTCATCTGTAACTCCCTAAATGGATAAATGAATTTGCATTTTGCTCCCTCTGAATAAAACTAATGCTTTCCTTGGCTTTCAGAATGCCACCTATTTCTAATAATTACATTTTAATTTACATATCAAATAGAACAATGACATAACTTCACAGTATATAAAAGAAGTAAAAAAAATACTGAACTTTACTAACACGTATCTTCCAAAGATTACAGATATCCTACTACACATCTGTGGGATGGAAATGGTAGACCCTAAGAGAAGTTAAACCCAACTATTGGTTCCATTCAGTAGAGAAATGATGTCCATTTCAACTGTATTATAAACTCTAGCATATGAACTATGAAGCATGAACTATGCTAATTTTTTTAATCAAAATAAATTACCAAAAATTACAATTTACTGCAATTTTAATGGAGAAAATTAAACAGTTTTAAAATACAGATGGCTTTAAAATTTATTTTTATTTAAAAATATTGCTAACGTGTAGTGGTTAAGGTGCTTGTTTAGAAACCAAGAGACTGTGAGTTCTTATCCCATCTTAGGCCTGAAAGCTGGTTGGGCGAGCTTGGGCCAGTGCCTCTCTGTCAGCTCAACCCACCTCACAGGGTTGTGGGGAAAATAGGAGGAAAGAGTGTCAGTTATGTTCGCCACCTTGAATTACTTATGAGATAATAAAACGGATAAAAATCTAATAAATACAGTTAGTTTTCTTATGAAAAGGAGGCATGTGGAAAACAAATTGAAACTAATTAAGTAATATTAAAAAGTACAACTGGTACTTTTTTTTAATATCCCTTTGCTTGAAACCCTTGGAGATTGTGACACTTTTTGACAACTCCGCAATGTTATTTCACAGACAAACTATCTAGGGGATAATTTGAGAGAGAACCATTTGCATCACAAATAAATGGCTAGTGGATACCTTAGTATCCTGCAAGGCAGAACAAATATTTAGCAAACATCACTAGTTTCCTTGCAAAAAAACCTGAACCATCATAGGTACTGTACATACTAAAAGGCCTTACTCATTGTTACAAAATTCCTAAAATCAATAGAAAGCAGAATCAATTATAATTATATTGGAAATTATATTGGATTATATTGGAAAACTTGTTCATTGTCCTCATTCATTGTCCATTATATATACGGTGTGGTGGTTAAAGTATTAGACTAGAAACTAAGGTGGGAATTTTAGGCCCACCTTAGGCACAAAACCAACTGGTGACCTTGGGTGGGTTACCTTCTCTCAGCCCTGGGAAGGAAACAGTGGCAAACCACTTCCAAAAAACTTTGCCAAGAAAACTTGCAGAGAGCTTGTCCATATGGTCTCTGAGAATTGAACACAATTGAATGGGAGAAAAAAAACAGCTTATATCAAAAGCATGTGATCGACAGAGGATTATGGTACAATAAAACAGACTGGACACCAGTATCTTAAGCCTGACTACCAGAGATAAGACATAATAAAACCACAATACTGCAAAACCATAGGCAAGCAAAAAACTTTCTTTAAAGTCAACTTTCTTTAGCTGATGCCCTCCAGGTTAGATTATAATTCTTGGTCAGCAGAACCAGTACATCTTGTCGTAACTACATAGATGGAGAATATCAGATCTGAAAGGCTATTCTAAGCTTCTTTCTGATAATACGGAATGTTCCACTGATACGTCTCATATAAAACAAATGTCCTGTATATAAAACAAGTCTATCGATTTTGTTTTCTATCAAGAACCACATTATAATAATATTCAAATATTTGTCATGTAATGTCAGCTGACATTATCCAATTTGATCTTAAACTTTCGGACTGTAAACAAAGGTTTAAAAAATACAGTTACATGAACCTTCAATTAGGTAAGTATTGTGATGGCCCAATACTTCCCAACCCAAGAAAGATGTTCTTGGCCTTTCAGGGTGAAATGCTGGCCTTCCATCAACTGTTGCACTTCTTTAGGATACTTATTACACCTCAGAAACTTGTCTTTGTAAATATGAGATAAGAACACATATGGACTCTTTTCGTAAGACACAACACAAGAATTATAATTTAATTCCAAAAATAGCTAGACAGAACCAGGCTGAAGATGGGTACAGACCTGAGTAAATTGTGACTTAGTTGATAATACAATGCAGAGCTATGGCTGTTTGCAGCAACCTGTAGCGTCTTCAAAATGATAAAACATCTATCTTAATATTACACTGCAAGTTCTCTCCTTATGTTTGTGTGAAAAGTCACAATGTAAGTATAACATGGCTAGAGCTTTCATACTCCAATACTGCACCTCTGGAATGCACATGAGTATAGGGTCATGATGTTTCAGGTGTCACACCAGCATTCAACAACACCTGACAACTATTCTTAAAAGTATGCCCTATTTTCATGCATTTTTCAAAGGCTACAGAGACCGTGTGAGAATGAGGTGTTCCTCACATAATCTCCAGATTCTTCTGAAGTCACGCAAAAGGACTGTGTTCTTGCATGGCATCTGAAGCATCTGAAAATCATGTGAGAATGGATCATGCTCTCATGTGGTTTGGGGGAGCTTCAGAGACTGTGAAAGGGCATTCTTCAAAATCACTTCACGAACGAAGGCCTTGTGCAACCTATAGCAGTTCCAGGTGGGTCGCAGGGGCCTGTCAACAGAAAGAGAATGAGGACACCACCCAAAGGTTACTGGCATATGGTGCTGCGAGGTGGCCTTTTTGATGCAGTGGTAGCACTAGGGCTGAAGTCGAGGCAATGCTGCCACTGAATGCCCCTGTTTAGGGTGGCCTGGATGCAGGGGAGATAAAATGCCAGCAGAGTCAGGTTAGGCATTTTCCAAATTTTTGAGAGCCCAAGCCCAAAAGGTTTGCAGTCACTGGCACAGCAGATGCATCAAGTTCAAACCTTGAGGATGTTACCTTGAAAACCTGGACAGCAACTAAGGGTTTCAGACCTTTATTCAACTACTCTTCTGGTGGCCAGCAAGTCAGATAGCATATTCTGTTAATTACACCCTTGATACCCTCTCTAGATACCTTGGACTAAACGTTTTGTAATCTCCGGTTGGGATTTGAGCCCAAAACTTCAAGAGGAACCAAAGTCAGCAAACTGGATTCCCATTTATATTTGCTGTGCTCTTGTCTTCAAAGGCGAGGATCAGTTAAGGATGTGAAAAAGTTAGTTCCTTCACTGTAGCTTCTTTTTCTCTACATTCAGAGAAAATATATTCAAAACCACAATCATAGCGAAAGAGGCGCTTGTGGTCAGCTGTAACAGCCAGGGCCTATAACCCGGTGACAGATCAGAGGGTGAAAGAATTTTGTTTTTGGACTTCTGAAAAGTTTCAAAGGAAGCACCAGGAGCAGAAGGCACAATGAAGAGAGAAGGCAGGCCCCTTTTCCTTTTAAAAATAAGACAACCCCCCCCCGCAAGTAGGAGCCTGCCAATCTCAAGTGAACCCACCCACCCACCCCCCAAAAAAACCTATGGCAACCCCGGAATTGCTACGGCACGTCTCCTAACCGCCTCCCCTGCGTTGTTGTTGTTGTGCTTTCCCCGCGCTGCATGCAACACCTTCGATGCTGCCTTCGGCCGGGCAAAGGGACGCGCACAAGGAAAGCAGCCTGCCCTGCTTTCCCGGGGCCAGAAAAAGCGTGCCAATTGCCCGGCCTGCCCAAAGGAGCCGGATGAATGAAGTGCCCGTCTCCCGCCGCTCTACTTACAGACGACATAGGCGACCAGAGCGAGCCCCATCAGCAGCTTCATCCTCCGTCGCCTATTGATGGCAGACAGCACGCGCTGCAGCGTCCCTTTACTCAGCATCCCCAGCCGGGTGGGGAAGACTCAGCCGCGAGCAGCAGCGCTCGGCACCGCAAGGCATCAGCTTCACCCTCGGGATCGATCCCTGTGGAGCCGCCGCCGCCGCCGCCGCCGCCGCCGCCTCCTTGCCCGCTACAGACCTCCTCAGTCCGCCGCGCCACCAGCGGCAGCAGGAACAGTAGCCAGGCCAGTTCCTGGCAGCGACACCACGCATGCGCACGTGGGCCCTCCACTTTGCTCCCCGCCCTCCCTCCGCTTCAGCCGCTGCTTCGGCAAAGCAACGGGACCCGGGCGGCGGAAGGAAAGAACCCGACGTTGAGGTGGCGGAAAATGAAGTCACTTTTCCCTACTGCGACTGCGCATAAGATTTCACCCTCCCCCATCAGAGAAATACATCAGGCGCCTCGTGATTGTTGATGTCAGTGTGTGAAAAATCAAAGGGCCCGCTTTTTTCAGGTTTTTCTTTGGATGGAGCTGAAACAATTGTCAAAGCACACTCCCCCCATTGATTAAATCATAATAGATACGGCTGTGCAGTTTTTGGCATTGTCATAGCACCAAGTATATGTATGTATACATGCATATGCCTACATTTGTATAGGTTATGTCACAACCCTTGGGCTGCAACAAGTAATTCAAATGCATGCATGAAAATAAACCAAGATCAACAGATTGTACAAGGTAATAAAATAATTTCCAAATAGTTTGTTGTTAATTCGACCACAGGGACATTCAAAACTCTGTGCAAGGTTTACTAAGCAACTTTAATTAACATTAAAAGAAAGATTACCAACAGAGTAGATTACCAACAAAATTTAAAATGCAACAAAAAGTGGGTTGAAATAGTATATTGGAATTCAACATCGTTCAAAATTAGCCTGATGTTTTCTTTATGGATGATGGGCAAATTATTGGTAAGAGTTCTGGAGAAAAGCTTCATGACAAATTAATTATAATGGTACAAAACAGTTTACATTCAGTTTCTTAAATCTGCAAAAAATGGACATGACAGATTTTTATCCTGGAGAAAGTTCACAAAAAAATAAATTGTTAGGACTGAAAATCTGCACTTGGGATGATCCTACTTGAAGGCTAAGCTTAAAATGAGTATGCCAATTAAAGGTGATTTTGTATAGAGAGTGGGAGTTTTATATGTCCATTTTTATACATCTTTCTTTTTGAGAAATACTCAGAAAAAATATTATGATCCCCACATTGCATAGATTCATTGAAATCTTCGCTTTAAATGAACATGAGAGATTTGGAGCACTTTTATACCAGATATTAGTAGTTTTACATATACATTTTGGTACGTAAAACTTACCAGAAGTTTTACTTCCAAATAAAACATTGAGAACAATTTATTATGATAGGAACTTGGTGGAGAAGATCTAACACATAATCCTTATAATGATCTCTCTAAAAACTTTTTATCTAGCCTGCATTTTAATTCACTGCTTACTTTTAGATTACTTGACTTCTCTTAACAGTCATTTTTACAATTTTACTTTAAAAAAATATTACTACCTTGGATCAGCCTTTTTTTTACAGCAAGCACATTTGTATTGTAGTCTTGGGGGAAAGGAAGAATGGCAGTGGATATCTTCTGCAACACAGATGTCTTCTAAGCTAAGCCTCTGAACTGAAGCAACAAAATTGACAGATTTATCAGAAGCAAGTAAGCTTCTCCAGTAAATAATGCTACTTCACTTCATCTGTGGGATAGATATGACCTTTTAGAGAGGGATCTACAGGCTAAGATTGAGAATCAACAATTTTTAGAGTTTTTCTTCTCTCTGATAGTGAATGTTCCCTCTCCAGAGGCTGTTGTTTGCTCAGCCGCCAAACAGCTCATACAGGAGGGAGATGAGGGCTCTGATTTTAAGTCCCTGAAAAAACAAAATACATCACATTTTATAACTAGACAGAATCTATTGACAGCACAGACTGTTCTCTCAAACTTCGACTTGCTGACTGCAGTTAAAATAAAGTAGATTCTCTGTAAGAATTCTTTGGAAGATGTATTGAGAGCCAATCAAATAAAATCACTCACCCTGCCAAAGCAAATGGTTTGGGTGTAAATTGTGTCCTGCAAAGGAGGACCTCAACCCTGAATTCAGTCTTCTAAGGGGAAGTGACAGGAAAAAAAAAAAGAAGCAAATGTTTCTTACAAACTAATAAGATAACTGCAAATTCTATATAACAGAGTAAACAGAGGCAGGTGGAGTGTAAAAAGGGCATTGCCAAGTCCAGTTACTATGCTGTGAAAGGCAACCAATAGACGTCCACCTGGAGGCAGTTAAAGTGAGTCCTGTTGACATTTGGGCAGGCTGCAGTATATTCTTTAAAATGAATCCTTCTTTGAGTGCTTTTCCAAATTTCCCAACTTTTCCATTATAAGAAAATCATTTCACTTTTAACTCAGTGCAGTCATGAGAGTATTTATCTTTGCTTTACTTTATCACACAAAAGTATCTCCACTCAGACAACTTCAAGGACATCTTATCAACAGAGCCTCTGCAGGAGAAAGATCTATGTAAACAATTTGTCCAATTCATAGCAACACAGTTCTCTAATGAACCACTAGAAGAAGGTTTGATTAACTCTTTTGGTGCCTGGTGGAATATAGACTAGGATGACATCATTAAAAGGCTGGATAGCCTGAGAAAATATTTAACTATAACCTGTAAAACAACTAAGCCACTAATACGTTTAGCACAATTAATTATGCAGGATAATAAAAATTCATCTTAGAAAACAAAGAGATTGTGCTGTTGAGGAGGAGCAATTTATCTGCACTGTCACAGCTGCCTTGAACAAATCAGACTCACAAAACTCCAGCACAGAGCTTGAAAAGAACATTTCTGTTTTTAATTCATATGCCAACAATTGTCTAAAATGACCAGAATCCTCAAAATCAATATTTTTTTTTTACAGTTACTCAGGTTCATGAGTAACCTCCTGATAATTTTAACTTTCAGAATTCTGTCTCTTCAGAAGTTATGCTTATTGGTGAGATTCATCAGTCCACCATAAAGTGGACATTGATATGTCAGGATTCATAGTGCTTCTGCATGACAGCATGTAAACCAGTAGAAGGTAAACACTTTAAAAATACTAACATGGAATCTTGCTGGCTGGTATCATAATAGAGGCTTCAATTGTTTTGGTCCTCTGTATGGGAAGATATTGTTCTATATTAACATTCTCCAAATCCTGAAATCCGATTGGTCCACACGGACCACAACCTGATTGGCTAACTGAGCGGCTGTGATTGGTGCGCTAAGGATCTACCGCGATTGGCCGAGCCGATCGTGGGAGATTCAAAGCGCTGTCATTGGCCGCCGAGTTGCGAGCCGGCTCTATATGAAGAGCCGCCGTGAGCCGCATCCTTGTCCAGAACTTAATTCTCAATAAAGAGCTGATTGTTCACTTGGAGTCTGGCATCTCAATGAACCCGATCTACCCGATCTAACAGATATAATTCTTGTACAAGAAACATGGGCAGCTGATGATCTCCTGCTTAATGGGATCATTCATATAAAATGGAAGCAACTTAGACAGAGGGCCGTGGTGGGCTGATAGGTGGTTGATAGGTCATTTCTTGAAAAGTAGCACTTACTTTAAAGCATTTACTTACAACCCTCCTTTAAAGCAAGTGACTATGGCCCTACTACATAGTTTGGGTACTAGATCATTGTTAATTATTAATGTTAGTCCCCTCCATTACAAAGAAAAGCTGAAATCTGTGTTGAATGGACAGAGCTATGTTGACAACCTTCTGTTGGATTACCCAAATGCTAATATAGTGCAGGGAAGGGGCTTTAATGCTTGGGCCCTGATTATTATACACTGTGAATTCCACAAGTAACTACCAAATCAGAAATTCAGTTTAGCTGGCACCACTTTTTTTCTGTGTCTCCAAAGTTAAAATATCAAATTATATTGGATTCTACCTTGCAAAAATGACAAATAGGTTTAATCTCCTTGTAATAATTTCATAGGAGACTACCCAGGCAAACTTACATTTATGGCAAGCATCAGAACAAGTACATTTATTTATTTATTTATTTATTTATTTTTGAAGCCCATCTCACTTCAATTTAACCCTAATTACATACTAATTATTATAAACTTGCTACCTTAGAGGAAGCATTTCAGAATACTTTCCCATTTAAGTAGTGGTAGTAAACATTTTCCCCTTTGCATACAATTGAAGCCTGCCACTTGGCAGACATACCTGGAGGCTCATTTCATTTCTTCAATTTCCTTAGTAGGTCAAGCAAAATGTTGCCATATGCACATCTTAGCTTAGCCAAAAGATGAAGAGGGCATTGGCAAAGGACAGTTGACAAAAATATTGATTGACCCTCATGTCATTCAATCTCACAAAAGATCCCTTCATCATATACAAAACTCTAGAGCCAAAACTACAATTTTTGATTTGAATTACTTGATTAAGCAGCACCTAATTTCTTCAAAGTCATGGTTTAATAAAGTTGTTGAGGCTAAGAAAGCCTCAGTTTATCACCTGAGACAGGGGACAATAACACAATAATCCTTGAACATCATCCTTAAAGACAATATAAACAAGTAGTGGCCTTAAAGAAAAAAAAAGATATAAATACTTTTTCAGACTAAGCTGCTAGCCCAGTTCCTTTATGAGACCCCAACTGCCCCCCCCCCAGCTTCATATTTCACCTTTCTGGAAAGGGTACAATCTAAATTTATCAGAGCAGTTCTAACACACACCTACAACTGGAAATAGGTATGATATATGAAGAGTGTGTCTAGCTTCTATAAACTTTTGGTTGAAGCTCAGCTTTTAAACACAATCTATTTAATAGTCTCTAAATTGACTTATGGGTCCATTATTCAAAAATATCTTTCAATATGCCCAATGTTAAAATGTTTTGCTTCATTTTGTATTTGTAGGTTGAATTTAATTCAGATATTCTTCTCCTTTAATTTTAATCTTTAGCTCCTTCTAGTTCCCTCTAATGTCCACTTTTTGAAGTCCCATCAGATCATGTTTTCTTTAAAAAAGAATTCAAAACAAAAGCATTTTCCTACAGGAAGGATTTGTATAATTAATTACAAAATCTTACTGCCAATCTATCTGGCTCTTTTGTCCATTTGTAACTTTCCAGAATCAAAGTTCTAATCACCCCATAAAAATTGTTTTAAAATTGTATTTAAAACTTTTTCACCAAGGGTTGACGAAAACTCATTTGGTGTTTTCAGATTTTTCAATCCAAAACTTCCTAATAGGTAAAAAGCAGTTTACAAGCAATTCCCAAAAGTGATTGAAAAAGGAAGTATCTGAACCTTTTGTGGGTGGTGCCCTTTTGAAGAAGCCAATCATCGTTTTAGCAAGATGGCTATTCCTTCATCTCCCAGAATTTTAGCCTACTGGACACTGCTAACTTGAAGTCTTGTCCTGCCTTGTCCTTCTCTGAAGAGAAAGAGCTGGTCTACTCATTGAATCTTCATTCTGCTGGGGTCATGGGTTCTGCTAAAAGCTCACCATTTCTTCCCTGGATGTCTGCATTCTTTAAACTGAATGGTTTTAAAAGAGGTTCTGTAAATTCATGGAGGGCATGTATAGCAAGGGCTATTGATCTTAAAAATGTAAGGTTTGGGTAGCGTGACTCTTGAAATGATATTAGAAGATATCCCCAATAAACTCTGTGAACTTTGTAAGCAGTCTAGATTAGAGCAGCCATGGTAGTTGGTAACCTTGTATAAAACTGCTTGTTTTACAATGCAGCATTCTTCTTGCCTCAAAAGTAAGCAGGGTCAACCTACAAGTAGCAAATCTTCATGACATTGGCAAGACTCACGTTCTTTACTATGTAATATCCATCCTGTGTCTGAAGGAGACTTTGATATCTTCATTGTGCTGTTTTATGCAAGGATAAAGATAAAAAATTCATTAGGCTTCCCCATGTTTGTAGAACAAGAAGAGTCACATTTATGTGAAGAGATAGTTTAGAGGGCATCTATGCCTTTGATAACTAATGCTTATGTGTCAATTTGTTTTGTATCTTTGATAATGCTTATGTGTTGCCTGTTCTCTGAGGAATCAGGCATCTGCTGCACCTGATTGGTTTGATGTGAGCCTGTGTATTTCTTTGCTAGCACAGCACAGAACTTCCCAACTTTGTCGTTTTTTAGATTTTCTTTACTTGAGGTTTTCCTCTTCTCCAAATACCACTTACAGGGCAACTATGGTGGGACAGGGATAAGTCTCAGTCTTCTGCTTGTGAACCTCTCAAAGGATCTGATTGACCATTGTAAGTTACAAAATGTGGGACTCATATAGGTTTTGCCCTGATCCAGCAAGGCTACTTCTACAAAGCTGTGAAAACACCTTGACACCACTCAGTTAACTAGGTGAAATGCTGTTATGGTATCACTGCAACTTAATCTCAACAGGAACAGTTGTCGAGGGCAGGCAGAATTTCCACCATTTGGGACCAACTGGCTCCAAGGGCAACATTACTGTCCCCCACCCCCCCACCCCCAGCCTTTCTGATGATTTCTCTAGTGTCACAGCTGAACTGGACATTATCTGGATCAACAGTGAAAAAGAATTGTGGGGGCTGTGGAAGGAAGCACAGGAGTATGGCCGCAGTCTCATCTAGTATGAAGCCATTGTGTGGTCATATCCTCAAGCTGCAATAATCATTTTAGGCATTGTCTATCCACTGCAGGATGAAGGCCTCTTCTGCATGTTTCCAACTAATACTGCCCTGAGCTTTCTTTTTTGCCAATTGGGCCTGCAATACTTGCTGATGTCATGGATGCATCTTGTTTTAGGTCTCTTTCGTGGATGTTTTTTTAAATCAGGTGGGATCCATTTTATGACTGCCTTGGTCCACTGGCCATCAGTTCTTCTTGCTATGTGACCAGCCCATTTCCATTTCAATTCTTTTACTCTCTTGGTGATATTGTATACTTTCGTTTGTTTTTTAATCCAAGTGTAGGTCTCTATCTTGTCTTGTAATGCTGAGAATGTATCTTTCCATGGCTCTTAGTGCCCTTCATAGCTTTAGGACTGACTGTGAGATTAGTGTCCATGTTTCACCTGCATATGTTAGAGCAGGTAGTACACACTGATGAAAACTTTCCTCTTCAGGTATCAGGGGAGGTTGTTCTTGAAAATTATGCTTAGCTTGCCGAATGCTTGCCAACCACATTTAACATGCCATTCAGAGGTGGTATTCAGCAGGTTCTGACCAGTTCTGGAGAACCGGTAGCGGAAATTTTGAGTAGTTCAGAGAACTGGTAAATACCACCTCTGGTTGGCCCCGCCCCTATCTATTCTCTGCCTCCCGAGTCCCAGCTGATTGGCTGGGTCTTCTTTTGTTGCCCTGCACAGAAGAACGGAGCTGGAAAGCTGGTTAGTGGGGTGGGGAGGGAGTGGAGATTTTACAGTATCCTTCCCCTGCCACGCCCACCAAGCCATGCCCACCAAGCCACATCTACAGAACTGATAGTAAAAAAAATTTAATCCCACCACTGATGCCATTCAATTTCTTTATTGTATCCCCTATTGAGATCCATTGGTCAAGATAGTGGTCTACTACATCTAGTTCTTCAGATATATAAAAAAATCTTTCTTTGGTGAATTTATTAAATATTTATTAAATATAATCTGGCTCTTTTTCAAGTTTATTTTTAAGCCAAATGGTTCTCCTGCTTTGTGCAGCTCTTGCATGTGTCTTTGTAGCTCTTGTGGGTCTTGTGAGAAGAGAGCAACATCATCTGCAAATCTTAAGTGATTTAAATAGGCACCATTGATGTTTTTATTCCATCTTTTGCCCAGTCTAATTTGTGAAATATGTGATCCACAACTCAGCACAACTCCACGATTTGTTGTTCTCTGCTCAGGGAGATGAACGATCAAATAAAATCACACATTGCAGGTTCTTTTTTGCAAGCTGCAATATGCTATTTTATTTGATTGTTCATCTCCCTGAAAAGAACAACAAATAGTGGAGTTGTGCTGAGTAGTGGATAAAAAATTCCTCAAAAAAGCTTGAGGAAAATAAAGTCCAATGTACTTACAGTTTCAATAAAGATTTTCAAACCTATGAGCATATTATAATATGTGTTTTGAATGTCCTCCAAAATATTTGTCAATACATGTTTGATTTTAATAGGTTCTCAATATTTACCACACGTTACATGTCTGTAAACATTAGTTTGAAGAGATACCATCTTTTTAATGCACTTGAAGTTTCATTTTCAAGTAAAAATTATTCCAGACACTTCAATTACAGGGATGGACTAGAGAAGTTACTAGAAAGGGAGGAAGTGAATCTTCCTATATAATCAAATACCTACTGTATTATTTAATTAATTAATAAAAAAGAAATAGTTTATGTTCATATTTATATGCTTATATATTTCTACATTGCTTTTAAGTCCAAATGCTCTTTTTAGGTGACCTGCCATCCATTTACTAAAATCTATTAAAAGGGTATATGCAGTCCATCTTCTCCTAAGCTATCGCAGAAGATATATACAGATGTTTAATTATGTCATGTGCCCCCATATATATATATATATATATATAGGAAATATACTCTGTGGTATTTTAGCTATGTTGATCACCATGAGGCAGTATATAATTCTTTTTGGAAATCATCAGACATACCTCACCTTATTCTATGGTGTTTGAACTTTCCATCAGGAAGTGAACGGTTATACTTTAATGACTACATACAGTACATGAGCTTTGGGAGCTATCCAGGCCCTGGTGCTCAGCAGTATTTCAGGAAGAGTTTTATGGAATCCATCACAATGATATATAGTACCTTCCTTCAAGTTCCCAAGAGAAAGATATATAGATGTTACAGTGAGTTATACAACTTTCAAGCTAAAACATTATTATGAAATATATCTTAATCCAGCCTTGAAAACCCAAATACAATAAGCAATCCAAACAAAATAAGCAACCCAAATAAAATAAGCAACTCAAAACAATCTAAAACAGAATAGCAATAGTCCACCCCACTTCCCATAATCAAGTATAACAACTGATCAGTCTCGTTAAAGAAGTTTAAGAGAGAGGGTTTCCTAATATCATCTCTAAAAGCTCCTGACCCAAATTGCTCATCTATAGATGAGTTCTTAAATGTTTGAGTGCTCCTTTATTCAAGCACTTTAACTGTGGTTTTCCACAAGAAATGCTAAAACAGAAACTGTACTACATGGAAATGATTTGGTCCAAGTATTGCTTTTAAAAAACAAAATACTGTTTATCAATTCAGTTTTTCATGAATTTGAGCAGTTTGCCAGAACATCTGTTGAAGGAAACAACAGATCAACCAAGAATCCTCTTATTCTGACAAATCCACTGACTTAAGGAAGAAGAGAAACTAACCTATGACTATAATCACTGTAGCAGTGTTTCCCAACCTTGGCAACTCTAAGATGTATAGCCAACTCCCATAAATCTGGGAATTAGGGTCCACATACCTTAAAGCTGTCAATGTTCAGAAAAGTTGAGTTATAGGGAAATGAGCTTTGTGGTAAGTTTAGGATACTGTTTGAAGTGATGAAAAGAACTGAACAACATTGGAAGGTTAACTGAATCTTATTTGCAGCAACTGGTTGTCAATATGTGTTTACTTGAGAATATCTAAGTTACTAGATTTTTAAAAAATTGTTGTGACAATGGGGCATGAAAAAAGTCTTTTCAAACAAACAAAAAAACAATGTAATTGTCCCGGTTATTGTACATCTTTTTTTCTTTTCTCTTTTCTTTTGTAACATGGAATACTGCTAATGCAGTAATATATATTCATGCTTTATTTCTTCTTGTTGTCCAGTATTACGGAATCCAAGACCACTTCTAAATGTAAAATTTGATCCTGGATTTCATCCCACTATCTGTTCTTGTCTTTGGATTGAAACTGTTTTCACCTCCCTTCCATGGGCACCTACTGCCAGCATTGGCAATTTTCTTCCTGGGGACCCAAAATCGTCAATATTCAAAAAGGGAATCCAGAACCAGTTTTAAGTGTAAAATTCCACCCCATGTGTGCAAGTTGAGCTGTGTGCATGTGCTCTGGCCAGCCATTTGTGTGGCCCAATTCTGAACAGGCCACTGCCCAGTAGTGGGCTGCAGCCTGAGGTTTGGAGACCCCCTGCTTTAAGTGTTTAGATAACATCATAATAAACTTGTCTCATGTTCCAGGCCTAACTTCCCTAATCATAATATTCCACTTCGATAAATATGAAATAGATTTAAATTCCTGTAACATAATGTAATGCGCAGCACTGAAAATTATTTTCCAAAAATAATTAAATCTGAATCCACTATTAGAATCTGTAAATATTTCTAGAAGGCAATATTTTACTAATAAATTAATGGTACTCACCTTTCCAAAAACACCTTCAAAGTGGGAAGGAAAGCATAATGACAGATCCCACACTGCCATCTGGTGTTTAAAAATGTAAATTTCCCTTTGAGTTGGGCTAGAATAGATCAACTAGATCAGTGTTTCAGGATCCAGTTTGAGTCAGTTACCGGGACCAGAGGTTTATTCTTCCAAGCTTTCATATTTATGCTAGGGCCCATCCTCGTAAACTCTCTTTCCATAGCATTCTGGTCTGAAAGCTTGGAAGTCTGAAAACTTTGAAGACTAAACCTCTGGTTCTGGTGACCAATTCAGATTGGATTCTGCAACATTATCCTGGGACACATATATTTGCCTTCATTCATGATGAGATCAATGTTTCTCCACTTCAGCCATTTTAAGAAGAATTGACTTCAGCTATTGGAATTTCTCAATCAGCATGTTGGCTGGGCAATTCTGAAAGTCCAGAATTCGAGCTTCTTGAAAGTCCAGAATCTAGGAGTGGAATTCCAGAATATGGGAAGAATAGAATGGAACAGAACAGAACAGAACAGAACTTTATTGTTACTTTAAATGTACATTAATCGGCATACATTATAATGAAATTTCGTTGCATTCAGCTCTCAAAGGATAACCATTATGTATATACCCACATACATACACATATATGACACAGAGAAACATCACTGTCTAGTTCGAATGTATACATATACACGGGTGGGATTCAAATTTCTTAACAACCGGTTCTGTGGGTGTGGCTTGGTGGTCATGTGACTGGCAAACCAAATATAAGTGGTCCTCACTTTAATGGCCAGTTGCTTAGCAAGTATTCTAATTTATGACTGTCCTGCCCAGAGCTACTTGACCTGTTTTTGAAGTTTTGACAGCCATGCACGCGTGTGTGCGCGCGCGCGCGCACACACACACACACACACACTCTTATGACCAGTTACAACATCCCACACAGTCATGTGACTGAGGTTTTCTATGTTTTTTGCCAGTTTCCAACAATTCCTTCTGGTTTCTGGTTAAAAATGTCCATTGGAGAAAAGGGACTTTTTTTAACAACCAGTTTTTGCTTAATGACCACAAGGTTCACTTAACAACCATTGTGTTTGCCTAACCTGGGATCTGCAACCTTAAACACTCAAAGAGCCATTTTTCTATTTTCTTTTAAACAGATCTCTCTCTCTCTTTCTGTTTCTTTCTTTCTCCCCCACTCTCTTCTTTCTCTCTGATCTCTGTTTTTCTTTCTCCCACTCTCTCTTTCTCATCTCTCTCTCATTTTTCTCTCTCTGTCTCATCGCTCTTTTTCATCTCTTTCTCCCTCTCCCTCTTTCTCATCTCTTGTTTCTCATCTCTTTCTCTCTCTCATCTCTCCCTCTCTCTGACTCTTGTCTCTCTCTCTTTCCCTCCCTCCCTCCCTCTCCTTCTCCCTCTCCCTGTCTCTGTCCCTGGGTGTGGGGTGGGTGGGAAGGAACATCTAAACTGGTGCTGGGTGGTGGGAATCTGATGAGTCAGTACTGAGGATGAGATGGCTAGCAGGGAGTGGGCCAATCCTGCAGTCTCCCCAAAAATAACGCTTCTGGTAAGGAGGAAGAGAAGTGCATTGGTGGGTGTCAGAGGGGCGGCGAGCGCTTCACAGCTCCTGAGGGGGTCAAGCCTCCCTGCTCCCAACATCTTCACATGAAGGCATCGCTGGCCACTTTTACAGAGGCACGATTGAGAACATTTTAACACACTGTATCACTGTTTGATTTGGTGGTAGCAGTGCCTCAGAGAGAAAGTCCATACGGAGAGTGGTAAGGACAGCTGAGAAGATTATAGGATGTTCGCTTCCCATTATTCCGGATACTGCTTATAAGTGCTAGGTGCTTAGAGCTCGAAGGATTGTTAGAGACCACACACACACACACTTCACAGTCTGTTTCTGATGCTGCCCTCTGGGAGGAGGTTTCAAAGTATTTATAGCAGCACGACTAGATTCTGTAACAGCTTTATGCCTTATGCCATCCATCTTGTAAATTTGAAGGATTCTTTTTCCCCCCCCCATGTATATGCAGGGGTGGGATTCTACCGGTTCTGTCCAGTTCTATAGAACCGGTTGTTATGATTCTGCGCAGTTCGGAGAACCGGCATATCGCACCACTAGCTGGCCCTGCCCCTCTCCGCCCACCCCTTCCCTCCCTCCCCAGTCAGTCCTTATTGCACATGCGCGACATGATTGCCTTCTGTTAGATCGGGTAGATCGGGTTCATTGAGACGTGAGACTCACAGTGAACACTCAGCTCTTTATTTTATATTTAGTTCAGAACAAGAACTGCGAGCCGCGTGGCTTTTCTTATAGAGCTCGCCTGCGGCTCGGCGGCCAATGACAGTGCTTTGAATCTCCCGCGATCGGCTCGGCCAATCGCGGTAGACTCTTAGTGCACCAATCACGGTTGTCTAGTCAGCCAATCAGGTTGCGGTCCGTGCGGACCAATCAGAGTTCAGGATTTGGAGAATGTTAATATAGAACACCTTCAGCCTGCTTTTTCCCACCTGCCACACAAGCCATTGCTCCCTGCCTTCGCGATTGGTGAGTGAGGCTCTGCAAGCAAGCTCCGGTCCCTACCTGTCACCGCTAGTCACCTTCCCCTCCCCACTTGCCTTTTGCCACTGCTACCGGTCACCTTCCCCCCCCACTTGCCTTCACCAGAGAACACATGGAGCAGCTCCGTGTCAGCTCCGGCCAGGTCAGCGGCTGCTTCTTTCCCTTGGTGGTCTGGCTGGGAGAGTGAGAGTTTCCAGCACAGCAAAAATTTGCTTTGGGTCCTGTAAGTCCCCATCAGGAAATGGCTCTGGGCGGCAGAAAAGCAGCCAGGTTGAATCCTGTTCCTCTCTGCCACCCAGAGCCATTTCCCAAAGGGAGGGGGACTTGCAGAACCCAAAGCAGCAACTCCCAGTTGCTAAAGTAAATTTTGCTGTGTTGCACAAGATGGTTTCCCAGCTCCCCGAGGGCATCGCCACTCTGAAGCTCCCCTTCGGGATGGATCAGCATGTTTTTGCTTTGTTCTCTGGAAAGGGCTCCATCATGGAGGACTGTGTCTTTGGGCCAGGCGCTTTCTGTCAGGCCTCCTGCCTCACATAGGGTGGTAGGAGGAGGAAGTGTGTGGTGGGGAAGGCTGTCTGCAGTTCTTGCAGCCCAAGCCTGGAATCCTGGGGTGTCTGCAAACTTGCATTTATATGAGGTCGGAGCCCCATGGCTGCACTGGCTGGGAGGACACTTGCCCCACGTGACACTGCTCACCTGCCTGGCCAGTGTGTCAGAAGAGAGGGAGGAAGAAAAACTTGGCAAGTCTTCTGCTCCTTCTCGGACATTCAAACAGAGCATGGACACATGAGGCTGGGACCTTTTGTGCATGGGCGAGTCCTTCCAGCGCCATACACACACAATGTGTGCATGCTCTGTGTGTGTATATATGCCCGAGAAGGAGGAGAAGATTTGCTAAACTTTTATTTCTTCCTTCACAGCATGAAGGCAGCCGCCGCAGCCTGTCCCTTTAACGTACCTCAACGTAGGAGTAATGGTGAGGGGGAGACCGTAAAGCGACAGCCAGGCCACAGGAGCTGCCTTCCGAGCAGCTTGGCTGTGAAGGAGAGGGAAGAAAGAAAACTTTGGCAACTCTTCTCCTCCTTCTTGGGTAGAGTGTGCACACACGGGGCCGGGAGGATCTTCTGCAAGGAGTCAGAACATGGGTGAGTCCCTCTAGTGCCATGTGTGCATGGCTCTGTGTGTGTGTATGCCCGAAAAGGACAAGAGTTGCCCAACCTTTCTTCCTCCCTTCACAGCATGAAGGCTGCCACCGCAGCCTGTCCCTTTAAGGTACCTCAATGCAGGAGCAAGTTCATCCAGCACTGGATGGCATTGAAATGTGTGAGTGTTTGCTCTGTATGTATGAGGCTGAGAAGGAGGAGGGAAGCAGCCAGGTTGAATGCTGTTAGAGTGGCTGCAGAGAAGCAGGAAGCAGCTGCCAGGGACAGAGAGAGGGAGAGGGAGAGAGGGGAGGGAGGGAAAGAGAGAGAGAGAAGAGACAGAGAGAGGGAGGGAGAGATGAGAGAGAGAAAGAGATGAGAAACAAGAGATGAGAAAGAGGGAGAGGGAGAAAGAAAAGAGATGAAAAAGAGTGATGACACAGAGAGAGAAAAATGAGAGAGAGATGAGAAAGAGGGAAAAAGAAAAAGAGAGATCAGAGAGAAAGAAGAGAGTAGGGGAGAAAGAAAGAAACAGAGAGAGAGAGAGATCTGTTTAAAAGAAAATAGAAAAATGGCTCTTTGAGTGTTTAAGGTTGCAGATCCCAGGTTAGGCAAACACAATGGTTGCTAAGTGAACCTTGTAGTCATTAAACAAACACTGGTTGTTAAAAAAAAAGACCCTTTTCTCCAATGGACATTTTTAACCAGAAGGAATTGTTGGAAACTGGCAAAAAACACAGAAAACCTCAGTCACATGACTGTGTGGGATGTTGTAACTGGTCATAAGAGTGTGTGTGTGTGTGTGCGTGCATGGCTGTCAAAGCTCCAAAAACAGGTCAAGTAGCTCTGGGTAGGTCAGTCATAAATTAGAATACTTGCAGTCACTGGTTCGCACACTTCACTAAAGATAATGTATGTAGATGTGATGTATGTAGATAAGAGACCAAGTCAGATTGTTAAGTATCTGCACCTCCAGATACTTAATACTGTTGACCACCTCTACAGCTGCAGTCTTGCGACAAAGTGAAGTATGATTATGCCAGTTATTTTTATTGCACCAGTCCACCATAGCTTTCACCTCTTCCCCATAAACATCTTCATTGTCATCCCGGATGAGACCCACACCACTGCTGTGCCATCCGCATACTTCACAATATGATTCCTAGTAGACTTGGCACAGCAGTCATGGGTTATCAAAGTGAACAGTAACAGACTTAAAGAAAACAGCCCTATGGGGAACCTATACTCAAGGAGATGGAATTTGAAACTTTTCTTCCCAACTCGCACAAAATGGTGCCTATCAATAAGGAAATGAAGTATCCAGTTACATAAAGAAGTATTAAAATTTAGTCCCAGTTTGTTCACCAAATGCCAAGGAAGGATTGTATTAAAAGCTGAACTAAAATCAACAAACAGCACTCACAAATATTCATATCCAATACAATTTTGTTTAATGGCAGATACATTCACACAGGTAAGTTCTGTATATTTTATTAATTAATTAATTAATTAATTTTATTAATTTTATTAACTCAGTTACATGAATATTGCACAGATATATTATGTGGAATGCATTCAAATATATCCTTGTGGGAATTATAGAATTCACTGGCTAGTTAAAAAAACAACAACCAGGAAGCTTAAAATAAATCTTTTTGAACAAAGAAACTTTAAAAGAAATTCTACTGGGAAACTGCTCAGTTCATTCAGAAATTCAATTCTATCATTTGTAAATTGAAAGAGACTATGGTTCTGTATTCTACTAAGTATTCATTAGCTTGCCACTATTTGGTTAATAATTGCTATCCTTACTTTGCTTTTATTTTAACATTTTCGAAACTTGTGTTAGAACAAAAATCAAGAGATTTGCAGCAATTTAAGAAGTTATAAATCTCCTACAACAAAGGCTTTTATAGACTCCATGTATGAAGTGGTTTTTATCTGCATGACTTTATACCTTAAAAGTTTATTTCAGAACTCAGATTCACTTCTGTTTACATTGTCAGGGTTTATTCTTTTTGTTTTTTATTTGCCTCCTGATTGCAATCTCTCCTAACAACCGATTGTGAACGTTCTAATGCCAATTTCTGGTTATAATTCATGCATCTTACGAAATAGATGAATCAAGTAGATGAAAGCTTACACTATAACATAGTGAATGGTCATTAAGATGTCATACAATTCTTTAGAGAAGTTTGCAGTTCTTTAAGGTCACTTTGACTGTAGCTGTTGACACGTAGAATCAATTCAGCCTTCTTCTGTGAATTTTATTGTGGGCTCTGTAAAATATGTTACGTATATTTTTCAGACTGTAGGTAGTGCTCAACTTACAACATTTAGTGACCGTTCAAAGTTACAACAGCACTGAAACAAGTGACTTATGACCGTTTTTCACATTTTTGACCTTTGCAGCATCTCCATGATCATGTGATTAAAATTCAGATGCTTGGCAACTGGGTCATATTTATGACCATTGCTGTGTCCCAAAGTCATGTGATCACCTTTTGTGGCCTTCTGACAAGCATAGTCAGATTCACTTAACAACCAAGTTACTAACTTATCAACTACAGGGAGTCACTTAAGGTTGTAAAATGAGGCAAAACTCACTTAGCAAAAGTCTCATTTAACAACAGAAATTTTGGGCTCAATTGTGGTTGTAAGTCAAGGACTACTGTACTACAGTAAGCATCAGAAAGATGGTTTACCTATTGTTTATTTAAAATTACTCAGGAGCTAGACAGCCATTTAACTTATTGTACTGCTAGGATTAATGATATTACTATGCAAAATCATGGTCCTGAAATACTTTGCAGTCGGTTTGCACGCTAAGACCATTAATTGAGAAGTTTTCCCACTAAATGCAAGTTCCTGCACTATGAAACAGCACATCTTCCAAGTCAAGAATTGCCTCGCTTTTACAGCCTGCTGGAGGTTTGGTAAAGATCTGTTTCTTTTAGAAGGAGCGTCATCAATTTAGCTTTGTTATTATTCATTGTATTATTCTAATATTTTAATATTATCATTGTATTTTTAATTGTAATTTCAGTACAATGCCTAACATTTGATTAGATAAGAGTCTGGGAACAAATTGCATAAATAAATAATATTCCTGAGACTGTGTATGGAAATAGTTTCAGAAAAAAGAGAGAAGTTTTTCCTTTGCAGAAATGTCTTAAGGGAAGACATTAGCTCAGTTAAAGACAATAGCCCAGGCTTATAAAACTATTTTATTAAAAAAACCATTTAATTTAAAGAAACATATTAGCAATAAGTGTTAACTCGGTGAAAGATGCACTCTGATGTCTTAATATAAAGGCAGAGACTGTGCTTTCATAGCACTTGTGGGAAAAATAAGTTTATTGTCATGCTATAAATGGACGTTGTGTCTCCTGTTTATCAAAATATTTCCTGCTGAGTATGTTTCAGGAGCAGAAAAGGCAGTTGTTCTGTTTTCCTAGTCTGAAAGTAATTTGATTATTTCTGCTGTAACTGTCCACACAAAATGCTGTTTGCTATATCATGATTTTTCAGAATACGCAACCTAAAAACAAAGAAATTGATTTATTCATTTATATATATATAGTTCTGAGATCCTTTTGGGCAATTTGGCAACTTTAACACTTTTGGACTTCAACTCCCAGAATTCTTAAAATTGCCAGGTTTGGGGACCCCTGCTTTTGGGAATAAGGAATAGTAAGTGACACATATTTTTATTTATTTATTCATAAAATTTATGGGCCAACCACCTTACCTCAAGGGAACTCTGGGGGGCTTACAATAATAAAAAATAAGAACTCTATAAACTAAAACTGTAAATAAAATAGTACAAAATATCCTATTAGATATTTTGTAATCCTATTAAATATGATGTTCTGGTTTATCTAAATATAAAATCAAATTATTTATAATTACCTACAAGTACAGTGCAAAAAAACTCCTGTGGAACAATTCTATGTAAAAATAATTTGTAGGCTAACATAAAAAGTAGAAGTTGCTTGGTGATTGTCCCTTCAGTAATCTCTTTGTTTTTTTCTGATTCCATTTGTGACATTATGGGATGGTTCAAAGTGGTGTATTTAGCATTTTTTGCCTATTGATCT
Source organism: Notechis scutatus (assembly GCF_049901735.1). Lineage (NCBI taxonomy): Eukaryota > Metazoa > Chordata > Lepidosauria > Squamata > Elapidae > Notechis > Notechis scutatus. The sequence goes on from NC_142013.1 coordinate 84,604,374, forward strand.
GTCTGAACGATCCATTCTTTGTCTCATTTTGATTCAGGACCTGGCTTAGCTAGGATTGAGAATTCACTTTTGTTACCCTCATCTGGATCCCATCCTTTCTCGATATTTTTCTCTTGTATGGTTTTGGCCTTTCATTGTATGACCTTCATTAGTTTCTGCTCATAAGCATTTCCCCCCTTTTTAAGGATTTCTGAGGTTCATGTATATAAAAGTTTTCATCTCCTCTAATGCCCTTACAGCTATGCCTTACATTCTCTGTTATGTTATTGTCAGGTCCCAAAAACCACAAACGACATGTAGAGTTTCTGAAGTAGTTTTCTTTATTCACCTATAGATGAAATCTTGCCAGATTAAACCAACTATTTGCATAAACACAGATACACTCTGGAAAAAGCCAGGGAGGAGCTGTTTAACTCCCTGTCAATTGAACTTTCTAAGCTCCACTGTCTCTTTGTTGCCTTATGAAAATCAGCCCCTCTCTCCTGAGAATGCAGACATTTCATCACAGTTATGTTCTTTCTAACATTCAAGTAGAATCTCTTTTCCTGCAACTCAAGAAACTGATGTTGTGTTCTGCACTGTGGGTTTGAAGAAAACAAACTTTGACTTTCTACAAGTTATTTCTTGAAGCTGCTATTATTTTGTCATTGAATTTTTCTGAAGATTCTCCTTCCATAAGCCTTGTAATACTTTTTGTCCCTTAGTCCAATGGCTCTTAAACTTGGAGGATATATTTGGAAATTATGGACAAATCTGAAATTGCTTGTTTGTGAATCAGGTTGGGAATGCTGCTATTGAGATGTTTGTGTGTAGTGGGCAGAAAAAATAACTTTGAGGAATGGGAGGAAGAAATATAACCAAGAAAATGGTCAGATAAAAGAAATCTGAGTCTAAGTCAGAAATGCAATTTAAGAAAGCACATCAGATTTGACCATCCCTAATTCTCTTGAAGATAAAGGGAGGGATGAAAGACACACAATCAGACTTTTGATATTCTGTGACAAAAGCTTTATAATAAAACCAGTTTTAGTTTGGGGGGACTTTGGTTTCCAAGTTTGGCTTACATTGGAAGGCTGACATAGGTTAAAATGTGTGTGTGTGTCTGTATATACGTATGCGATGGCATTATTCAATACGTGGAAAAGGGATAATTGACCCAGTTTAAGAACCACTGCCCTGCTTACTTAATGCTGAGCTTGTATGTAACTTTTTCTCATATTCCTGCATTTTTTAAAAAAGTGTGATGCTCAGAATTCAACACAATTTTAGAGATTAGATCTAACCAACATTGAATACCTATTATTGCGGGTTGGAAATTTTACTTTGACAAGCACTTTGCATTTGCTGAAATTGGCATTCTGGATGTATTAAACCTAGAACAAAACTTCATAAGGAAAATAAGGACAGTTCATTGCAGGAAAATTGAATTACAAGGAACACATATGGAAAACATCTTTTTGACACTAGGGACTGTTGCTGAATGTTCTATTTTAAAATATTATTCTCATTCCCTGTGGTAGGCAGGAATCAATCAAGCCAGGCTTCAATGCTTAATGGCTAATTATGGTTAATGTTTCAATGGTTGCTAATTAGAAATAATTAACAACAAATAGTTTGGAGACCAGTGATCTAGTTTATTTTCAAAATTAAATTAGATACAATAGAGTTAATGATTAATGGAGCAACACCACCAGAGGCAGATCACTAAGTAGATTAGCTCTCATACTCAAGTTATTTATTATTGAGCTCATGACAGTAAGGTAGAAAGAAACTTAGTAATATTATTAATAAGGTTCATCATCTTTCTCATTGGTTTCAGTGAAGGCAGAAAGGATGTAAGTCTGCTAATAGGTTGTGGGCATATAAGGGACCTAAAATAGACTGGATCTATTTTAGAGGGTTCTTCAGCTTTATTCAGGAGCTATTTGAGGATGGGTATTAAGACTAGATTTTCCTCTTTAAAGCCAATACTTCTTCTACCCACTACAAAGAGACATCCAAATACTTTATTTATAATTAATATTCCAACTTTTACAGCACATCATCTCTCTATTAGTTATTGCCATATTTGTCAGAGGTGGTATTCAGCAGGTTCTGACCAGTTCTGGAGAATGAGTAGCGGAAATTTTGAGTCATTCGAAGAACCGGCAAATACCACTTCTGACTGAAGATTTTACAGTATCCTTTCCCTGCCATGCCCACTAAGCCACGTCGACAGAACCGGTAGTAAAAAAAATTGAATCCCACCCATTGGTATTTGTGGATCGGCAAAGATTTTAGATACTGTCAGCCTTCAAGACTCCTTTCTTTTCTTTCGCTTTTTGGCTGCCATAGTAACGGGGAAGAGGGTGAATTAATTGGGCTTTGTGGGGGTGGGAAATGTGCTGGAGGTTTTAGAGAATGAACTGTATAACTTGGGGAAAACTTTATTGTTTATGCTTATTTGCTTTCTTACTGAGCAACTGCAGCTCTTTATCAAACTAGGCCAAGATCAATGGCCAGATGTCTGCATCACCACCTGAAGATGCCCCACATGACATTATACACATCTTTGATTGGATGGACTGTTTGAACTGTTGTGAGTGGAAAGGTTGCCATAATTTTGTATGTGTTTTTTGCACGTAAATCCTCAGATCTAGAATCCTTTTGATGCTACCACTTGATTTCCAGTAAAAGTTTCTTTTCTCTATAATAATGGAGTCTAAGTGTCTTTCTTGGATTTTGAATGGAGCACCATCTGACAGATACCAAAATACATTGAATAATTTAGTTTGGTTTATGTGAGAATGGCATATCTTTTAGTATATATATGATAGTTTTTTCCTTTAACTTTTAAAAAAATATCCATATGTCATTTTTATATTTATGGATAAGGCCATATGTGGATAAGCAGCCTCCAATTTTTTAAGCAAAGTATCATGAACAATGTGCCACCTGTGCATAAACCAATTTTGAAAATTAAAACATACAAACATGAGGAGGGTCAGCTTATCTTTAAATGGAACATTTTTCACTTTATTATACAGTTATATGGCTTCCCAACTCATTGACTTTGTGCTGCTTACAAGATTAACATTTTAAATGGTATTTTTTTTTAAAAAAATAATTTTTTAAAACTTAAGATTTTATTTGTTTTAAATATTTAACATTAAAATTTTATTGGCATTTAATTTTTCCAGTGTTAAAAATTTGAGGCTCAGCTTATCTGCAGATGGGCTTATACACGAGCATATACAGTAATTCTATTGCGCCTAAATTAATTTAGAAAACCAACCAGCTCATTGGTCTCCAAACCATTTGATGTTAATTGGTTCTAATTAGTAACTCATGAAACATTTACAATATTTTATCCTTGAAGATTCATTTGTCTGTGACTCTGCAGTTAATAAGGATTGACAGGCTAAAACAACAAAAGTCCAGTGACCATGCCAGAGTAAAACTAAAGCCAAACTCCAGACAATTCTATCATATCAGTCAATCTTCTCTCTAGTAAGTTGGCCAAAAAGCTAATGCAGGGCTGTCAAACTCCTGGCCCATAGGCTGGATGCATCATGCACTTGCCACACACAATTTAGCAAAGGGGAAAAAAGTCCTGATACATCATGTGACACTGCCATGTGACATGAGTTTGGTACCCCTGGGCTAAAGGAAGGGCCATGTCTCCAGTTTGAAGGCAGGTGACGTTGAGCTGGGAAACCAGATCGTCCAAGGTGGCATTGTTACTGCTTGGGGAGTGCGAACAGGATTGTGGAGAAGTAGCTGTTTTGTAGCCTAGGGAGTGAGGAGAAGTAGCTGTTTTGTAGCCCAGGCAATTTCACTTCTTCAAGCTAAATAAGGAAACAATTAGTGCTTCTAATTTACAAAAAAGAACTTTATTTACAAGAAGGTCTGTACACTATTCATACATAAAAATATATAAAATCAAAATAGAAAATACAAAAGTGTTAAAATGTATCCAAACACTTTTTAAAAACAGGACTCCTGGAAAATCTCAAACTTTCATTTCTTGAAGAGTGTACATTCACTTAAAAATCATCATACAAAATAATTATCAAGGCTATTAAAAAGTACACAGTATTCTACTGAATAACTCAGCAACTAGCTTTAAAGAATCCAGTTCACAGATAATAATTTAAGAACAAATTTCAACTCATGCATTGTATGCAAAGTTGCATGAAGAGAAAGGTAGCTTTGTGCAACTCACATGTCTTACTTCTTGCTGCAGCTTTCGATTTTCCCCAAAGGTCTTTCCTCAGAGTATACAGAGAGTTGCAGTGGGAAGTGGAAAATTCAACAGAAAGATTCCCAATAAGAGCAATTCTCCTAACACACAGTCCATTCTATTCAGTAGACTCGGTCATGGTTTGAGGCAATTTGTTTTGTTTTGTTTTCCAAAAGGGAAAGTTTGTTCCATGAACCAGTCTTGATCTAACCATATAGGATACAGTCCTTTCTTAAGTAACGTAACTTTGCAATAATAAAAGTTAGTTCCATAAACTTTCAAGAAGCATTAGTTACTAAAATCTAAATCAGTTACTAAGGTATTTTTTGCTACACTGAAGACAGTATTATGACCACCTCTATTTCTGTAGGGGAAATTTATTAAAAAATTGCCCAGTGTAATTCATTTATTTCCAAATAATAGAATACCAGGTGAAAAAAGTTGGATATTAAATGGAATTCAATTGATATTTAATTTACCTTCATAAGATGTAGATGATCGAGCTTCTGAAGCCTACAAAAACAGTAATCTGAAGCTCCATTGTCAGCTTGTACATGCTTAGCTGGAACACTAAAAAACCACAGTGGCATACTTTTTAATATACATGCCTGTGTATTTAAACTGGTAAAAAATATGGGTTGTAACCAAATTAAATGAGGAATTTTATGTTGCACTACCTAGTTCAAAGTTTAATCTGTGACTAGAATAGTTTTTGGATAAAGTTCAAACCAGCACATTTTTCAAGTGCTAAGTATCATACGGAGTCTGAATATTTTCCAATACAGGTATCCTGCTTAACAACTGCCTTGTTTCATCACGCTTACAATTGTTGCAATATCCCACAATTATGTGATTGCCATTTGCTGACTTCCAATAACTAGAGTCAATGGAGAAAGCCAGCAGTAAATCTGCAAGTCACAATCACATGATGTTTTGCATAATGACTACAGGTGATTCACTTAATGACTTAGGTGGAAAGGAGGCTGTAAGCCCCTCATGGTCACATGTCTTGCATAATGACTGCATTGCTTAGCAACAGTTATGATTGTTATGCAAGGATTACCTGTATATTCATTAATATTTCATATTTAATAAGCTAACATTATTAATACGAATGCATATCTTTTCTCTATTAATACATATCTTTTTTCAATCTATACATAATACTAACATCTGCTTCAGATATTTGATTTAAGTATCATGAAAGACATAACCACAGGGCTGACAATCTTTGGCCCAATTGAAATAGGGTGCTAAGTATGAAGTACAAGTCCAATGCTCTGTAGCTTCAAAACCTCTTCAAGCAAGGCTTTACATTCTGAAATCCAGTTTACCATGATTGCCTTACAATTAGTCCAAATTGTTCTGCTTCCTTTTAAAAATTCATCTATGACAAAAATCTAAGTCTGAAACATTGCAAGCACACATTTCACCTCACTACACATATTTACAACTCAGACCACCCTTTGGCAATAAATACCACTGACCCCAGTAGATTATACTTTCAAATAAGTGCGCTTAAGATGTATTCATTAAAGTTTAAATTCAGTCATTTGGATTAAACTCTTTTAAATCCGGCTGTTTTAGACTAATTCTCACCATCTCCATTCCAGTAATTGGAGATGATAGAAACTAGAGGCCAAAATAGTAGATGACATGTGTCAAGGTTGTGCTAACCATAGTTTAATTATCTGGAATGAGGCTATTTATATATGGGCATGAACACATTTCCCACCCCAATGTACTTTACACTATGTCACCAAAGGATCAATTATGTTAAATTTAAACCAGGGTAGTCATCTGCAGCAACAGAATTATTTTTCATGGCCTCTACATTTGGACAATATAGTTGTTAAAAAGTGTTATGGTTTCCTGCTGCTTTGTTGAAGTGAACACTGATAGCATAAGCAAGTAAATTTCACATAATTACCAAATATTTTGCTTTCAAGAAAACTTCCTCCAAAAAGAAGGAAGAACTTCCTTGCTGTCTTGGATTGTGGCAACTACAGTTTAAACTAACAATAATTTGCACTTTTCAGACATATAGATGTGCACTAGCAACAACCCATGGTGACTTTAAGTTAGAAAAGTGTTCTCATCACTTCACCAGAAGGAAAGAACACAGTACAGAAGCCAAGGCTTATTATGCTATGTACATGAGATGTGATCATATTAACTGTATTTAATTTTAATTAAAGTAGTGGGAATTTAGTTGTCCTGTCCTCCGTCATTTATTTCTTTATACTAACTTTACCCACTGTTTAGTAAGCTATCCTGGGATAGTAACAGAAGGGGGCAAGCAAATTTTTTGGCTTGAAAAAAATTGTGCATCCTGATTGCCATGATATAAAGATGTTGAAACTCAAAAAGAGTGCAGAGAAGAGCAACAAAAGTGATTAGGGGACTGTAGACTAAAACATATGAAGAACAGTTACAGGAATTGGGTATGTTTAGTTTAATTAAAAGAAGGACTAGGGGAGACATGATAGCAGTGTTCTAATATCTCAGGAGCTGCCATGAAGAAGAGGGAGTCAATTAAGCACCTGAAGGCAGGACAAGAAGCAACTAATGGAAACTAATCAAGAAGAGAAGCAACCTTGAACTAAGGAGAAATTTTGTGACAAGAACAATTAATCAATGGAATGAGTTGTCTTCAGATGTTGTGGATACTCTAATACGGGAGATTTTAAAGAAAAGATTGGACAATCATTTGTCTGAAATGCTATAGGGTTACTTGTTTGAGTAGGGGTTGGAGTAGAAGACCTCCAGGGTCCCTTCCAACTCTACTATTCTGATTTAAAGTATGATTGAAGTGTCATGTTTGCTTGCTACATCAAAATCAATATTTTTCTCTGGGAATTCAAAGCAACATACACAGCATTATTCTTCAATTTAATTCCCTTTACAACAACTCTTTTGAGGCTAACAACTAGCCCAAAGTCATCCAGGGACTTTCTGTATTAATTCCACCATTATATAACTGAAATGATACTAAATACTTATCATCTTCCAATTTTTGTAATTGCCTCAAGATTAAGATTAACTTTCCATTTGAAAGTAAATCCTTTTGAGAGTACTAGAATATTATCTTTACAACTAAACCCAGGAAAACTCTTCTGATTAATAAGAAGGCATTGTTTATATATGAATAGGGTTATTTGTACTCATTATTAAAAGTAATTAAATTTTCAGAGTTCAAGGCAACTCAGGTTCCATCAGAGAAATTGAATCAGAGACTTAGCTAGGCAACATTGTGGATTCTGTGAAGACCACACAGAACAAACAATTTCTCTCCCAGGCCAATGAAAAATCTTATCTGGGCACCCTTGACTTCTAAAATTTCAACGAACAGTGACCCCACTTTCAATATACCTTGAATGTCTAACCTTGAATGTAAGAACTCTGTATCTTTTAACATCATAAAAGCTGAAATTCATAGGAAACTAAATTCTACTTCTAAAGTGGGTTTTACTCTTTTTAAATGTTCTGGCAGAATAAGAGCACACATGATGGATATAAGCTATTATTAAAAAACAAGATTTCAGAAAGCAAAGCTAATGGGAAGACCAATGTTAGCTTAAATATGCCTTCAAATTATATATAAGATTAGAAGCAATGAAAAATTGGCTCAATAGTTAATTCCCTGCAATATACATAAAAACATTTCAATTTCACAATTTGAAGGCATTATTTATAAAAATCAAGAGCACCACATTAAAAAATTCACAGTGGAAAGTATAGACCATAAAATAACAGAAAAGGAATCAATTACCAAGAGTTGAGTGCAGCTTTTCACCTGTATCACTATCAATACAGAGATAAGTGAGGCTATCAGTATAGTCTTTGTGTCAACTGAAACTTACTTTTCCAATCAATCCCTGCCTTTAAAAAAAACCATTATAGGTAGTCTTTAACTTTGAACCACTCTTTTAATTATCAAACTTACAATGGCATTAGAAACAGTGACTTATGAGCAGTTCTCACACTTATGACTGTTGCAGCATCCCCACAGCCACCCAATAAAACCCCATCCTGTATTTATGATGGTTGCGGCAACCCAGGGTCCTGGGATTGTCATTTGCAAATAAATGAGGGAAGCCAAATTTGCTTAACAAGTACATGACTCACTTGATTGTAGTGATTCTACAGCTTAACAACCACGGCAAAAGGTCATTAAATAGGACATAACTTACTTAACAATTGCCTTGCTTGGCAGCAGAAATGTTGAGCTCAATTGTGGCTGTAAGTCAAGAACTACCTATATTTGCCTTTTAGACCAGCAAATAAAGCAAACTCTTAAACAGAATTTACACGCATTTGTGAGATTTTTCACTGAATTATAGCACAAATGTTAATAATGCAGTATTTATAGATAAACCATAATGCACCTGCGTTCTCTCTCTCTCTTTGTATATATAATAAGGTGATCTAAAAATATACACGTTCTATTTAACATTCAGTTCACATTCATTTACTGTCTCAAAAGAAATAAACTTCCAATAATCTATAATTCATTCTGCTTTCTTCTACTCATGACATTTAAAAAAATTAGTAACGCAGAATTAGGAAGAAAGGAGTGGCACACCAATATCCTCCTGTTCTTTTTCTCTTATTTCTTCCCTCGGATTACATAGGAGTTAAAATCATACAGGAGCTTTTCTCTTGTAAAAGCAATAATCTCAGAAAAAGAGCCAAGAATATATTTCTAAACTTCACAGCCTAAGGCTATTGTAATTCATAGAATAAACAACCACAACTTAAATGGTAGAAATGGTTGCATTGGAACATTTGAAGTGGTGAGATAAGAAACGTAGTTTACTTCAAAAGTAGGATCATGGCATCGATACGTTTGTGCTAGTCCGCATTTGGAAAACAGGCAATCCTTGGAAAATGACCATTTGGCACTATATACTGTATAAAGATGCTTGAAGGAATATCAAATGACACTTGGTTAAAGTGACTGTTCAAAGTATATTGCCATATATCAAATGATACTTTTTAAAATAACAAAGTATGCTTTGGCTGCTTATTGGTAAAAAGCAGCAGGTGCACATGAATGGAAATACTTTTTCCAAACTCACATATTAAAGTGAGTGCACATATTAAAAAGAATATGTTTATCTAAAGAAGAGAATGGCCATTTGTTCCCATCAGGCCTGCTTACGATTCAGCGCATATCATAAAAATGTGTACTATGTAAATTATTTTAGTTAATACACAGTAGTGTTTCCAGCTTTTTTTTTTAAAAAAATGTTTCCTATGTGGTTCTGAAACACCAACCTTTTTCATTTTGATCCAAACTAATTTTTAAAAAGTTACAATTTTAGTCAGGGTACAAAGTAAATATTACAAAGTAATGCCAAATACTCACTTGCAATTAGACAAGGCAGCTCAACAGATCTTCATATTTAAGAAAATGGTTAGCTAATGCCCAAATATTGGATTCAGAGGAAGTCTCTGTCTCCATAGAGGTCGATAAGCTTTAAGCTCTACATCTGAACTTTCCTGAGGCATCAACATGTTTGTTTTTGGGATAAAAATGGATGATTGACTAGACGTAATTTGTTCTAATAAACATTTTTCGATGATCCATATCAATATCAGTTTCTATATCTATTTCCCTTTGTTCAGAACCTGGACAAATTATCAAAGGCAAAAGCAGCACTTTAATATTCCTCAGCCAGTAAGTTGATTTACAACAACCAACCTGCTTCATAGATCACTGATCCATCTAATCCAGGGGTGTCAAACTCAAGATGTTACGTTGTCATCACGTGACATATAGTGACTTTTTCCCCCTTTGCTCAACGGGGTTGAGCGTGGCTAGTACATGACACATCCGGCCTGTGGGCTGGGAGTTTGACACCCCTGATCTAATCCAATACTTATTGGCAATGGTTAGATTTTTTTTCTCCCTAGCCTTAGCTGGAGATGCTGGAATTAAACTTGGAATCTCCTGCACACAAACCATGTGCTCTTCTACACTGCAGGATATTCCCCCCCCCCCCCCTGCAGATTTTTCGAGGGTTTTTGGCTAATGCATCAGGTCAAAAGAATAAACTGTTTTCTGAAATAATAAGTAGTTTCTCTCTTGTTACACTTTCCAATCTATCTATAAATCTATCTATATATTTAATCAAATACAGTCTTAATGCATTTTAAAATAGACTAGCACAAAATACTTGTAAGACTGGGATGCCATGTTTTAGCACTATATGAAATAAAAATGAAAAGAATATGGCTCATTGTATTAAATACACATCCAGTTTTTGTTCTTTTTTAATTTTTTAGAAGAGGGAAAGGATAGAAATCCTAGGCTAGAACTTTCTGCTATCATTCCATTTTTATTTTTGTTCTAAGAACTGTGTTATTGGATTACACTAAACTAATAAAATACTTCCTCTAAAAGGCTTTAATCTGACACATATAAGTAGAAACGTTTGATGTTTTCTGGTAGACCACATATAAATACTCAAGTTTATTTTCACTAAATTTTGCATTTCTCAAAAAGCTACATCTTAAAAAAACCTTGCAAAGAAAAAAAATAAGAGGCTCTAGAAACAAGAATTTCTCTCATGCCTGCTACTTAACTACACATTGTAAGACTGATTAGTCTAGGATCCATTTTTCAAGTATTTCTGCTATTTATCTGTATGACTATAGCACCTGTATTGCACATTGTTTGAGAAAGATATCATTCTTATGGGAACCAGAATTGTCGTCGGCATCTCACTGACCGAAACCCTGGCAAAATCACTTTTCCTTTCCGATATAAATCCTCCTTGATTCCTGTGTTCATCCTCTGCACCAGCAATTTCTCATAAAGCAAAGGGTGATAAGCCCCCAAGGTACAAGCTGCATCATGGTAATGTTCATGGTAGTGGCAAAGGTCAGTTTGTCGAATGGATGGAATATATTCATACACGTGGACTTCACTGCACATGGACATCATGATGAAAATGCCTAAAAATAAAGTACATATATAACTGTAATTTTGCCACAGAGTGTAATATGCAATTACAATGTCAACTCCCTTTTTCTTTTAATGGCTGCAGATATTATGCAAAAATAAAATTGAACTTTTCTGTTTATAATTCAGTTGGATATCAATACACAAAAAACACTATCTGAATTGTCTCATGTTTAAGAATGTGGCAACATTTGCTGACAGTGAATGCAACTTGTTAACAATTGCTCCTTTTTCTTTCAATATTTTTTTAAAAAATTTATTCATAAAATTAAAATGCAAACTCAAAAAAAGAAAAAAAAGCAAGAATAAAGCAAAGCCAAGACATTAAAAACAACATGTACAAATAGATTGTCTTCCCTAGTTGAATATAAATATATTTCAAGAATAATAACATTTGCTGACAGTGAATACTACTTGTAAACAGCTGCTCCTTTTTGTAGCAGCTCAGCTACTGGACATATCCACTTTCTGACAACTTGCAACTTCGGAAGTGCCCTTCTGATCGGACCTCTGGCCTATCTAGTCCAGTAATCTCTTCTTGGCTAACCAATTGCACAAGGAAGCCCATATCATTCATTCATTCAGAATGTAGGCAATAGTCATTCAATAGAGACTTTTCTGGGACTGTCTCTTTGGAAAATTATGCTTGTGTGCCTCCCCAATTCTTGGCTCTCTTAACCCAGAAAGGCTTGGTTATAATGTTGAGAAAAAAACTGGGATTGCAAGGTTCCATACTCGGAGGAGTCAATTCTTTTTGCTTCTTGGGATGTAACTCTAGATGAATGGATTGACTTCCAAGGCTCTCTTGGTTCCTTCTTATGTTCCAGGAATGATGGCTATGACAGATTAAACACTGTAAAAAGTCCTGCTTAGATAAGAAAGTTGGCTAGAGGATCTCCAAGAACTATCTGAATCTTGCTTTAATTAGTCTTTTCTACCTTATGATGACAATGTTTCAGGGTCAGGTTTTGTTGCCAAGGCTGTAGATTGGCTAAGGCAGGGGTGTCCAACCTTGGCAACTTTAAGACTTGTGGACTTCAACTCCCAGAATTCCTCAGCCAGCTTTGCTGGCTGAGGAATTCTGGGAGTTGAAGTCCACAAGTCTTAAAGTTGCCAAGGTTGGACACCCCTGGGCTAAGGTGTCCTTATTTAGGGAGCAACATGGTAAATCTGAAAATGTCTGGAGGCTGCAGAAAGGCAATTCTTTTGTTTATGGCAGGGGTCCCCAACCACTGGTCCACAGACCGGTACCGGTCCGTGGAACAAATCCTACCGGGCCGCTGGTTTGCTGGGCGCCGCCATCTTGTTTTGATGAAAAAGTGCTTCCGGTGAGCTTTTCCGGGTAGAAAGCTCACCGGAAGCACTTTTTCATCAAAACAAGATGGCGGCGCCCAGCTGATGCCGGTACCGGGCCGCGGCGCCCAGCTGATGCCGGTACCAGGCCGCGGCATAAAAAAGGTTGGGGACCACTGGTTTACGGGGTCTTCTACACTGCAGACTTAAGATGCTTGAATCCCATGTGCAAACTAGCTGGAAATGAAACTGGTTTTTTAAAAAAACGCCTTTCTGGATTTCAATTCTTTCCTTAGCTTTGTAATTAGAACTTCAAAGTGATTTTCTCCTTTTTACTGCATACATCATCATCAAAGCTGTAAGACAAAGTTATGTGGGAGTTATGCACACTCATGTAAATGCTATTAGCTTTGCATTGCTGGAAGAGAAACCAAGGCTCTCCTAGCTACTCTATGTTAAAAATAACATACAGAGGAAAAGCTTCACAAGGAGGTCTTTATGCGCTGAAGGTTCAATCCCAGAAGCCCAAAGTATGAATTCCCAAAGGAATTCTGAAGGCTCTAAAGGCTGGTTCTTTCTCACTGATAGCACAATAATAGACTTGGGCCTCTGACCTTCTTAGTTATCACAAAGTATTTGTTCCGGATGAGAAGAGGAAGAAGAGAGCTGCTTTTCATGGCTCTACTGATATGGACTAAGGTGATTACTGAAATGTTTTGCATCTTGTTCCTATACTGATTAAATATGCAATACAGCAAATGAAAAAGTAGATTTCACCATCACTGGAAGTTGTTAAACGTAGCCACCTGTTAAGCATGCAGATAATCCTGGTTTGGGCTATGAGAGCCTTTCAAAGTATGCCATGTGATTTCTTTATCATGTGTGTGTGTGGCAATTGAATATTTTCAAACCAATTTACCTCTCTCTCAGAAAATATGTATGGAGTGTAGCATAACTAATGTAAGAACTGTTAATTTTCTTGGACGCGAGCTATCCAAACTCTCCCTTTTGCAAAATAGCAAGTAGAAATATAATTTCTAATACTTTAATGCCTACAATACCATATTTGCAAATATTTTAATGCTCATTGCTCAGTGCAGTGGTAACCAAGTGAAATTTTAGTATTTATTTAAAATAATTTATTCCTTTGTTGGAAAAAAATTGTATTGTTCCTGTTCTTCCTGTTCTATAGTTAGCAAAAGAAAATGTTCTAATATTTACATCTAGTAAAGCCATAAAGTTGTTTTCCTTTTAAACTCAAATATGCCATTTTACAATAGATGCAAAAGCTCTGAAATCATAAAAAAAAATAAGTTTTTATAAACATATAGTCTCTAGATAACTAGCAGATAATTTAGCCCTAAAAATAAAAATTGCCAACACTGTGAGTTTAGTGGCTATATAAATTTAATAATAAATAAAAAGAACTTACACATTATAAATGTGTTTTTCTACATATTATAAAAGATACTTTGCTTCCCTTCCAAGCTATGAATGCTGTTACTGCAAAAATTAAAACCAAAACCAAAAAGCAATTTATGCTACAGTGTATGTCAATTTCATACTCATCAGTAACTATTTTTTAAAAAGTTTCTTTAACATCTAGTTCTGCAATCATAGTACTCAGCAATAGACTATTTTACCAGGTAATCATTACGGCTCAAATAAATGAAAACTCAAGAGTAACAGTATATAAAACAAGACATAACTGCTTGTACATACAGTTGTGCTCATAAGTTTACATACCCTGGCAGAATTTATGATTTCTTGGCCCTTTTTCAGAGAATATGAATGATAACACAAAAACTTTTCTTTCACTCATGGTTGGTGTATGGCTGAAGCCATTTATTATCAATCAACTGTATTTACACTTTTTAAATCATAATGACAACAGAATACTTTACTCACACAATTCTGGGTGTAATTAAAAATTACTAGATAGTTTTATGAAAAAAATGTTTTTTTAAGATAGGAAACCAAACATAAAATCATCATTAATATCACTTTCATTTATAACAGTTTACAAGTCTGTCAAGGGTGCTGGGATCTTCATTTTTTTTTATCAACGCTCTATGATGGAATGTTCAAATGTTTTTCTGGCTGCTACCATATCCTGTTTTCCTCCTTTACATCTGCTGGGTGCCTTCGCATGGGAAAGATACCCATCTTTTCTTAATGAATATTATTTTCCCAAACCTCATTTTGCTTTTGAAATATAAACAGAGTACTCTTCAGGGAAAAGAGGGTAAGATTCAGAGTAAGTCGATCACTTTTAGTCCCAGTGATATCAGTAAGAAGCTAGTAATGAATCACTTAAATACAGCTGATATCAGAGCCTACAATGCTGTTAAATTAATCTACACCCAGATAATTGATTTTTAAATTGATATCCTTAACTCTTTTGTGGTCCATTATGCTCAATTGTAGACTGAAGAAAGGGAAATATTGCAATGGATGTGTTAAGCAAAGGCAAAACTCTGTGATCCTCCAGATGTTCTAAATTGTTAACTCCTAGCAGCTGAACTGGGGAAGGATGCTAGGAATTGTGGTTTAGCAACTTCTGTAATGACAAAAATTCCCAGCCTCTATTTAAAGGATAGTATGGGAATCCAGATGGTATTTCCTTAATGTTGAAGGTGTTGGGTTTTTCCCCTCAAATATTTAAAAGAAAATATATCTGAAACTTTTCAAACACTGGTCAGCAATCCTTGCTCCATTCTTTTTAAATATTTTATTTAGTATTTAGTATTTATTTGATTTGTCAATCGCTTACAAGATACAGGTATAAGAATAAATATAGTTTTGAATACATGAGATAGATACTTATAAGAAAAATAAAAAAACAATAGGACAGGGACCGTAGGCACGATTGATGCGCTTATGCACGCCCACTGCAGGCCTCTTAGGAAGGGGGTGAGGTCAATAGTAGACAGTCTAAGGTTAAAGTTTTTGGGGTGTGGGGAAGAAACCAGAGTCAGGTAGAGTATTCCAAACACTGACCACTCTGTTGCTGAAGTTGTATTTTCTGCACTCAAGTTTGGTGTGATTAACCTTGAGTTTGTATCTATTGTGTGCTTTTGTATTGTTATGATTAAAGCTGAAGTATTCATTTGCAGGTAGGACATTGCAATGTATGATTTTAGATACAATATAAATATGGGATTAATGTCAATTGTATTTCATTCTGGTCAAATACACAATAAGTACCAGTAGTAAAAGTCACAAATTTATAATTTTAATTTGTGAATTATATGGGCCCCAAGTTAGAAATTCGTAATAAGAACAACTGAAAACTTCATTGCAATCACTGTACTAGAATTTCTGATCAACAGGAATGAACAGTACTTTAGGACCAAAATAAGAAATGGATTTCAAACATGCATAGGTACCCACAAAGCACCTATCAGAATATTTTAAAGCAGTTGCTTTATGGTGTTTCTGACAGAGCCTGGATTTACATTCCTACTTGTTTGATTTCTTTGTCTCTAAAGTGCTGCAAATCTTTCTGTGTCTGGATTTGTTTAAGGACAAAACCACTTCCCTTCCCTGGATGACACCCAAAGCCTGTGTAATTCAACAGTCGGTTCCCACCAGTGGTAACAGCCAAAAGCCAGATATGAATAGAATAGCTTTCCTCCCACTTGTTGGCATTGAGAGGAACATTGTATCCTGAAGATACATGTGATAGATATACGTATCTATGATAGATAAGAAAAACAGAGAGTTTTCACTTCCATGTTTCTTAGCAGATTTGCAATCAAAACCTTTTTTTTAAACACAGTGATGTCAATATTTTAATCTGGTGCAAATGTGAGCTCAAATTATATATCAATTTATTTCTGAACAGATTGCTAGAATGTATATATCTCTAAATCTCTCAAAAGGCTTCAAGCAGTATTGCCAGCGTTTAGCTATGTTGTGTACTACATCATCTCTCTATTTGTTCACCTTTATCCCACCCCCTTCTAAATTTCGCTAAAGATGTTACCTACTCTGGTAATGAATTGTTTGAAAACCAACCCACAAGTTCAGAGAATGAACCTCCTCCCCTAGAAAAACTGCCAAGAAAGACAAAGACCTCAGGAATTTTAGAAGGTTGCTAAAAAAAAGAGAGTATTTCAATGAAAAATATAAAAATGTGGGAACTAACATATAAACAAAAAAATCTCCAAAATATTTTTGAACTTAAGAAACAGTTTCCAACCTCAAATAGTTATACTAAAAAAATTAACTGACTCCAGGCAGGTGAACCAAAGATAGCATACAGAAATTCTGCATAATAGAGAAGATATTACCTATTTATAAGAATTTTAGTACTAGATGATGAAGTCAAATTATCAGTCTTCATTGCTAGTTTGGAAGGCTACAAGAATTGATGATGTATTTACAGAAATATGCAAGCAACAAAAGAAGAATCAGTAAAGATTCTAACCAAACTATGCCAGCCAATCTGAAGAATGATACAGTGAATAATGGACTGGATAGTTCAGTCTATATACACAAATACCAAAGAAAGCAGACTTGCCTGCAAGCTATCATATGTCCTTAACTTCATATTCTAACAAAATAATGCTTAGGGTGAGGCAATAAAGATTAGATCCCTATGTGATAAAGAGAGAAAACCAAACCATCAAGTTGGTTTGAAAAAGGTCCAGGAACAAGAATCGTTATTGCTGGTGCACTCTGGATAATTGAAAAACCCAAATAATACCAAAAATAAATCAATATGTGCTTAATTACATATAAAAAGGCCTCTGATTGTACTCATCATGTCAAACTTTGAAATATGCTTAGAAAAATGAGAATGCCAGAATATTTCATTGTTCTCTTACAAAACCTATACACTAGACAAGAATCCACAGCCTTGACAGAATAGCAATTGCACTTAGACTTATATACTGCTTCACAGTACTTTACAGCCCTCTCTAAATGGTTTACACAGTCAGCATATTGCCCACAATAATCTGGCTCCTCATTTACTGACCTTGGAAAGATGGAAGGCTGAGTCAATCTTGAAACAGTGAGGAGCGAGCACCTGGCAGTCAGCAGAATTAGTCTGCAATACTGCATTCTAACCACTGCACTACCACGGCACAGATTGGCTTCACGTTGGGAAAAGAGTGAAATAAAGCTGTGTTATTTAATCAACCTATATGCTGAATATATATTGAAAAAAGCAGGATTCAAAGATGATTGTGGGTTTAAAATTAGAGGAAGAAACAATAATCTATTTACGCTATGCTAATGACACTATTAGTGATCTGCAGGCTCTAGTAATGGAAGTCACAGAATACAGTGAGAAAATAAGACTAAGATTAAGTAAAAAGATTACCCAACTAATGGCAAGAGAGCCAGTCTGATGCTGTGGTTAAGGCACCTGGCTAGAAATGGGAAGGCTCATAAATTCTTTGTTTATGCAAATATCACTAAAACATCTTTATGCAAATTTAATTATAATTCCAGCTAGTTAAGCTAAAATATTCCATTAATTCCAAAATGTCAGCAAGCCATAGCTTGAAATACTTTCATATCTAGAGTTAAACTGTGACCTGGTAAGATGATTTATGACTTTAGTCATTATTCATTAATTTTATATTTTATCTTTGTAAAGAAACTAAGTAAAAGCTTCTTCTCTACCATAGATAAAAAGTTGTGGCATACACTTCAATAATAAATGATTTTTTTCAGAAAATCCAGGTGTCCTGAAAAAATTAGGAAACAAGAGTAGTTGAAAAATTAGGAAATAAGAGCAGTTGATATGATTAGTGAATAACATGCTTTCCATCAGTTTCTGTTATTTTTTTTTACCATTTTGATATAGAAGATTTCAACTGATGTAAGTAATTATTTACAAAGACGCAACTCATGAGAAAATCTACCATTGGACATACCTACCAATGAAACCTGAAGAAGGAGGGTTGGGTTGTATTTTCTCTTTAGTATTCTCCTGAATAATATCCCAAAGCTGCCATATAAATTTTGGATGAAGAATATAGAACGGCTGATTTGGATTCTTACTGCGATGCTGTACGTATGGAGTAAACAAGTTGTAGTCTGGATTCTTATACCACTAGCAGGGAAAATTTAAAAAAAAATCTTAGTGTGCTTAGCATACACCAAAAATTATCTAAGCTATCACATTGTCATCTTTGGAAATATGAATGCACCTTGGTATATAGCACAGCAGAAGCAGAATGCTACATCTCTTACTTAAAAATCTATCACTATTTTAATCATTATTAACTACCGGTAGTCCTCACTTAATTACGAGTCACTTAACGACCATTCAAAATAATGCCTGACCTCACCCCCACCCCAGAAGTTGATGGCATTTTGGGCACTTGGTTGAATTTAGGAAAGGATGCAGCCTCCCATAGTCATGTGACTGATTTACAATGTTTTTGCCAGCTTTTGCCTTTTTTTTTTTTTTGTTTGCCATCCATTTTCCAGCAAAAAAAAACCCACCTGTCTTTCATTCAGAATGAGTTAATGACCACATGGTAGCTTAGTAGGATAAACAGAAAACGTTCATAGATGTATGCACGTATGAATCAGATTTTCTTTTTTAAAAAAATGGAAATACACAGAATTCCCAAAAGCTAGATATTTAAAAATGGCTAAGTCCAACTATGTACTGACAGCTCTTTGGGTTAGTCATTTTCTTCTCTTTGGATACATTTCAATGAGGTATGAAAAACAACATTGCTTTTCGATATTTTGAACGTTGAATATCTACACAATTCCTATCATAGATTCAGTCTTGGCAAAAGCGCTGAGGCAAAAAACTGTGAAACTCAATTCTTTTGAATAAAGGAAGTACACAGTGGTGTCAACACAATAATGTATGACTTACCTTATCCAAATTTGAAGAATAAGGAGCCGGATCCCAAGCCACTAAAACAACGTCTTTATACAAGGAGTTATCGACGAAATGATAATTAGGATGAGTAAGAATCTGTTAAATGCAAAGAAACACATATCTACTAAAACATATTCCAAACTTTATTTCCCTTCTATGTTCTTCCCTTCTATTATCTGCCAGTTTAGCTTAAAATTAGCTTTAACCTCCACCCCAATCCTTCTGTCATCAGATTTAAATGCCCCCCTCCCACTTTTGAAAAGAAACTTTAAGTACCCTTGCACACTTGATAATGTAGAACACCAGTGTAGAGAAGGTAAGTGTTTTCTTATCACTTTCAAGGAAGAAAGTAATAAGAGAGAATGGCTCTGCCAAAGAGCATGCTTCTGCCTACATAGAATAAATCAGTTTTTTTTTAAATTTTTCTGTGTAGGTTTCAGTCAGTATTTGTCACTATTAAAATAACGCTAGCTATTGGTGAACCACAACAGCTGGAGATACCTTCGCAACAGTTGCAGCATCCGGCAGTCACATGATTGCTATATGTGTGCTTCACAACCTGCTTCTGACAAGCTGAGTCAAAAAGAAGTGGTAGTCATTGATGCCTCTTTAATGACTGCGGTGATTTGCTTAACTAAAGAAGCAAAAGTGATGCTGTAAGAGCAGCGTGGTCATGTGATGTTTCCTTTAGTGATGTTGTTGCCAATCCCCATTGTGGTTGGTAAGCACTCAAGAGTGGTGAGGTACTGCAGGGATGCTGCAGGCATATAATATTTTCCAAGAAGTATTTAAGAAATAATTATGGCCTGAGGAGTGGGGAATTTATTAGCTGCAAGTCACAGTTAAGAAATATAAAATTCAAAATGTATACAAAAAGAAGTTTGTTTTGAAGTGAATAATGTACCTGCCACAAGAGGGTGCTACAGGCTTTTAAAAAGGAGTATTTGTTCTGTTTGGCCATGAATCTCTAATCACTTGCAGCTCTTAGCTTCATTCCACTCCCTAAAACTTTGCTGGTTTATGTCATCTCTGTTTTATCTAGTTCCCATGAGTTCTTATGGTGTAACAGTCTGAATATTTAATGCCAGTACCGTATGTACTAAAATCTATATCCATTCTATCCAATTTCCACATCCCATGACATTTTTAAATCTCAAAAATGTAGGTTTACTTCTGCACAAAATATCTAATTAATTTAAAATATCTTTCTCCAAACCATTTTTGCATGCATTTTTAAAGATAAGAATTACATATCTGGAAAATTATACAATCCAAAAGATCTGCCCTGATTATTAGCCTACGAACCATAAATTTATCCATTTAAAATGCAGGAAAAAATGAAGTTGTCTACTTAAGATGCAATTTATAAAGAATGAAAGGGATAGACAAATCAACAAAGCCACTGAGTCTGGCTTTCCTGTTTATTTTCCTCTTCTGTCTTTTTATGTGATCCCTAGGATACAAATTATATTTTACCCCCCTATATTATGAAGCTGGAAGTTTATTATTTACAATCCAAGGTAACATAATTTTACACTGAAGCTAATAGATATGCTGGTTTATGATTATCAACTATCTAAGCGCAGCAATCCATTTTTGATTAATAAATATGAGTTTACTCGAACAGTAGAACCTAATAACTTAAATGATACATTTTAAAATTATGTTGTAGACTGGTTAAAAAATTCTGTTGAGCATGTGGATGGAGATAAATACATGTAAAAATTTCAAAATGTATTTATTAAGTTTCATATTGCTTATATCTTCTAGAAAATAATATATATGTATGGATCTTCAACAGATTTACCTGGGAATTAATGATGCGCATTGTAGTTTTATTTCCAACATCTTTTTCATAACCTTTTGTTGGAGCTGAATTGAATCGCAGAACTGCATCATGAGAATCTAGTGTGAAAAAAGTTACATTTATTTGGGTTGTTATACCTGTGCAATCATACAGATGCTTACTCAAAAGTAGATTCCACTGTATTTTAAATGAATATATGCTTGATTATGGAAATTTTTTCTACTATATTCTCATTTTTTTCTTTTAACGACCCTGTAATCCCTTGCATTTAGGATGGAGTTGAGGTGACTGAATACAGCTGAGCATTTACTGGCCAGGTGCCTTTCCTGACACCTATATGGAGCTCACAGCAGGTATGTTCTCTTTGTGACCAGAGAGAGAAATATCTACTGCCACCTAGGATCGAACTCATAGTCACTTGACTGTGAGGCTGCACATCTAGGCCACCACACCACTCATTTTCTATTATATTCTACTATAATATTTCACCCAAAGAACAGTCTAAACCAAGACAAATATTTAAACTTTTAAAATTAGTATGGAAATGTGTGCAGTCCACGTGAATAGAAATGTCATTAAGCTTTTAAAATTAGAACAGAAACATTAATACTCCATGTAAATATGGTTCTATTGTCGTATGTTTTTACAGAGACAATAAATGCAAATACCTAGTTGCAGAACTAGTTACACTTATTTCCTTTTTCACTATTGTTTTAAATAAGGTACTAATGTTTATATACTTTGGATATTTTATGTATTTTGCATATTTATCTTCAAATACATTTTGCTGTATCTTGGATTACTATGCCAACATTTAAATTATGAGAGAGTGTGAATATACCCCGGCAATGTTTATTTCCTCATCAGACACAGTTCAGTTATTCATACAACATTTTGCCATTCTGCTGTGAAACAATTCTATACTGCATTGATAAGCCTTGGAATTCTGTATTGTATGTATTGGCTAGATTGGGTAGTATCTGAAAATTCTGTAGTAGTAGGAAAGATTGAAGGAAAGAGAAGATGACATGCAGCAGGAAGCTGGGTTGCCTTGATTGCAACAATAATGGGTGCATCATCAGATCTAAAAGACCATGCTGGGATCAGATTCTCCTTGAGATAAATCAGTGTGATCACCAAGGGTTTTCAATGGCTTGATGACACCTGATCAATGTAATGTAGCTATCAGAAGGGAGACAAGAAGAGAAAGAGTCAAAGTCAGGACAATAGTCAGGTAGTAGGGATAGAACTGATGTTTTTGGTTTCTTGCCTGGATTACTTTGAAGGGCTTATAGTTCCATTGTGAGAAAGAAGGAGTTTTTTTTTTAAAAAAAAACTTTTTGTTCTATCATCATGCTGTCTCATTCATGGCATTTTATAGGAGGTCCAAATGCTAGAATTTTCTTCTTCTATGCCTTTTCTTTCATGTTTTGTCACCTATCATTCATCTTTTCCTCTCCCACAAAAAGTGAGAAAAAAGTAGATTAGTAAAGTAGGGGGCATTTTCTTATAAATACCAACATAAATATGGTACAAAATTGAATATCAAAACTGTAAGGTTTGAACCTGGCTGTGACAGCAAGATCCCCATGAGATCTGATGTGATATAAAGCAGGATACCTTCAATAAGCAATAAAAATAAAGTGAGCATTAGCAGAAGGAACATATGTACGGGTAGGAAGATAAAATATACATGCACTAAGAAATAAAACATTTGTCTTTTTCCTCTATGCATTCCTTTCTCAGTAAACAAAGGAGAAAAGAAATGAACAGTGGCCTCAATGCAAAAGACAAGAAAGAATTAAAGCTGAGCCAGCAAAGGAATAAAAGGGGTAATAATTTGTGAAGAAAAGAGAAATATGAAAGAAGTGAGTATTGCATGGATTGCCATTAGAAGAATCCGTCTCAAATATTTTGCAGCTTATCTCATTATTTGCTATCACAAATGTGCTTTAAACATCTGAAACATGGCAGATAAAATTATATGTACTACTATTATTATTATTGCTGTCATCATCAGCTTGGAGGTATATAAATGAAACTCTCCAGAGCAGGTAATAAGGAATGAAACATTAGGTCTGGAATGACAGAACACTATTTTAAGAGGTGGTGGGGGGCGGGCAGTCAAGTGGACTATGGGGTGGTGATGGAAGGAAAAGAATAATGACAATGTCACTTTCTATAAAAGAAGGAACGTTAGGACCAGAGGTGGTTCAGCAGGTTCTGACCAGTTCTGGAGAACTGGTAGCAGAAATTTTGAGTAGTTCGGAGAACCGGCAAATACCACCTCTGACTGGAGATTTTACAGAATCCTTCCCCTGCCACACCCACCAAGCCACACCCACAGAACCGGAATTAAAAAAGTTAATCCCACCATTGGTTAGGACTCTACCAAAACAGAAGAAGAGAACAGAATAATATGTGTTTCCATGAATTAGATATGATAGTGTGAGTTTCATAACTAAAGTTTGTTTGCAAAATTATCGTTGCTTCATATATACACATACACTGCTCAAAAAAATAAAGGGAACACAAAAATAAGACATCCTAGATCTGAATGAATGAAATATTCTTATTAAATACTTTGTTCATTACATAGTTGAATGTGCTGACAACAAAATCACACAAAAATTATCAAGGGAAATCAAATTTAGCAACCCATGGAGGTCTGGATTTGGAGTTACACTCAAAATTAAAGTGAAAAAAAAAAAAAAAAACACTACAGGCTGATCCAACTTTGATGTAATGTCCTTAAAACAAGTCAAAATGAGGCTCAGTAGTGTGTGTGGCCTCCACGTTCCTGTATGACCTCCCTACAATGCCTGGGCATGCTCCTGATGAGGTACTGGATGGTCTCCTAAAGGATCTCCTCCCACACCTGGACTAAAGCACCCCCCAACTCCTGGACAGTCTGTGGTGCAATGTGGCGTTGGTGGATGGAGCGAGGCATGATGTTCCAGATGTGCTCAATTGGATTCAGGTCTGGGGAACGGGCGGGCCAGTCCATAGCATCAATGCCTTAGTCTTGCAGGAACTGCTGACACACTCCAGCCATATCAGGTCTAGCATTGTCGTGCATTAGGAGGAACCCAGGGCCAACCGCACCAGCATATGGTCTCACAAAGGGTCTGAGGATCTCATTTCAGTACCTAATGGCAGTCAGGCTACCTCTGGCAAGCACATAGAGGGCTGTGCGGCCCCCTAAAGAAATGCCACCCCACACCATTACTGACCCACTGTCAAACCGGTCATGCTGGAGAATGTTGCAGGCAGCAGAACGCTCTCCATGGTGTCTCCAGATCCTGTCACGTCTGTCACATGTGCTCAGTGTGAACCTGCTTTCATCTGTGAAGAGCACAGGGAGCCAGTGGTGAATTTGCCAATCTTGGTAATCTCTGGCAAATGCCAAACGTCCTGCACGGTGTTGGGCTGTAAACACAACCCCCACCTGTGGACGTCGGGTCCTCATACCACCCTCATGGAGTCTGTTTCTGACCGTTTGAGCAGCCACATGCACATTTGTGGCCTGCTGGAGGTCATTTTGCAGGGCTCTGGCAGTGCTCCTCCTGTCCCTCCTTGCACAAAGGCGGAGGTGGCGGTCCTGATGCTGGGTTGTTGCCCTCCTACAGCCTCCTCCACGTCTCCTGATGTACTGGCCTGTCTCCTGGTAGCGTCTCCATGCTCTGGACACTACGCTGACAGACACAGCAAACCTTCTTGCCACAGCTCGTATTGATGTGCCATCCTGGATGAGTTGCACTAGCTGAGCCACTTGTGTGGGTTGTAGACTCCGTCTCATGCTACCACTAGAGTGAAAGCACCGCCAGCATTCAAAAGTGACCAAACCATCAGCCAGAAAGCATAGGAACTGAGAAGTGGTCTGTGGTCACCACCTGCAGAACCACTCCTTTATTGGGGATGTCTTGCTAACTGCCTATGCTTTCCACCTGTTGTCTATTCCATTTGCACAACAGCATGTGAAATTGATTGTCAATCAGTGTTGCTACCCAAGTGGACAGTTTGATTTCACAGAAGTGTGATTGACTTGGAGTTACATTGTATTGTTTAAGTGTTCCCTTTATTTTTTTGAGCAGTGTATTTAGCTCATGATAAGTGCAACAGGAAAATCTGAGAGAGAGGGAGCTTTGTGTAGCCACAGATCCCATAAGAAGCCAAACAGGCATAGTAAAATAACTACGGAAATAGAACACATGTATTCCACAGTGAATACATGCAATTGTAATAACAGGAAAATAACCACATCAAGATATACACTTCCAATCATATTTATTTTAGATTAAGACTAGGTGTTATCCATACTATTCCTATTTCTCAGATATTACTATGGTTAAGCCTTTATTAGAAATATATTTACTAGATCTAGTCCTCGATTTTCCATCATTCATTTAGTGACAGTTCAAATTTATGATGCCACTGAAAAAAGTGACTTACAACTCAAGTTGATCACCATTGCAGAATCCCCAGTAATGTGATCAAAATTCGAATGTTGGTAACAGGCATGTATGAGCCAGATTCACGTAACGACTACATGATTCACTTAACAACCACAGTGATTTGCTTGTAGCAAAAAAGGTTTCAAAATTGGGTACAACTCACTTAATAAACTTTAGCAATGAAAATTCTGTTCTCAATTGTAGTCGTAAGCTGAGAACTGCAGTATCTGTAATTTTACTAAATTAATAGGAAAGAAATTGCTATTGAAGTTGTGTCGGAATGTTCTGTTTTCATACTAAATGATCTCTTCTGTAGTTTGCAGCCTCTCTGATCCCCATGTTTCAAAAACATCTCAGAGAAAGGCATTATGAGGCAACTCCCTGCATGGGGATTCCTCAGATCAAGTAGGGCGGGGACCCAGAGTGATAAGAGAGATACAGGATGATATGCAGTACCTTCCACTGCTTCACAAAAATGGACAAATCTCATAAGCATAAATAAATAATAAATTAATGTGCATCTGAGAGTAAGATACCAAATAGAAGGGTTCCCCCCACCCCCAAGGAAGAAAACTTTCAGGAAATAGGAAGAATTTTTTTCAGCCAAATATTATTCAAGACAGTCTCTTCCATATGCAAGCTGGTATCTTTATTTGCATACATGTATATGGTATTCAGCTTTGTTCGGGTATTTTCCCACGTCATTGTAGTTGTGCTTTTAAAGTTGTAGCAACGTTTCGGCAGAATCTTATCTGCCATCATCAGGCTTCTGTATTGTTTTCGTCTGTGAGTCAGACTATCACAGCCGTTTCAGTTGTGATAGTCTGACTCACAGACGAACACAATACAGAAGCCTGATGATGGCAGATGAGATTCTGCCGAAACGTGCTACAACTTTAAAAGCACAACTACAATGACGTGGAAAATACCCGAACAAAGCTGAATACCATACATGTAATACCCAGCAAAACTTAAGAAAACAAATATATATGTGTGTGTGTGTGTGTGTGTGTGTGTGTGTGTGTGTGTGTATATATATATATATATATATATATATATATATATATATACACACACACATATACACACACACACACACACACACATAATGAATATTTCAAAGAGAGGGAAATGTGTATCACCCCAGAGTCAAGAGAAACATTTTCAATAAAGGGTGAGTCACAATATAGTGAGCATACTGAATAGAAAGAAAGATTCCAGGAAGGTTATGCTTGATACAAAACTGTTAATTCTGTTTAAATGACAAAGGTTAGTGGAAAAGTAGTACATATATTTATAAAATAAAATCTATTAACTTGAATTGTTTTATTTTGTCCTACTGTGAGAGAAGGGGAAAATGGTTAAGCTATTTTACAACAGAAGTTTTCAAACCAGTTAGGACTTCGACTTTCAGTGTTAGGCTAGCATAGCTCTTATGCTGAGCAGAGATGCCTATTGAAGTAACTGGATAACAATAGCACTTTCAATGCTCACAAACATTTTAGTTTTTGAGAAAAGAATAATAAGTAATAAGATAAAAAAGGATAGTTATCAAAAAATAATAAAAACATATTTAAGTAAATAGAACAACTTAGTATTTGTGAGAGTTAATAACAGAGAAATAACCTAGAAATAAGGGGAAATTTTCTGACAGTGATACCAATCAACCAATTCTTGCCTTCAGAAGTTGTGGGAGTGTCATCACTGGAGGCTTTCAGGAAGAGATTGGACTGCCATTTGTCAGAAATGGTGTAGGGTCTCCTGCTTGGGCGGGGGTTTGGCCTAGATGACCCACAAGGTCCCTTCCAACTCTTTTAATCTGATATAATCTTCTATCTCTCTGTCTTAAAGAACATGTAGTGAGGGATGAATGGAAAACTGTCTGTACCACATGGTTTAGAGAAATTCAAATTTTGCATACTTCTTAGTGGATTCAGACATGGACTTGCATTATCCTCAAAGAAAAGTGTTTATATTTTAGTTCTGCATAATTTATTTTGCACTTGTAAAGAGTATTTTTCATGTTTGAAGTACAGGATAAAGTGTCTTACTGACGTTACACATGAAATGTTGCTTAAGAGTTTTGTCTTGTAGATGTCAAGAGAAAACATCTTTCTGTGGCCACATGAGTTTATTAGTCAGGAGGAATTCATTACTTTTTCATCTCTCTACTTCTGATGTTAGCTAATTAACATTTTTTCAACACTTAGTTTTCTACAAAAAAATAAGATACAATTCAGTAAAAATAAATCCAACCAAACCCAGTGATTTTGAAAATTGGAGACGAGTACCAAAATGGAGGGGAAGGGAGGCAGTTTTTGTTACTTTAGATGTTTATCATTACTGTACGATATGATACAAAGATTATTAAATTATATTTAGAAAAAACTGTGCGGGAGAGGAAAATTAAAGAAAAGGGCGAAGCAAGTGATTCTGCCTATTACAGGCTTTAATTTAAGCACCCCAATTCTTGGATTCCTTATTGGGAGAACCAAAGGTAGAGTGTCTCAAAGGTGTTTTTTTTTTCTTGAAAAGGTCTTTCCTTGAGAAAGAAGAAGAAAACATTTTGCTTCTCATCTAAGAAGCTTAATCAGTTCCGATGGCAGGGATGAAGCTTCTTGGATGAGAAGTGAAACATTTTCTTCTACCTCCTCAAGGAAAAAACGGTTCAGTTGCCTCTTGAAGAAAAATGCACCTTTGAAACAACTATGACCTGGATGACTGAGAATCTCTACAGACAAAAGTAGAGTGCCATCCTAAAAATTAAGTTCCAGAAAGTGTTGGCTCATGCTAGATTTTTTTGCACTGGAAAATTCAACAATGTGGAAATCTAACTTCACTAAAGCAAACAGTTCAAATTTATGTTCATAGGAATTTATAAATTAATTAAAAAATACTACACGTTTATATTACTATCAAATGTTCTTAAGACTATAAGAACAGCACTGCTGTTCTTCATCACCTTGGATTGCTTTAAAATTTATAATTATGAACAACAGGTCAATTGGTGCCTATTGATCTGGAGAACTATAAGGCTGTCCAATGATTTATCAATAGCAAAAAAGAGAGCATGCCATCATCTATCTTTCCAAGGAGAGAGATCTGGAGGGCCATTCTGTAAAATAGGATACTAGACTATAAGGTCATAATCTGTTCATAACACTGCTACTTATAAGAGTTAAAAATGCTGAAAAAAATTCAAATTTCTTTTAATAACCTTTGAATGCATTATTCCCTGACCAATACATTAACCAAGCAAAACATGTTGAATCATCTTTTGGAATATATTATATTGTGAATTGTTAAAACAAGAACATGGAGACTATAAGATGAAGTCAAAAGACCAACTGACTGAGAAACTTTTCAATGGTTCTCATTTGTATAGTTGACAGAAAGATAACAGTTTAAAGTATAGTTTAAAGAAGATAACAGGACATTTGGAATTGAAGAACATAAGGCAGAATTTGAAACTGAATTATGTGATAATGTAATTACTAAAACATATAAGTTTTTATTTACATTTGAGACAGAAAAAAAGCGAAAGAGAATACGAGAAAATGGCTAAAATCTGTGGTTATTTTATACTAAAGAATAAATGGAAAATGAAAGGACTGAAATTTACATTACAATTTAAAAGAGAACTTTTATAACTTTCTTTTTTAAGTATATTATATGGAGAGAAATGACTATTTTGTTCATGACTCAAATTCATGTACTGACATTTAATGATAACAGAATAGCTAACAAATTGCTGTATTAACACTAATCACAATGGATATATTATATTTACTGATACTTTTATTGTAATTTCATATAGAGGGTTAAAAACTATTTAACCTTAATGTCCTTTCATACTTTCAAATGATTCACTTGTCTAGGAACACCACTGCCTGGGGTCTCCAGATGTTGCTGTTCTTTAATATCTGACAGCTCCAAATCAACCAATGGTAAAGAATGCTGATAGTTACCATTCAACATCTGGTGTGAAGGAAGGTTAAATGTATGATTTAGCCTTTACATAAAATCTGTTACTATAGTTAATTCATTGTTTAACTTTTCTGCATCCATATAGTAATGGAATTTTGCCCTAATTGACATTGCAGTGCCGCTTGTGATTAAATATATGATGTATCCAAAGCCGAGTCTCACTGACTCCTATACTAGTTTACTGAAATGTTACAGCTGTTTATAATGTAATGGAATTTTGCCTGTGTATAAATCTCTCCAATCTTAATGAAGTTTTAAATGTGGTATTTCTATTTAAATTGAATCATTATTTGATAAGGAAAAAAGAAAACTAAAATAAATGAGAACTCTTGTTTCATACTTTTATATAATCAAAAATATTATAAACTGAGTACTTAACTTTGCTTGATAACATTTCCACTTGAAATACATAAATCTGTAAAGACCAGTATGTTTATCTTATTTCTAACCACTTAGCAAAATATGCTCCAAATTGCATTTGTCCTAATATAAATATTTTGTAAACCTTAACCCTTAATATATTTGTTGAATATAGATTTTTAAATTTGTGTTATATATATTTAAAAATTT
This sequence comes from Notechis scutatus, assembly GCF_049901735.1. Taxonomy (NCBI): domain Eukaryota; kingdom Metazoa; phylum Chordata; class Lepidosauria; order Squamata; family Elapidae; genus Notechis; species Notechis scutatus. The sequence goes on from NC_142013.1 coordinate 84,634,536, forward strand.
AGAAAAATGCAATATACATTGTTTCTATACTGATTCAGGTCATATCAGTAATATGGATTGATATTAAAAACAAAATGTACTAATTTCTTCTCCAAACACATTGTTCCAAAGGTGCTTTTCAACTGGACTTTCTTTGTGTTTTCCTTAAAGATGTTTTGCTTCTCATCCAAGAAGTTTCTTCAGTTCAGAACTGAAGAACCTTCTTGGATGAGAAGCAAAATGTCATCAAGGAACAAACCAAGTCCAGTTGCATTTTGAAAAGTACCTTTAGAATAACCATGACCTGGATGACTGAGAATCTCCACAAACCTCCAAATACATTGGTTCACAAAAGTGGGTGTTTTTTTTGTGGGGGGGGGGGGAGGAATTGATAGAAAAGATCATATAAAAAGGAGAAACTAAGTGTTGAAAGAAAAAAGAAACCTCTTCTCATAATACTTATAATTTGTTGCCTTCACATGGAGGCAATGCATATTACTACTCAATTCAGAGGAAGTATGCCTTTGCTATGGTATCATTTCTGGAGAACAGCAATATGGGAAGATTGCTACGAAATGCTGTTCTGTTTAATTCCAGAAAAAGAATACGGTTGCCTCTATGCAAAACAGGATGCCTTCTTACAAGCTTTGGTCTAACCCACTGCTTCTTTTACCTTACCTTATAAGGTCAAAGAGTATAGAAATAGCCCACATGTGGTTATTTGGATTCTAGCTACATATCAGCATTCAAATAAGTTAAATACCCACCTATTTCATGCCCCAGAGAAGAGTTCAGTATGGCACCAGCAGACATAACGACAGCACAGCTTCCAAATCCACGAGGATATAATTTGTTCAGTGAAGTTTGAGGGACATGTTTTTTCCAACCAAGGACTGAAAAGGGAGCTTCCTCACCATCAATGGTTCTGATGTTTACACGCGCTTTGAGCTCGCAGAAGAGCTGTTCTGAAGTCAGTTGGGAGTTTTGCTTCCCTCTGAACTTCACCCCATGCTTATTGGCATTCAAGTAATCTTTCATTGCTTTCTGAAGGCGAGGATTCAGCATGTTGGAGGAGACATCCCCCCTCCAAAGCCTGAACAGGAATGATTTTGACATTGTGGAATACATTTCATTCCATTCATGGGACCCTTCAACCAGTTCTGTTCCTCTGTGATTTATGTGCCTTTTCTTTATCTTCTTTTGAGGGAACCAAGCGTTCTGCAAAATATTCCTCTTCTGAATCTCCCCCTGTGCAGAGTTTAATTTCACTATTCGCTGAACATTATTTGATAACTGAGGCTGACCAGCAGCAAATAAATAATCACTGTCCCTCTGATGAAAATTGCTTTTGGATTTCCTTCTTAACTGAGAAGGAAAAAATTCTTCACTTTCAAAACTATTATCTAAGCCAGTCCACTTTTTAATATTCCCAGTCTCTGACTTAAATGAATCTAAGACGTCTCTGTTGAAGAGCATCTCATTGACTGCTTCGGAGAAGGGTGGGTCATGAATTGCTCCCATGATAACCCTGTGTTTGCCTTGAATAGGTAGGAGTCTTTTAGTCTCAACATATGAGAAGGAACTCGGAGCTGCATCAGTGGTGTTGCTATCTGTGAAATATATGAAGATAAATAGGAACAGGAGGCCCCAGGCAAATATTCCAAACAGCATAACTTGTTTCCATTGTTTCAGGTTGGGTTTCATGGCAATGTTTGTGACAATGCCTCTGTGCCTTAAGGGTTTTATGAAAAGAAGAAATAAGACCTGGAAAAAATATATAGTTATTAATGAAACTCTTGAAATATTCACAGGTTAGCAAAGAAGCAATCTATTTTTCAGAAAAATAAGAATTCTAAATGTGATGATTCTGAACAACTTATACTAATACCATGCTACTCTTATTGTAAGATAGACTGCGTTTGGTCACATAATTTGTAATATAACCATCATTCCCCAGTAAAATGTAATTTTATGCCATAAAATTTGTATGTAATAAAATGAGGGTGGGATCTTTATTTCTTGGATTTTTAATGTTGTAAGGCTCTGAGAGTCATGAGGTGTGAGTCAGCCAGCCACATAAATTTGTTTAATCATTAAATAATTATTAAATTATGCTACAGGTTAGAGTGAACCTTTTGACATCTGTCAATTTGTCCAGATAGAAAATTACTACCTTTTTTTTTACTGAGGACTATTTTGTTTAATCCAATTCTCAAAAACATAAAGGATCCTCTCATACAAGGAATGACAGAGAACTTTAAAACGCCTTGTGCTAATTCTGAAACACATTCAACACCTACATAATCAGACAGTATTGCATTCAGGAGGATTTTAATTAACAATTATTTTGTAAAACCAATCAGGATAATCTATAGTTATAAAATATATTTAGTGGGGAAAGGGAAATAAAAATGTAAATATAGGAACACACACACACACACACACACACACACATAAGGGTGGGATTCAAAAATTTTAACAACAGGTGCTATGGGTGTGGCTTAGTTGGTGGGCGTGGCTTGATGGTTATGTGACTGGGTGGACGTGGCTTCACTAAGGTGGTTATGTTATTGGCTGGGTGTGGCTAACTCAAAATCACTCACATCAAGGCATGCATTTTCTTGCCTAGTCTCACGTGACTGTGGGGATGCTGCAACAGCGGTCAAGTGTGAAAATGGTCATAAGTCACTTTTTTCAGTGCCATTGTAACTTTGAAGAGACAGGAAGTCTAGTCCTGCCAAGAATGTAATAAGGATTAACGGAGAGGCAATTTCTGTAAGCAACACCAGAATGTTTCCTTCCTGCCTTCCTTACAGGATTAGGCCAGTAATTTCTTCTAACAACCGGTTCTTTGAACTGCTTAGAATGTTAACAACCAGTTCTAGTGAATAGGTGTAAACTGGTAGAATCCCACCCCTGCATATATATGTATATATTTCCAAAAATATAAAAATGGTCAAATCTAGTTAAACTAGATATTATTTCCTTTAATACAGTTTGGGGGCAGGGCTTGGTACATATTCACTGCAGAAAGAATGGTTGGAGTAAGATTATATGGGCATTGGTTTGGATGCTCATTAATTTCTCTTGAATGTCTATCCTATTTTATACAGTACATTGGATGAGAGTTAAATAAAGTGAAAGCCAATTTCTCAGGGGACCTTGGTGCTTTACTGAATTGAAGACAATGCTCTGTATATGATGCCCCGAGTCTAGCCAACAGCCAGAAGTTATCTAGTAGACTAAATCTATTACCCTAAAGACCTCTGCTGGAATTGTACAGGAATGGTCTTGTGTCCTCAATTCTTGTTTTGTTATCAATGGGGGATGTCCTTTAGGGAAAGCTGAATTTCATCTATTCAGCATTGGTGATTTTAGGGGACACCGCTGTGCCATAACTAAACCATTGCCAATAAACTAGTGCAAAGACACACAGCTTCTAGTAAAATAAAATTGTTTTACTCAAAAGTAAAAAAGACATGTAATACAATTTATGCATATTTACTATGTAATGGATTTTGTATAATTGATTGAGACTTTATTTCAGGTGCTAAAGATCTGGAACAAACTAAAACATGCTAATGGGAATTTAATGTACTGATATACTGTATCATGAGAGGATTATCAATGCAATTTAATACATTAGCTCAAATTTTGTACAGATTCAAGACAAGTATAGACCTGACATGTAATATTTAAACATTTGCTGGGCACTTAAGTTTTCTACATAATCATGTGCTGTTATCTATTCCTTCTACATACCTATTTTTGAAATGTGAGAATAAGATGGCTTTTTTATCTTACAACAACACTGAAAAGTTGTGAAGCAATCTTATTGAACAATTAAAAGCTCTATATAAATAGTACAATTAATGATATTACTTGCACTTAAATTGCAATATAGCAAAGTCACATGACAGTTAAGAGTCACAGAACTGATCATACAGGTCAGTATTTACAAAGAGCATTCTCTGTTGAAAAAGGTCCTGAAGAAGTCTTATTTTTCCTTTGATCATTTACAAATAGCTGAGTGTAGCCTCTGTGCTAACTCTTATTATTTGTAACAAAAGGCACTTGAAGGTTTTTAAACTAGATTTTCTTCTATTTATTATGGGAGAACTGAATGGACAAAGCATCTCTATTTCTTTCAAGCAATTTCTTTTATTCATTATTATTACTTAGAGTTCCTTTTTTTAAAAAAAAGACAAGCCTTATGAAGCTAGGAAAATCAGAGTTCAAGTTTAGGCTCTGTTAAATAAAAGACAGATAGATACCCCTCCATCACCACCTTTTAATTAGAAGTTTGTTTCCAGATTAGCAAGGATTTTGAATTATTATAAGCAGACATTCCAAAAGCAAATTTCTTTTGAAGTTTAAACAACTTAAGTAGAGAAAAATATTTTACAGTTAGTATTAGCTGAGCAAAGTAATTAAAAAATCTATTTAGCACAAAGTGAATTATAACTTGTCTTTAGAACCTGGAGATGTACATGCTCTGTAGCCCAGCATACAATTACCGTATTTATCGGCGTATAACACACACTTTTTCCCCCTGAAAATAGGGGGCAAATGATGTATGCGTGTTATACGCCGATATAATGTTAAGAAGCCTTCGGTGAATGCTGCTGGGATCGGGATCAAGGACACAAATGAAAGAAGGGGAGGGAGGAAGCAACCGAAGCCTGTCCTTCTCTCTGGGTCAGCTCTCTCAGTTGCTCTCTCGCTCCTCCACCAGCACAGGAAGAAACTGCTTCAAAGAAGCGGGGGCTTTTCCTGTCGCCTCTCCCCCACCCCCACCCCCCGTCCGCCCGCCCGCCCGCCCGCAGTGCTCGTTGCCTGCCTGCCTGCCTTCGTTAATGGTTGAATCGAACAGCTTCGCTGAGTAAAAGAGGCGAATAGTTATTATTCTCAGCCGAAGCTGCTCCCAAACAACCAGAAACTAAGGCAGGCAGGCAGAATTTTTTAAATTTTTTTCCTGAAATTTCCCCCTTAAAATGAAGATGCGTGTTATACGCCAGTGCGTGTTATACGCCGATAAATACGGTATTACTAGTAATGTAGCTGCATTGAACAAGGCTGACATTTTTGCCTGTGTCCTGAATTGATGGGCCATCAATATACCAACACCAACATTAACCTGTCTACAGGTGGCTCAATGTCCTGTCAGATATCTTAATAGTTATATCTTGGTCTGACTTGGCCAGCCTAGATCCTCCAATCACTGGGAAGAGGGAAAGTTGGGTTTCAGGACAGAATAGGAAGCTTCCATGCATATACCTAGACAAGCAAATACAATATACTACTTAACCTCAGTAATTTTGCTTACATATAAAAGAAATGACAAGTATGTCAATTATAAATGATGCCTGTATTCCGATGTCACTTTAAGGTAAGATTGGTTTATTGCAAGGGTCTTCAAACTTGGCAAGTTTGAGATTTGTGGACTTCAACACCCAGAATTCCTGTGCTAACATGACTGGAGAGAAATTCTGGGAGTTGAAGTCCACCAAGAAAACACAAAATGCTAGATAATCAATAGCAAAACATTGCTTCTAGAATATTGGTGCAAAAAATTGCACAGGTTATAAACCTCTTATTCTGATGAATTCAATTAAAAAATCAACAGTGAGAAAAGCCACCCAGTTAAGTTTCAAATGACTGCTACTTGAAGCAGTTTAAGAATATTATACTGCTAGCAAAAACTGAGAAAACAGTAGGAAAAGGAAACAGAGAACTTCACAAATTCAATCATTTTTTTCAAAAATATAACCAGGAAAATATAGAATTTCATAGAAGAAAATATTATCAGGAACAAAATGAAGCACATCATTCACACGATATTTACCTTTACCTGTCAAGATTTTCCTATAGACCAAAAATATCCATTGAGTCACAAGAAACTGTTGAGTTTTTATGGACAAAAAACATATATCTCAATCAGTCCAAGAGAGTAACTGATAGCCATACTCATGTCACCTTGGCCTCTCAAACTGGTCAAGAGTCTTTCATTATTTTAATGCATCAAATAAGCCATCGGGCTGATTTCCAAAGAACAGTGATCAGGGAATTGAAAAAAATCTTATAGCTCACTGATTTTTCACTATTTGGTGCCTCACAAGGAACATTACCTCCTTATTATAGTGATTTTAACCATTTAAACTGATGTAATTTCCCCACTAAAGAAGCTTATTTAAAAAAAAACAATATTAGAATGTTTGAACACAATAAAAGTATACAAAAGTGAAGGAAAAATAAGAAAAACATGAGAGAAAATAAAAAAGAAACAGACCGACGACTGACTGACAGACAGAAAGAACAGAATTATAATTCCCGCCCTTTTTTCTATCAAGTAGTAGCCATCTTATTCTTTTCATCCCTTCTTTAATCCTTTTTAATCTCTAAATTGTAAAAAGCCTATTGGAGATAGGAAGATTAGAAGCCATCAACCCATACCATGTAAAGACAGCTGTGCTCAACCTAACAAATATTTTGTCTGCAAAATACAACCTCAGAAATTTAAGAGATAAAGAATAATGTTACGGTACAAATAGTACTTGATTTATGACCATGAATTTAACAACTGTTTGAAAATATGTTAGTGCTGAACAAAGGGATTTATCATTGGTTCCCAAGGTTGTGGCCATTGCAGCACCCCCGTTGTCACATGATCAGAGTTCAGGCGCTTGGCAGACTGCTTATATTTATGACTCAGGGGGCTATGACTCTCCCCAGCACCTATATCCCTACCACCTCTGGCCCCCGGTGCCCTGTGCTCTGCTGCCCCAGCTGACTTTTGCTCTTTCCTTGCTTCTGTTGCTGAGAAGACACGACTGGCCCGGCTCTTCATGAAGCAGCTGCTAGCCACATGAGATTTTCTTCTCCTGGTCATGCATGAGTTTCGTCATGAGAATGTGGCTGGGACTGGGCTGAGGGTTTGCAGCTTTGCACCGTGCTCTTGGGCTGGGACTGACCTCTGTGTTGTGTCTCAGGGGACTGCTTTTAGTGCAGCATGAAGCCCAGCCTCCATCTGGCCTAGCAGCTAGGCCAGGCATGCTTTGTCAAAAGCAGGAGACAACAAATTCCACCTGTGCTTTTTACAATTTTGTAAACAATAAACTAAAAGACTCAAGGTCCATCCCACCCCTGATAGGACCTGATGGTAAAAACTGCAACGATGACACCATTAAAGCCAACATCTTTAACACATTCTTCGGCTCAGTATTTGTAAACAGCAATGGATCATGCCCAGTATTTCCTAGCCGCACCACAGATAACCACAATGATCTAATACATATCGACTTTACAGAAGACAATATTGAAAAAGCACCACGCAATCTAAAACCATCTCTATCCATTGGACCAGATGGAATATGTGCCTACTTCTTAAAAAAGCTATCCACTGCCATAGCCAAACCTCTAAGCATAATCTTTGAAAATCTTTCAGGACCAGCTCCTTGCCTAACCTATGGTCACAAGCCACAGTCATCCCCATCTTCAAAAAGGGAGACCCGAGCCAAGTTGAAAATTACAGACCAATCTCCTTATGTTGCGTCACCTGTAAAGTCATGGAATCAATTATTAACCAATCCATCACCCTCCACTTAGAGACAAACAACCTACTCTCCAATAAACAATTTGGTTTCAGGAAAAACTATCCTGCAATCTGCAACTTTTACACTGCAAAAACATATGGACAACACAACTCGATCAAGGCAAAGCAATAGACACAATCTACATAGACTTCTGTAAAGCCTTTGATTCAGTGGTACACGACAAACTACTCCTAAAAATAAAATCCTATGGTATCTCTGGACAACTGCTTAACTGGATAGAAGCATTCCTGGCAAACAGACAACAAATGGTCAAAATCGGGAGCGTCCTATCAAATTCTGTACCTGTCAATAGTGGTGTGCCCCAAGGCAGTGTTCTAGGACCAACTCTCTTCATACTCTACATAAATGACCTCTGTGATCATATTAAGAGCAATTGCGTTTTTTTCGCTGATGATGTAAAGCTGTTCAATACCACAGACAATACCGCTACCCTACAAAAAGATCTTGACTATGTATCAGAATGGTCAAACAAATGGCAACTTCAAATCTCAACAAATAAATGCTCTGTCTTACATATTGGCAATAAAAATCAGAAAATAAAATACAAGCTGAATAGTCAAGATCTTGTTGATAACCCAAGCTCTGTAAAGGACCTTGGAATACTCACCTCTAATGATCTAAGTGCTAGAGCCCACTGCAACTACATAGCCAAAAAAGCATTAAGAGTTGTTAACCTAATCCTACGTAGCTTTTTCTCCGGTAATATCACACTACTAACCAGAGCATACAAAACATTTGCTAGACCAATACTCGAATACAGTTCATCAGTCTGGAACCCACATTACATATCTGATATTAGCACAATTGAGAAAGTCCAGAAATATTTCACAAGAAGAGTTCTCCACTCCTCTACTCGTGTAGAATACCTTATGCCACCAGACTTAAAATTCTAGAACTAGAAAACCTTGAATTACGCCGTCTTCGGTCTGACTTAAGCATGGTATATAAAATCATACATTGCAATGTCCTACCTGTCAATGAATACTTCAGCTTCAACCATAACAACACAAGAGCACACAATAGATACAAACTCAAAGTTCACCGCACCAAACTTGATTGCAGGAAATACGACTTCAGCAATAGAGTGGTCAATGTCTGGAATACTCTACCCGACTCTGTAGTTTCTTCCCCAAACCCCAAAAACTTTAACCTTAGACTGTCTACTATTGACCTCACCCCTTTCCTAAGAGGTCTGTAGGGGCGTGCATAAGCGCACCAACGTGCCTACCATCCCTGTCCTATTGTTTCTCTTATTCTTCTTTTGTTTTTCTTATATGTACCCATTTCATGTATTCACTACTATGTATAAACTTATACTCATTATCTTGTAAACAATTGGCAAATCAAATAAATAAAATAAAAAAAATAAAAATCAGCTGGGGCAGTTAAGGTAGTAGTTAAGGTGTTGGCCTTGAAACCAGGAGACTGTAAATTCTAGTCCTGTCTTAGGTGGGAAAGCTCACTGAATGACTTTCGGTTGTCACTCTTTCTAAGCCGAACCCATATCTCACAGGGTTGTTGTTGTTGTGGGGAAAATAATAGGAGGAAGAAGGAGTAATACTGTATGTATTATCACTACTTTGAGTTACTTATATAGTAATACAAGCAAGACAAAAATTTAATAAACAAAATTTTGGCACACCCAGTTGTGGTTGTTAAGCAATCTTATGGGTTGCTGAGTAGAAAGAGTCCAGGTAAGAAGCACAGAGTATCTTGGGTATATGAGAAGATTGCTTCTGCTAGGATTTCAGCTTCCTCCTGTCTCTGGAGGCTGGATGAGAGAGCTGCCTACCTAAGAATTCCAATGAGCAGAAGGGAACGCCAGCAGAGTTCAGGAACTGAGCTCAAATCTTCAGTATTTGAGTTCCGTGTTTGCATCACACTGAAGGGGTTCAGTTCCCTTCAGCAGGCAGACATAGAGGTAGTTTAGTAGCACACCTTATCACTGACTTGGTCATAACCACAAACCTGGGATCCTTTGGTAAAAATAATTTTATAGGAAACACAGTTTCTACGGTGCAGCCAACTCTCTACTGCTCAGCATGTGTTAAATTAGGCTGTCTGCTTTAATTGTTACAAGTAGGAATACAGATAAAAGGCTTATAGAGAGAATAATTTACAATACAAGATAAGCTTGCTAAATAATCTTTTCTAAATTTCATTGTAGAATACCTTATGCCACCAGATTTGAAATTCTAGACCTAGAAAATCTTGAATTACGCCATCTTTGGGCTGATCTAAGTATGGTATATAAAAACATACATTGCAATGACTTACCTGTCAATGAATACATTAGCTTCAACCATAACAACACAAGAGTACACAATAGATACAGACTCAAGGTTAACTGCACCAAACTTGATTGCAGGAAATACGACTTCAGCAACAGAGTGGTCAATGTCTGGAATACTCTACCCGACTCTGTAATCCATTGGACCAGATGGAATATGTGCCTACTTCTTAAAAAGCTATCCACTTCTTCCCAAACCCCAAAAACTTTAACCTTAGACTGTCTACTATTGACCTCACCCCTCCACTTTCCTAAGGGGTCTGTAGGGGCGGCATAAGCGTACCAACGTGCCTACTGTCCCTGTCCTATTGTTTCTTTTATTTTTGGTATCTTATATTTCATGTATTCATGGCAAACAGACAACAAATGGTCAAAATCGGGAGCGTCCTATCAAATTCTGTACCTGTCAATAGTGGTGTGCCCCAAGGCAGTGTTCTAGGACCAACTCTCTTCATACTCTACATAAATGACCTCTGTGATCATATTAAGAGCAATTGCGTTCTTTCGCTGATGATGTAAAGCTGTTCAATACCACAGACAATACCGCTACCCTACAAAAAGATCTTGACTATGTATCAGAATGGTCAAACAAATGGCAACTTCAAATCTCAACAAATAAATGCTCTGTCTTACATATTGGCAATAAAAATCAGAAAATAAAATACAAGCTGAATAGTCAAGATCTTGTTGATAACCCAAGCTCTGTAAAGGACCTTGGAATACTCACCTCTAATGATCTAAGTGCTAGAGCCCACTGCAACTACATAGCCAAAAAAGCATTAAGAGTTGTTAACCTAATCCTACGTAGCTTTTTCTCCGGTAATATCACACTACTAACCAGAGCATACAAAACATTTGCTAGACCAATACTCGAATACAGTTCATCAGTCTGGAACCCACATTACATATCTGATATTAGCACAATTGAGAAAGTCCAGAAATATTTCACAAGAAGAGTTCTCCACCCTCTACTCAAGCTAGAATACCTTATGCCACCAGACTTAAAATTCTAGAACTAGAAAACCTTGAATTACGCCTGCTCTTCGGTCTGACTTAAGCATGGTATATAAAATCATACATTGCAATGTCCTACCTGTCAATGAATACTTCAGCTTCAACCATAACAACACAAGAGCACACAATAGATACAAACTCAAAGTTCACCGCACCAAACTTGATTGCAGGAAATACGACTTCAGCAATAGAGTGGTCAATGTCTGGAATACTCTACCCGACTCTGTAGTTTCTTCCCAAACCCCAAAAACTTTAACCTTAGACTGTCTACTATTGACCTCACCCTTTCCTAAGAGGTCTGTAGGGGCGTGCATAAGCGCACCAACGTGCCTACCATCCCTGTCCTATTGTTTCTCTTATTCTTCTTTGTTTTTCTTATATGTACCCATTTCATGTATTCACTACTATGTATAAACTTATACTCATTATCTTGTAAACAATTGGCAAATCAAATAAATAAAATAAAAAAATAAAAATCAGCTGGGGCAGTTAAGGTAGTAGTTAAGGTGTTGGCCATGAAACCAGGAGACTGTAAATTCTAGTCCTGTCTTAGGTGGGAAAGCTCACTGAATGACTTTCGGTTGTCACTCTTTCTAAGCCCAACCCATATCTCACAGGGTTGTTGTTGTTGTGGGGAAAATAATAGGAGTGGGAAGGAGTAATACTGTATGTATTATCACTACTTTGAGTTACTTATATAGTAATACAAGCAGGACAAAAATTTAATAAACAAAATTTTGGCACACCCAGTTGTGGTTGTTAAGCAATCTTATGGGTTGCTGAGTAGAAAGTCCAGGTAAGAAGTACAGAGTATCTTGGGTATATGAGAAGATTGCTTCTGCTAGGATTTCAGCTTCCTCCTGTCTCTGGAGGCTGGATGAGAGAGCTGCCTACCTAAGAATTCCAATGAGCAGAAGGGAACGCCAGCAGAGTTCAGGAACTGAGCTCAAATCTTCAGTATTTGAGCTCCGTGTTTGCATCACACTGAAGGGGTTCAGTTCCCCTCAGCAGGCAGACATAGAGGTGGTTTAGTAGCACACCTTATCACTGACTTGGTCATAACCACAAACCTGGGATCCTTTGGTAAAAATAATTTTATAGGAAACACAGTTTCTACGGTGCAGCCAACTCTCTACTGCTCAGCATGTGTTAAATTAGGCTGTCTGCTTTAATTGTTACAAGTAGGAATACAGATAAAAGGCTTATAGAGAGAATAATTTACAATACAAGATAAGCTTGCTAAATAATCTTTTCTAAATTTCATTGTAGAATACCTTATGCCACCAGACTTGAAATTCTAGACCTAGAAAATCTTGAATTACGCCATCTTTGGTCTGATCTAAGTATGGTATATAAAAACATACATTGCAATGACTTACCTGTCAATGAATACATTAGCTTCAACCATAACAACATAAGAGTACACAATAGATACAGACTCAAGGTTAACTGCACCAAACTTGATTGCAGGAAATACGACTTCAGCAACAGAGTGGTCAATGTCTGGAATACTCTACCTGACTCTGTGGTTTCTTCCCCAAACCCCAAAAACTTTAACCTTAGACTGTCTACTATTGACCTCACCCCTTTCCTAAGGGGTCTGTAGGGGCGTGCATAAGCGTACCAACGTGCCTACTGTCCCTGTCCTATTGTTTCTTTTATTTTTTCTTATATTTCATGTATTCATAACTATGTATATACTTATACCTATTATCTTGTAAGCGATTGACAAATCAAATAAATAAAATCAATTAAATAATAAATAAATGTATATGTGGAGAAATTTATATACAAGTTATCTTAGCTGGCATATAACTTTTACTACAAGGATGTATATTATATGTGGAAAGAAAAATATACCCACTACCACTGCCCAGTCTTCTGTGGTGCCGAAACAACTAATTAAATAGAGGGATTGTTTGTCACATTTCAGAATCTGATACAGATGAAAACCTCTAATTTTAAAGTGAGAACAATTCTATTAGCAAACCCTCAAAAAAATTTAAGAGTCAGGGGCATGAATTATCATAATTCCATCTGCTGTATACTAACATCATCATCCTAAAGTTACCTGTGAATAATTATGTCTGCTGAGGAAGAACAGAGGGGTTATAATTTTAAACTTCTCTGTCTTCTAAAATGTCCCTTTTCCTACACCTGACATATTAGTTGAAAGGTTAACAGTGGTGCAGCAGAAATGAAACACAAGGTAATTAGTACAATGTAGAAAAGCACATGAACTGAAAAACCGTGATTCAAATAGCACTCTCCTATTCTGACATAGCAAGTACTGTACAGGATAACAGGTATACCAGGTATAATTGGATTAGAGGTTCTGTGTAAAATGTTTTCTAGGATAAATGAATCATAAGGTCAATAAAAGGTCTACTGGCAATTCCCTTCCTCTCCCAAATATCAGACCTGCAGAAATATGTATAACTTGGCACAGATATTCAACTATATTCCAGACATTGTTTAAGGAAACAAAATAAACATATCTTAAATACTGAAAATATTATGAAACTATAAATAATTTGAAGTCTTCAAAAATGACATGCACATTTTGAATTAATTTTCATTTAATTAATTGAACTATCAGATATATTACAAAGCAAACTTGTCTTACGTATAGTTTTGAGTGTAATTTATGTATGACACCTTGGAAATTGTTAACCCACATTTATGTCTGTAGTCATGAGAAGAACAAGGAGGAAAAATGTTATGAGAAACAGATAATGAACTTGTAGTTTAATTTTTATTATAGCACTGATTTGAAAATCTTTAATGAGGCATCTTTTATTTATTTATTGCCTTATCTAATAAAACGGAAGGAAGGAAGGAAGGAAGGCAGGAAGGCAACAAAAGATATTGTGCCCAGATATGAGGTCCTGACAGGGTGGGTAAACCTAGTTTTTAGTCATGGTTGTATTATGCTTGTATTAAATGTAGAACATCTTGTATGTTGTCAGCTATATTACTAATGTTATTAATTTTGTTATTAACTCTTAGCATGCATATAAAATAGATGGCCATATAAAGTTATTAAATAAATATGACAAATATGTGTGTGTGTGTGTGTGTATGCGTGTATGAATGTATGTATGTATGTGTGTGTGTGTGTGTGTATATATATACATACATATATACATATACATATACCTTTCTCTTTCTTTCTTTCTTTCTTTCTTTCTTTCTTTCTTTCTTTCTTTCTTTCTTTCTTTCTTTCTTTCTTTCTTTCTTTCTTTCTTTCTTTCTTTCTTTCTTTCTTCCCTGGTCCAACACCTCTTCCCTGGTCCAACACCTCAAAGCCACAGGACATGAGATTGACTTTAAAAATACCAGAACTATCGCCAAAACCGAACATTTCAACAACAGAATAGAGCCATAGAGATAGAAAAATGCCCACACAGCATGAATAAACGAGATGACACCTCCCGCCTACCAGCCATTTGGAAACCCGCCCTCATGAACAGACGAGTACCTAACATGAAGAATGACACCATACCCACACCCACAAGGCCCACACAAGATGCCACCACCACGCTTCCACGTAGAAAGCAGACTCACACCCACACAGAAGATGAGACACGACCACGGACCAGAAGCCGCACTGCAGCTGCATCACTACCCACTTCAAACCCCTCCGAGCCATACATGAAGTGAACTGACACCCAACATGAAGATGCGGCACGACCACGAACTCGAAGCCAAACAGCAGGATCACAGTTCACCAGCTCAAATCCCCCAGCAACTGACTAACCTGAGCACAACCAAGCCCCCGCCTGAACAGAACACACCTCCAGCCAATCAGAACACGGCCCAACCCCCAACCAATCAGAACACAGCCAAACCCCTACCAATGAGAACACACCCCCACCCAATCAGAACACAGCCAAGCCCCCACCCAATCAAGTCACACCCCACTAGCAGTTAAAAGGAAGAAGCAGCTGCAAGCTCACATCACTCTGAGAAGCACAGAGCCAAAGACACAAGCCTGAAGATGAATGAGACTTCATCGAAACGTTGCCTAGATACTTCCAATCTTACGCGGGAGAAAACCTGAATAACCAAAGAGAATATATATATATATATATATATATATATATATATATATATATATATATATATATATATATATATATATATATATATATATATATATGAATTTACTTCCACTATCCAGCTGTCAATTTTTGTGCAGTTTTACAGATCCTGCCAGGTACCTTTAGCATTGACACTCAAGTATTACCATTTCCCTATGTTTTGAAAGAAATGTTTATTGCTTGGTCCATCCCTCCTTGTTACAGTTTAGCAGAAGGTGCAAAAATATTCCTTTATATCTTTATAAGACTTTTATTTTGCTGACCCTGTGGCTTTAATGTTTACATTTTTATAAGCTGCCAAACACCATTTAATTTATTTAATCTGTATTTTAAATATATTTTATATATGTGTGCTGTGGTTGATACACCACATGTAAACATTTATAACTATTTTTAAGTCAAACTATGTCATTCAAGTATAATTTGAAACATAACTAAGTCTTCCCATATTTGCTTTTAACAAGAAGGAATTAAAATTATACCTCATCTGGAAGAGAGATAATCTCACTTTAATCACTGAACAAATTTAGCTTAATTGAATATATTTTGTAGCTTTAAGAAACAGTTTCAGGATGGGTTGGCTCACAATGTTACCTTTTTTTAAAAGAAATTTAGTGTCAAGGAAATGATGATTTAATAGCCAACCAGCTGCTATAATGTAATGCTGTAATGTTGTAATGATGATGTAATGGTAGCAATGAGTCAGCAAGCTTATTTGACTGCTACCGCTTTAAGAGGCTGTACTATAAGAGAGACCCAGTGAGAGTGTATCTCTCTCTCCATGTGTGCTTCCATGGTGTAGCGGATTACTGATTGCTGTTTGTTTAAGGTTTGTATCAAAGTTCTTGTATGTATATATGTTTTTGTAGGGATAAAACCACTATATGTTAATAAAAACCTGTGTGCTGTATTTGGTCCTGGGTTGTCTCACCTAGTCACACTGTGTTCACTCTGACATTTAGGCAGCAATTGTAAAAATAATTGCACACAGAAAGCTGTATTGAAAACTTTACAATTTACTCCCAAACATCTTTAAAAGATTACCATTGAATCACTGGGTCAAAAGGGACCTGTAGGTCTTCTAGTCCAACTACCTGCCCAAGGCAGGAGCCCTCATACAAACATGGATAAATGGTTGTCCAATCTTTTTTTTTAAATCCACAACCAATGGGTCATAATTTGAGATTTCATTTTGATTTAACCTTTTTTTCTTTTTATTAAAATGATTACAGAAAATATTTTCAAAAATATTGATAAAACCAACCAATATAAAATATTTATGCTGCATAATTCATAATAAAGTTTTAGAATTTAATGTTCATAATAATCATATTGAAGAAATACAGAATTCATAACAAACTTTACTACTCTACCTTTAGATATATATTTATATTATTTGGCTACCATGTGTTTGAAAAAAATTCACATTTTTCTGGATATGATATTATTATTAATGGTGTCATACACCCCCAATTTTTTCTAGCAATTTAAATTTATTTAGGGAATTTAATTTAAATTTGTACTGTGACTAAAGATTACCACCCCTAAGAAAATGTGACAAAGTAAGATTTTAAAAATTTGTTTAAAGGCTGAAAATAATTTGGAAAAAAAAATACAATCTGAAATTGCTAGGATAGTACTACTTTTCTTTCTTGACTTAAATAAAAGCATAAAATTAGTTTGCATAGTTCATAACAAGCCAATACATTCTAAACAAGATAATTTAATTATCTTTCTCTTATAAATCAATGCTTGTTTTCTGACACATTCATCTTCAGCTGAGACAACTGCTCTTTCAAGCAAATTTGATCAAAATAACTTGTTTTTTTAGTATCTAGACATTAGCATTAGTAATTGATTTTATTTGGTTAGAAAAATAAGTATATAAGCTGTGTGCCTATAAATTATTATCACAACAAATATAAAGAAGAGATCCACTTCATTCAACAAAGAATTGATCCATTAGGTATTACTTTAATATATACTATTTTCATTATTTTTCTTAAAATCATGTATTAAAGAAACATTTTTTCAGTGCCACGTTTTAAAAATATGTGTCATTATTTTGTGGCTTAGTCATTCACTCACTTCCAATTATTTGTGAGCTGATGGACATAATTTTCACGCGTTGTCTATTGGTACTTGAATTTTTTATGCTTTTATCATCAGTATGCCAAATGTATTCATTATATACAGGTACATACAAAATATAAGAGCATGTGGAATAACGATTCTGAAAACAAAAGAACTGTTTCTAGACATGAAATTATAATTTTCATTTGAAATTACCAGCTAATTTTGCCTGCTAATTACTTCCCCATTTTCTTGCAGAGCTATGTAAATCTTCATTCAGAATTTACTTGCAATATTTCCTCAATGTATTACTGAGCTAGAAAATAGTTAAAACAGTTAAAATATCTCTTAGGCAGTTATGCAGGAACCTGTGTAATAAAAATAGCATCTTGGAACACTAAGCTAACATTCTTTCCTGTCAACGTGACAATCTATAATTTCCTTTCAAATGTTCAAAAATGTTTATTTGAACTCTGATCCCAAGAAGTACAGAATGAATGCTTTGGATGGGAATGATAATTCCTCTTAATGAAAAATTCTAATAATTTTAGGCTCTGGAATGAAGAATGCGGGTAATTTGAGCTAGCAACCATAGCTTAGATCTGTAACAGATTTTTCTCCTATCAGAATGATGAAACACCACAAAAATCTTGAGCTTGAGTTGCAAAATTTGGCGGGGCTGTGTAGTTATTATTTTTTCCAGATTATCTACCTTATTGTTTTGACTGTAGAAATTAGCCTCTTGCAGTTCATGGAACAGACAGTATGTTAACATTTATTCTTAATAAAGTGAACTATATATGAGACTTGTGCCAAAACCTAAGCTTTCCTTCTTCATCTGTCCATAATTAATCAGGAAGTCTTCAGTTAACCTTAGCCTCCTGTTACACCTGAACTGGAGCCAAGTGATTACCAGAATCTGTTTTGAAGTTAACCTCTAGAATGCCTGGGGTCAAAAACATTTAACCCCTCTTGGATTTTGAAGGAAAAAATAGACCTCCGAGTTTTGAATTTATTAAAATATTTACAGAATTACATTCCTTAAGCCTTGCATTCAATGTTTAAAGTTTGACCTTCAATATGATGCATAATTACTGGATAATTTATGGCACATCCTTGTTTTAACAATTACAATCTAATCTTGATCAATACTTTCTTTTGTTAACTTGGTACAAGTAGTCCTCAACTTACAACCATTTTAGAAGAGTGACTTACAATCAATTCTCACAATTATGACTATTGCAGGATCCTCACAGTCATGTGATAAAAATATGGAGGCTTGACAATTGGCAAGTATTTATGATGATTGCAGCATCCCAAGGTCATGTGGTTGCCATTTGTGACCTTCTCAGCTGACCTTCTGATAAGCAAAGTGAATGGAGGAAGCCAGATTTGCTTAATGACCACATTATTCACTTAAAAACTGCAGCAATTCACCTAACAACTGTGGCAAAAAATGTTATAAAATGGGGCATGAATCACTCAACAATGGCTTTTCTTGGCAATGGAAATTAAGGTCTCAATTCTGGTCATAAATTGAGGACTACATGCGGGGTGGGGTTCAAATTTTTAACAACCGGTTCTGTGGGCGTGGCTTGGTGGTCATGTGACTGGGTGGACATGGCTTGGTGGTCATGTCATTGGCTGGGTGTGGCCAGCTCAATATCACCCACATTGAGGCATGCATCTCTTCGCCTGCCCTCTCATGACTGCGGGGATGCTGCAACAGTCATAAGTGTGAAAATGGTCATACGTGACTTTTTTCAGTGCCATTGTAACTTTGAATGGTCACTCCACACAAGCAAAGTACTAGCAAAGGAGGGGAAAAAAACTCCAGAGACGTTCCTGAGACAGGAAGTCTAGTCCTGCCAAGAATGTAATAAGGATTAACGGAAAGGCAGTTTCTGTAAGCAACACCAGAATGTTTCCTTCCTGCTTTCCTTACAGGATTAGGCCAGTAATTTCTTCTAACAACCGGTTCTCCAAACTGCTTAGAATGTTAACATCCGGTTCTAGCGAATAGGTGCAAACTGGTAGAATCCCACCCCTGACTACATGTACTCTAATATGCCCCTGTTTTTTTTCCTGTTTGCCTCAGGCAATTCAAAAAATACCTCATAAACTAAGTGGAAAAATAAATAATCAGCAATGCTGGCCTGTGATAACCATGCTGCAAAGGCACATGAAAGTCACATTCATCCTCACTTCCAATTCCAACTTGTCGAATTTACATTCTGAAAATGGATAAGAAATGACACAATTAGCCATGTCCTGCTATGTAATATCAAACTCCAGGAATCTGAAATAACATTAACACAAGACAACCAGACAGTCAAACCTCATAGCCTTTTAAATTAAAAGAAGCAAACTAACAAGGTTAGACTCCAAAAACAAGATATAAGCAGGTACGAGGGACCAGGGTTCTAAGCAATAGAAAAGAATCAAGTACAGGTAATCCTTGAGTTATGACCATAATAATAATAATAATTTATTTAATTTATATTGCCACATATTCGCCCATGGCGACTCGAGGTGGCTTACACAATGTAAAACCATATTTAAAACAAAAAAAAAACAAACAGTAAAATCTAACAAAAAGAATCAAATAAATTAATAAAGTACAATAGAGCAAAATCTGGGGAAAAAAATCACCCCCCCAATTCCCACCCCCCATCCTGACGACAGCAGATCACAGTAGCCATTTGATGGGGTCCATCCCGCTCTGGGTTCCTCAGGCCCGCTGGCAATGGTAATTATAGTCGTAACCCAACCCATAGTCGGAGCCCATTATAGTCGTAACCCTAAAAGACGTTAACTGAATAAGTGAATGAACTACCATCCCTGCTCTCTCTAATGCACTGAATGCATGGGCCGTTAAGTGTGCATGGATACCTCAGGGGTGGAGAAGACCGTGGGGAGCCTACTGCAGGAACAAGACTACCTGTCTCGGGCCATCCAAGGCTTTATCCCACCCACTATCTCCTGCTCCATTTCCCACTCCTTGGGGTTTCCACAGCTCCTTGGGCCTTCTCCGCATCCTATTGTCAACTTTACCTTTCAAATATCTCCAGAGCTCAAGATGTTGGGGTCGGAAAGGAGAAGAGGCTGGGCCATATGGCAGAAAAGTCTTTTTCTCAGATGCTGGCAAAGCTGTTTTCCTTTCACCATCGCTAGATGATAGACTTCCCCGCCCCCCACCATTAGCTCTCCTAGTCTTACAGAGTGGAGTTAATGGTAAGGGAAAAGAATGCAGCCAACCTCTCCTTCCTTCATGTGTGTGTGCATCCTTATGCATATTTCCCCTCTTCACAAAAACACTTTTTCTAAGAGGGAAAGTGTGCACAAGAATGTGCGTGTGTGTGCGCACATACACACACACTTTCCATCTTCACAATAGTGCTTTTGCAAAGAGGGGAAGCATGTGTAAGGGGACACACACACACACACACACACACACACACATCTATAGGAAGGAGAGGCTTACTGTTGGCTACATGCCTCCCTTCTTCCACTATTAGCTCCACTATTATAAGACTAGGGGAGCTAATGGTGGTGGGGACTCTACCATCTAGTGATGACAAAAAGAAAACAGCTTTGCCAACATCTGAGCTAAAGATGGCTGCTTTTCTGTCACATGGCCCTTTTTTTTTTGTTCTTTCCTACTTCGACATCTTGAGCTCTGGAGATCTTTGAAAGGTAAGTGAGCTGTTGGTGATGGGGTGGGGAGGACCACGTGGAACCTTGTGAGTTAGCAAACAGCCCCAGGGCCTATGGGGACATAGTGTTGCAGGATGGGGGGGGGGAACAAAGGTAGGGGGCATGTTGCAGCATCTCTGTGGTCAGTCATAAGAACAAATGCCAACCATAGTCCTGCAACATATACAACTTCACAGCCAGCCATAAATATTTGGGAGAGGGGATTGTCGTAACTTTGAACCTTCATTAAGTGAACTGTCATAACTTGAAGACAACTTGAATAAAGAGGGACAAATTGACAGATAATGGCTGAAATATCTCAGTTTAACGGGGATGGTAATCTTTAGCACTTTATCAGTGCTAAGGAGCTACCACTATAGAAAATTATGCTCAAGGATTTACTCTTGAATCCTACTACTAAGGGGCATGCATAAGTGCACAATCGTGCCTACCGTCCCTGTTCTATTGTCCTCATTTATTCATACCTATTTCCTGTATTCTTACTCATGTTTATACTTATACCTATTATCTTGTAAGTGACTGACAAATCAAATAAATAAATAAATAATATACTAATGCACAGGGCCCATTCACTGGTTCACAGCCATATGTTTTCTTGTTCCTGGGGGCAGAGCGTGGCAACTTCATTTGTGTCTAAATCTGGAACTGTCCCTCAAGACTGCTTTAGAAAATGTTCCTGTTTTGTTTCCCTTTGTCTAAACCACAATCTCCTTTATACAACATACAGTAAATACACAATTAAGAGACTTAATAGAACATATGGTACAAGAATTCACAACATCTATTATTTAATTTGTCAATTCAATTTATAACAAGAATATAAGATTGTCATAGATTTCTTTTGTCTGAGCTTAGCAACATAACTTCTATGGAGATAATTGATCATCAGCTTGCTGCATGTAGTGACTACTCATGGCAGGAAGGCATATTTATATTGCCTCAGATTAATCCACAGAGAGAAAATTATTTGTCCATCCACAACCAACAAGAACAAGAAATTATATTAAAGTATAATGCATTAAAGTTCAAATTCTAGTTACAGTTGCTATACTGTAGTTGCTCACACCTCAATTAAGCACTTTTCACTTTCTTCATGAACTATGTAAAGGTTGATTTCCTTTTCTCCCAAGTCGTGACCATTATTTAAAATATTTTATTGATTCTATTATTCTAAAAAAATAAGTTCATATGAAAACATTGAATCAATCTTTTAAACAAACAAGAAAGGAGTTGAAACTCTTAACAATAAATTATATATTATTAAATTTACAAACCAGACGAAGTGACTTACAATAAATATATCTGGCGAAGGAGTGTGACAAGATTGTACTTTGCTCCCTTTTTATATTCTGAATACATACTGAATTGGAAGATGAAAATTTTTACCACTGGAAAAGAAACATCAATAACCTGCACTATGGTTGACACTATTCTGATATATTAAATAGCTCCCCTATTTAATAAAATCTCTGTCAGAAGCTTTACGTCAGGTATTCTAAATAAAGATATAGATTCTTTTTATTATAACATCTGTAGAAAGTAAGTGTTTTTCAGGTTTAGAAGGTATTTTTGTTGTTGTTGTCCTGCAATGATTACTTTAGTTTTCATATATTTTAAGGTAATTTTATTAAGTTTGCAAGCTATCAGAAAAGGGTTTTTTAAAGTGTCATATAAATTCTTTAATAAATTCATTATTTTAATCTGCAAAATCCATGATAAAGAAGTTGTTTAAACCTTAGTTTACAACTTTTTATTTTAGCCTTAGCTTAGCTTATAATATTTTATATGTCAAATTTCTATGTGCCAAAATAGTGCTAATGTTTCATTTTGCTTATATTCATATTGAGATAAATTGGACTAAGCATTCCAAAGATAAAAGGAGTTCCAAAAAACAAGGCATTCTTTAATACCTGGATAATTTCATAATTTTCATTGGCTTGTACTTTTAAAATGACTTGGCTGAAAAGAATTAAAATTTACTTTAAAATTATCTTGGCAACTTATAATGCTTTTTACTAATGCGGTCATGTTGCATAGGTGAAGCTGAATTATGCACTACTTCATTGCTGACACCAATACTGTAAAAGATATTTGTGCATATTATGGATTTATGTTTCTTGGGCAATTTAAACAATTTCCCCTCATCTCCTCTCTCTCCTTTTACTAATATTTCACAGGCATCCTTACAAATCCAAAAACTATACTTCCATGAAATAATCAGACTGTAACCAATAACCATATTAATTTATTTACAGAAGATAGAAAAAACTATATTGTTCAGTAGTGGAATTTTACCATAGTCATTCTGACTGAAAAGAACTTGAACAATCAATTCATAGTACGAAGTGAAAGTTCAAGTTCATTAAGCACACTTAATTCCTTTGGGAAGTATCAATAGTCTTGAAATAATGAAACTGCACTTAATTTTGGTCTTGCAGTCTACAAGCTGAGTCAGGTTTTCCATTGCCACTCCAACCCCACCCAATGCAGATTCAGGAGCAGCTGGAAAGGGATGCGAGAGTGTAGATTTTATGCTCTTTATCTCAGTAAATATTTCAAGTGCTCATTAAAAAAGATAAAACACTACTGTAGATTAAAAATTGGATTGCAGTCAACACAATTTCAGAAAGCTAAAACTAACTCAATTTATGTGATGCTTAAATACATTCCATACTCTTAACTGAATGCCACATTACTCTGTAGATCACATTTTACCTGTCCAACACTTCCTTCTCTGCCGCCATTTCATTATTTCTGTGCCTCTCTAATCACGGAGAACATCTAAGTGGTCATTAGCAGATGAGAACAACTTCATGGCACATCATCCATCCATCTACCCATTCATCCATTCTGTTCAATGTTCAAGCTTCAATTCTAAATGTATTCATGTAATGCCAAACCAACTGCTTATTATTATAAGTAAATTTGAATAAACTCGAGTTTTGGAAATAATTATTGATCTTAAATTAGACCATTAACAATGTAAGTGTCGTGAATTTTTGCTATAGACTATTCAGTGTATGTACATGTGTGATTGTGGGGGTGGGGCAGAGCGGGAAAGCCTCCAGTTTTCAAGACACTAGAAAAGGGCTGCAGAACCATAGATTTACTGTAGATCTACTATTGCTATTCCAAATGGAACTAACATGTTGCTGTGGATTAAATGCAACGTGTTAAGAGGTCCAATCCAAAGCTTCAGAAACTATTTAATATACTCTGGACTGAACCAGATTTTCCAATGAAATGTTGTCTGAATCCAGAGCAACATTTATTCATTATCTTGCATGAGAAAAAGAAAGGATTGGTGTGTTGTTGTTACTCCAAACAGAACACATTCTTATAACAGGAACTAGCCTACCAAATGTCACCAAATTGGTGATGGTGTTTCTAAGATATGCTTTGGTTACACTGGAATATAATTTGATGAAAACTGCACAAAACAGAAACTCTAAGATAGGAAACACTCATGCCAGATTTCAGAGGATTAAGATTTGGAGAATTAGTTTGGGTTTCTTAAAAAAGAAAGGAGTATTCCTATTTTTGGGAAGGAGGGAGAATATTGTGGAACTAGTTTTCTCAGATACCGCATTGGAATATAAGCAAAAAATCAGGATGCATTTATCCAACAAATTTGATGGTAATTGAATTAAATTAACGATTGTTGGTTTACTTCAAAGGACAAGGAAGATTAAAATAGGAAGGCGCTAATTAAATTCAATGATAAATCACTCACAAAACAAATTTATTGAAAACATAACCACAATAAAAGAAATTCTTCTAGTTTGATCATGAAGAGTCCCTGACTTGAAGCTCAAGCTACAACAGTCCAATAATCTAATCACTATTACTTTCCCTTCCCACTAGTTTTGAAGCATTTTTAAAAGAATACTTTCATTTTATATTGTTCTTATGTTCAAGTGCTTCTTAGAGAACTGATTTTTTTTCTTCCATTCATGTCTAATTCTTGGAGGTTGCCTGGACAAGTCCCTGCAGGTTTTTCAAAAGTGGTTTGCCTTTGCCTCCTTCCTAGGGCTGAGAGAAAGTGACTGGCCCAAAGTCAGCCAGCTGGCTTCATGCCCAAGCAGTGACTAGAACTCATGGGTTTTTCAATTTCTACCATGATATCTTAACCACTACATCAAACTGGTTCTCAGAGATCTGATCTCAAATTGGTCCAATCTGATCTTATGTCACTTAGCCCACATGGTTTACCTGACATACATCTGAAACTGCAATTTATCCACGTTATTTGCAAATTCCTAAAATAAATAAATACTTAAAAGCTTAAACTTTTTAAAGTGTAAAGAAATAATTACCTTTGAATATGGCTTTGTATTTTTGCATGGTTCATTATTTTCAATATTACTTCTTGAAGACAGCCATTTCCTCTATACTCTACAGAGGGAAGAGGTTAATTCTTCAACTTAGATCCTCTCCAAAGCTGTGGAAGACCAGGCTGCTTAGAAAAATTGCAGGCATCTATGCTGCCTTCCTCCCCAGCATCACCATGGCAGGGTTGCCCATAAAAGTGGCCGGTGGGAGAAGAAATGTGCTTTTTGGAAACTCTGCAGCCAGCAACAGAGAAAACAGCCACATTAAAGAGGGTGTTTTTCCTTCACAAAGATTGAGTGACCCAGAGGAAAAAGAGTCACAGCAAACATGTGTGCTTTAGATGCTGCCCATTAATAAAGAAACAGCAGTAGAAACCCCAGATAAAAGAGGAATTAAAGACAGATCAGTATCTGTAAGAGTAAAATATTGCTCTATGCAAGTAATAGAAAGTAATAGCAATAGGAGCAGTATATAGTCTAGAGAAAATTGTGTACTAGCAATTGAAACTATAATTGAAAATATATTTGTATGTTTCACTTTTATATTTTAATTTTTTTTCCAAAATAAAATACCACCCCAACCCTTATGAGGAAATATAAAAATCAAACAGTTCAGAGTCCAATGCTTTTGTGGATCTTTTGAGCTGGGTCAATCAAATTTGCTTCAATTTAAAAAAAGAATCTCTGACAACAGCAGTTAGAACTTCAATTCCAGAATTCCCAGTGTTGAGAATTCTGAGGATTGAAGTCTAACTGACCTGCAAGCATTAAGTCTGGGGGAATCTCTGCTACCTTTTCTAAAGGCAGGCATCTTAGTAATAGAATTATGTTTCTGGCTAAGGCTAACTAGGCAAAAGCAAATGCCTTAAGATTCTCATCCTGTTCTAATCAGCATTATCTTCAATTAGAGCAGATAAATCATCCACTCAAATATGTACCTACCACATATTTACATACAATATTTTCTTTCCAACTATCATTCTTTATTCCATGATCAATTCTTTTATAATTTTGTTTCATTAAAAAAAAAACTTTCTTAGATTTTTACATAGTAGTTATCTTCCATTTTTGTTTCTCAGCAGCTCTATTTTGCTTACCTTACACATATTCAGCATTTATTCAGCCTCATTTAATTATGCTTCTTCACTTCATTTTTTTAATCACTGGGGAGAAGTCCTTTGGCAAATTGTGTATTTCCAAGTTTTCCTCTTATATGTGAATCATGTTTTCACTGTATAAACCTACATCAAAGTCTACTGGTAGTGTTAGAGAGAAAATTCATCTGGTTCAGTTCCATGCTGGGAGAAAGGCATTGGAAACAAAATGGAGGCTAAAGGCTAATTGGAAAGAATGATTTATTGATGAAGCAGAACCACCAATCACATGTGATTCTGGGCAGCTGACAAAATCGAGTTGAGAGTGGATGGGTTTTATATCTTCTCTGTTTTTTGTGTTTGAGCTTCCTGTTCCTGTGCAAGAATATGTCCTTTAATATTCTATTGGCTGTTGTCAGATTCCAATGGAGTCATGGCTGGCAAAAGGGGAAATGCAAATCCTTGGTGCTTGTCTGAGCTAATTTCGTCAACCTTTTGTTAGTTGCTTATCTGAGTTTCTATCCGGCCTTTTTAATATTTCCCAAAACATTTCATTCTTCTGGGGAGGGGGACTTAGCATCTCCTGCTGGTTATGCTGGTTCAGCTGCTGGCAGTTACAATGGCAAACCACAGACTCAGAATTATAATTTCCCATCTTGTCATTCATATTCAGAATAAGTTTATAATAAAAAAGTAAATAAATTAATATGAGAAATGGTAATATTAAAAAATGCTGGTTCAAATACTGAACACTGCCCTATGTTTACCTGGTGACAAATTATTGTTACTGCTATGTATGATTTCATATCAACTACCTTGTTTACTAGAGAGGTGGAATACAATTAGATAAAAAATCTTGGGGCTTTGATCAAGGCCAATTTAAAGTCTTATTCAACGAGACTGCTCCCAAGAAAGCGAATATATGAATTATTGATCAAATGAACCAAAAATTCTCATTCGAGGCACAAACAACCAGACTCAATCATCATACTTTGGACACATTATGTGAATGCCTGACTCTTCGGATAAGATTTTAGTGCATGGACTTGGTAGAAAAATAGAAGAGGATGATCAGCAGCAAGGTGGGTGAACTCAGATACAATGGCAATGGTGTACTCTTGGAAGACTTGAAGAACCAGGTTAGGGCCAGATTCTCATGGAAAAAAAGTCTATGTGGTTGCTAAGAGTCAAAAACTACACATAATTGATTGAACTTTCAATCAATCAATCTAAAGACCGAAGGCAGAATAGAATATTTCCTTCTCTATCTTTATTGTATTGACTGGAATAGATGAGCTGTTATTTATTTAGCTTATTTTCATCAAGATGTAAAAAAAAAAAGAACTAAAATAGTTGGTCCCTCATTGGTAGATATTTGTATTAAATCCTAATAGACAATTGCATAATCACTGATGTGGAAGGTGCCATATTCAAATGGATTCACATAGACTAGACTCCTGTATATTGGGTCAAGTCACAGGGATATGATCTCAGCAAATCTTTTTCTTATTGTTTTATGTTTATTTCTGTTGTAAATATCAAGCATGTAGACAGAATATGTAAAGAGATGAGAACTATAATTTAATTATTTAACTTCCTTTCCAGTTGAGTAATTGATGAGGATGGGATATAGCTTGTCGTTTTGAACAATTTTGTTAAATACTTTTGGAATAATTTTGCTTATGCTATTGTTATATATAGTCTTTGTTCTTTATTCCTTTAATTGTCATGTTATGTGTTTATATCTATCTATCTATCTATCTATCTATCTATCTATCTATCTATCTATCTATCTATCTATCTATCTATCTTTCTTTCTTTCTTTCTTTCTATCTATCTATCTATCTATCTATCATCTATCTATCATTTTCAAGCTTTCTGAAGATGCTCCCTTATTCAGTCCACCCCACCCTTACAAGTTTTAAGTACCTATCATGTTTTAAATCAGTATTCTGTCATTCAAAAAAACACTATCATATATAAAATAAAATAAAAATTCTCCAGTCATCCATTTATTCTACATATTCATTTTTTATTAGAACACTCATATGCACAATTCTGAGCTTCAGTGAAATGAGATTATGTAGAAATAGTGTCTAGCTCGTTTCCTGTACAATCATCAAAACAAGTACTATTAATTTTTCCTCATCCCCATTTTTGCCAAACAAAGACAGCAAATGTGAAATGAAAATAGCTAAAATTAACAATTATCCATTTAGAATTCACAGATAGAATCATCTGACAAGAAAAATCTAGGACTCCATTTTAATTTGGATTTTCTCGTTATTTTGGAAAACACAGATATACAGTGAAAAATATGAAATAAAGGGATCCTGTTCTTTACAAATCCATGCACGTACAACAGCCAATGATGAATACTACAAGACACACTTAAAGGAAAAGAGCATAGATGTATCTACAATTATCTGTCACATTTTCAAAAATCAGTACACTATTATAGTTGAGCACACACAAGGAATTCTTACATTTATATAATATTAAATATATGTCTGAAAGCCTACAGAAGCCATACGATTCCCAATGTTTACCCAAAAGAATAAATTGCAAAACTTTTCTCTTAGTTATTTACCAAAGATGTTTTCTGTTCGTGGTTTAAATGCTATGTAGCTGTTTATGCATTTGAAGCATACAACTGTGATGAGACTGAGAAAAGACCAGTATTCTCAATTAAAATTCAGTAATTATGTCTCACAATGTGCTATGTTAGTAGTTCAGGCAAGCTTCCTCATGTTGAAATATTTTTTTACCTAACCTGAGTTTTTAGAGAGCCGCTAGTAACTGCAGAGTTCAGAGACATCAATGCAGACAGCAATATGTTTTGGCATCCATCTTAATCTTGTTATTTGGTATCAATTATTGATTTCAGTATGAACTAATAAATACTTATTTGATAACACAGGAACTCAGGTTGGTGTGCTTATTTAGGCTACTGTAAAAGAAACGAAAGCAAGGAAAGATGATCAACTAGCAGTGAATTAGATTCTTCAGCCACAGACCCAACAAAATCACAGCTGACACTATGGCATTATTACATTTTTTTAATTTTGCAAATGCTGTTTACTGGCATGAAATCTTGAAGGTATACATCAGAGCGAAGCATTTGTGAAGGTCAGAATCAATCCAAGTTGGTGAAAAATGGCTAATTAGGAATGATAAGCAAGAATATTGGATGAGAACTGAGACTGAATTAAGATATAGCAAATTCAGAAAAAGAACATCATTTTTATCCGCAGCTAGAAAGTACAATGTCATAGTTAACTGGGGAAGAGTAAACCTTTCAACTGTTTGCAAAATCACTTTACAATCTTGCTTTTCTTTTCTTTTTACTATATAGCTGTTATCTTTTCTCCAAGAAATATAAAGAGGCTCAATTGTTTTACATATATTTTGTGGTCACCCTTTATTTTAATTTTTAGCCCAACCTTTAAAATAAGAGTTTTTCTAAAATAGCTTAGAAATATTTTATATCTACTATTTAAATATCGAGAATAAGCTTGGTGTAGTGGTTACAGCAGGGGTGTCAAACTTGCAGCATCACGTGACATGTCCCTCCCCCCAGGTATGACCCCTCCTTCACTAAACTGGGTGTGGGCATTCCTTGCAGGCTGCGAGTTTGATTGCCCTGGGTTAAGACATCAGGCTAGAAATTGGGAGACCATGAGTTCTAATTCCACCTTAGTCACAAATCCAGCAGGGTGACCTTGGGCCAGTCATTTTCTTTCAGCCTTAGAAGCAGTGATAAACCACCTCTGAAAAACTTTGCTAAAACTATAGGGACTTCTCCAGGCAGTCTCCAGAACTGGAAACAACTGAATGGAAGAAAAATAAAATGTATAGGCAATGGCCAAGAATCTACATTGACCTGAAGGCACAATGAGAAACAAACATTATAGTAAACTCTTGATTTAATGGACTGACTGCTAAATTAGTTACTCTTGACATTTTTTTATCATTAAAAAATAGCATTTATACAATTTGCATAAATATAACATAATTTAATCTAAGTTTACATGTATCATTCACACTACTCCAGATGCAATGTATTTGTCCATTATTTGGGGACAACTCTAGGCAAGACATTTGTCCATTGCATCTGAAATTCTCTAAATAAAGATCTAGTTTACTGAAATTAGGAGTAAAACAGAAGAAATAAATTAGAATGTAAAAATCCCACTTCAGCTTACCCACATCTATCTACTTGCTCCCCTTTGGGAGTAAGTAATATTTTATGAATTGTATCAATACAATAAGTAACAAACCCAGGAAAATTTTAAAAAGCGTATTTCTGTAGCTTCAGTAATGTTAAAAAAAAGTTAGGAACCCCACACCTCCCTGGAATGGCATTCCAGAGTTTGGAGGGAAGCCATACAAAAAGAACTGCTTCTCATTTGCCAATGTCATTTGTAAGCATGTGTTACAACTTTGCTACTAGCTGATAAAAGTGACTTCTTTATAACATGTATCTGAGTAGGTGAATCAACCTTGCCCATGCAATTTCCTTAATATGTGAAGTTACCATGTGAAGGGTGAAAATAGCACTGAGTCATCAACAGGCTTTTTGCTATTTCTTCTGTTGGAGAAAATATACACAACATGCCCATAAACAAACAAATAAATATCCAGCTATAAATGCTGGCTCCTGTTTAGGAATGGCTATGACCAGAAGATTTATACACACAGGTTTAATTCCATATTATACTTGATACAAATACATAGGCACAAAGCCTTTAATTTAATGCTTCCTGAATTATTACAAGTTTATCAGCAGAACATCCAAAACTTACCAAATCAATAAACACATATTTCATTCAGTGCTCATACTTTCTATTCTGTTTTTAAAAAATTCAAAGTATTTTGAAAATGAATGTAAGTAAAATAGTTCATTAATAAAAACAAAAACTGTAGGGATTCTCAAGTATTTCAAATAATGTTACCTAAAAAATAAACCAGAAGTACACATAGGAAAAAAAGGATGGGGGGATTCTATAGCTATTTTATTGTAGTCACAAAAGTCAACCTGTTACACAACTCAATGAGTGAAATAAAACTTATATGTAGAACATATATAGGACAGGTCCTTCAGGAGATAGTTTTGATTTGCCTACAAGTTTTTTTTTAAATGCCAATAATACTACATGCCACCTGGTATTTTTTAAATGAGGAGAAAACGATTGGCCTAATAAAGGAAGAAGCTATAGTATGAAATGTCATGAAATGTCACCTTGATAAGTAACAACTATCAGTGGAAAATAGTATTGTGAAAATACAATACATTCATATGATCTCCATCTAAGCAAAGCCAATTTTGGAGCAAATTTATGGCTGAAAACAACTATTTAATAAAATGGAAAAAAGCAAAGTAGAAACCACAATTCTTCTTCCACAGAAAACAATGTAAGCAGACCAAGAGATGTCCATAAATCATTCATTTTAAATCAATGGACCAAGTTCACTGTCTTCTTATATTGAAGCTCATCGTGGTGAAGCTTCCACAAATTCTATTAATTGATATGCAATTTGCTCAACAGGTTTATACTTTTGTTCCAACTAATATAGCTAAGCTGCATCAATCAGACAACAGCAGCAACCTGTGGGAACAGGGAAGTTAGGAGGGGAAAGTAAAGGAACTATTGGCCTTCTTGCTGCTGTTTGAATTACTACATTGAAACGTAATACATAAGACAGGAGTACCATACAACAGAAAATAGACTTGTTAGATGGAAGCACTAACTGCTTCTAAAGGACTGCTTAATTTTGTAGCTTTGGAGTACCAGTCTCGGTATGCTTGCTTGGAATAACTTGTTGATAAACTTATATTCTAATATGATTTTAGGCTGTGTTTTATCTGTTAAGTGTTATGGCTTGTTTTAAATATGCTTTGAGTGTTTTAAACAACATTCCAACAGTTGGCTGGCCACAGGAGGGGCGAGGTAACCAAGCAACTGGCCAGCTCCTATATTGGACAGCATGACCAGTCACTTGTGGGAAAACTGAAAACTTTCTTTTAATTAGGTGAAAGCTGCAGGAACTTTAGAGCCAGCTTTTACCAGTTATACCAATATGATCTACCCAATAAAACTGTTATTTGAGGAACCTGCTTGCCTCAGGGTTGATATTTCTATGGGTGGATTACTTGGAACACTGACATCACAAGAAATATAAACTTGGTAAGTTATCACCTTTTAAAATGAAACAAATCATCTCTTCTCATATTCCATCTCTTATCTATAAGAAATCCTTAAAGCCTTGCTGTTAAGCCCTAATCAACAAGTCAATTAAGGATTATCAGAGATAGCATCTATATTAACCTTGATCAAATAAAGCAACTCTATATTCTTTATTTAAAAAAAAGATATTGTCACTTCAAGTAATGTCCTAAAATGTCCCCCCTTTTTATTTTTTTTGTTCCACCTCAAAAATTCTTCAGAGCTTTAACAAATCATTGTTGTAGTACTCCATAATGACAAAGTGAAAACAGAATTTTAGAAATATCTGTAAATTTATTTTAAAAAGAAAAAAACCCTGAAATATCACTTTTGGCATAATTATTCAGATCCTTCACACAGTATTTTGGGCACAAATGGTCTTGTATTTATCACATAGTCTCAAAATGGCATATTTTGCATGATTTTTAAAATCCACATTGATTTTGATTTCGTTATACCACCAGTATCCATGCCAGTTAAATCTCAGGTCACATCCTTCTGTCCCTCAAACCTGTTTCTCAACAGCACTCTTTCATCTAAATCAACCAGTAACCTGAAAAATATATCTTCAAATCAGGTAAACCCAATCCTACTCTTTCCTTTGCATCTTGCAGTACCTTTTATTTAACTTGTAGCTTTTTTTCCTGCCACGCAAATTTAAATATAATCTTCTTCCACTGTTTAAATCAGGGGTAGTCAACCTTTTTATACCTACTGCCAACTTTTGTATCTCTGTTAGCAGTAAAATTTTCTCTAACCACCCACCGGTTCCACAATAATGGTGATTTATAAAGTAGGGGACAAAACCCCTACCACCCACCATGAAAGCTGGAACACCCACTAGTAGGCAGTAGGGACCAGGTTGACTAACACTGGTTTAAATGATGCATCAGGTGTCAAAACAGGTACTGTTTGAAACAAAACCACCATTCCAGGTAGGACATTCATTTTATCACATAACTTATCTCATATTAATATATTTTAAATTAACTTTACATTTTAATGTAATTATTTTGAAATAACATTCATGTTTGTCATATCAATAACCAAACAATTTAGTTTCTCAATCTTAAAACTCATGTTATTCATCAATTCTGTCTGAAGTTCAATTTTTGTGTTAACTTCTTTTTATTAACCTTAATTAATATTAATATTAGAACTGTCTACAGCACCAACTTCATTAATATTTCAATTCTCTTTAAAGGATACTCCAGACCCAACCCCAAATCATCCTTAAAACACCTTAACTTATAAGGTTTTTTCCCTCCCTTAACCCTCTCATGTTATCTTGTTTCTCTATTCAATACAAGAGAGGGATAATGTAATTGTCTTGTCCCTTTTTGTATTTCATAGGGTTTTGTTAAATCTTCATTAACAATTATTTGTGCTTTGTTAAGTATAGATCAAACTTATCCATTTTATGAAGTTCTTTACAACATTCTTATCTTTTAGAATATTCTTATCTTTTTTAAGCAAGGAAGTTGAGTTGTCAATAGCCCTTTCTGCATCTAAGAATACCAATTCAGCTTTTTTGTTTTTTAATTTAAAAATTATTTTATCAGTTAAGCATTATTTTATCATTTATGTAATAATTATTTTATTAAATAATTCAGTATTACACTTGCCTGAACTCTTTGCACAAAAACACATTTTGAAACAAGCCTAACCTTAAAGAAATTGTTATTTTCATCTAATGCAATAGTGGATTTGAAAATGGCAGATGTTTTATGCTCTGTTTTGTTTTAATGTGCTTTTAATAACTATTCTAAACTTTTGATTTGAGGCTTTGAGTGCCATCTTTTGGCAAAAAAAAGATCTAAACTCAGAAATATCTAACAGGTTTATATGAGCTTTTAAGAGATGTTTTGGTTGATGAGGCATCCCCTGAAGCTGCCTCATGAAGCAGGATGGATTTCTCATGTTTAAACCATTTAAACGTTAAAACAAAATTAAAATCATTTTGCAATGGTGTAATAAAGAATGCCTGCTTTTGCATTCTATTTGTTGTTGCAGGAGTGCAGTTTGAGGTTACAAACAGTAGCAAACTGACCAAAGTGATGGATTCAACTTACTCATTTCCCTGGCTGAGCTCAATAAAGGGAGAAAAGATTAGAGACCACTGTTTCTTCATTCATGAAGAAAACCATTCCTTTTCACCATGCACAGACAATGTACACAGAGGGAGTGCGTTTGCCTACACAATGTTCTCTGCTTTGCCCTGCATAGCAAAAATTGTCATATGTAACAAAAGCTCCCCATTCCCCGTGTACAGAAACCATAGTATGGATCGCCAGTTTGCTATTTCATCTGCAAATACTTTGTTGGTCATCTTAGCTGTCCACATTTTTCAACCATGGGAAAGACAGAATAGTTAAGATAGAGACCCTTTTTGAAGTGAAGGCTCTGACAGTCTTTCCCAAGCAAAGTCATGCAAACTGACTGAAAGAGAGAAATTTGGAATGGAGTGGTCTTGTTGGAAGCTTTAATAGACAGATTAGACCCATTGGCCAGATATTTCCTACCTGCCTTAGAGGCTGGTTTTAACATCTATCAATAGTAAAATTCCCAAGTTTGCGATATATAAGATTAAAATAAAGACCAATATATGGCAATGATGTATGCATATTGCAACCAGTGGTGGAATTCGACTGATGTACCGTATATACTCGAGTATAAGTCGACCCGAATATAAGCCGAGGCACCTAATTTTACACAAAACAACTGGGAAAACTTATTGACTCGAGTATAAGCCGAGGGTGGGAAATGCAGCAGCTACTGGTAAATTTCAAAAATAAAAATAATTAATTTGGGAAACGATCTCACTATCATGAAAGGTTTAATTGATTCACTAACCCAAAAGAAGAAGAAGATGATGACAGCGGGAGGCAGGAGTCACTCTCTTCCCCTCCCTCAGAGGCCCCCTGAGTCAGGAGTCACTACCGCCGGCACGGCCCCAGTCCCGCCGCCTTGGGAAGGGAAAGGCAAAGCGCTTTTTGCCTTTCCCTTCCCGGCTGGGGCTGTTGGGAGTCGCTGCCGCCGGAGGCCGCGACTCCACACCATTTTTTTTTTCAGAGGGGAATCTGACTCGAGTATAAGCCGAGGGGGATTTTTTCAGCACAAAAAATGGGCTGAAAAACTAGGCTTATACTCGAGTATATACAGTAACAACTGGTTTGGTGAACGCACACTCGAATATATATATTATTTTAGTATGAAACATACACATATTTCTAATGTGATTTTTTAAAAGTATAATTTTATAATAGTATGGATAGTATTTGTTAGTTCTGGTTTCAATTCAGTTTCCTTAATTATCTTGCTTTTTAATTTGGACTAGGCACAGACAAGAGGTATGTGCAGATAAAAACTGCCTTTATTTCCATGGTTAGAAAATATAAATCAAGGGCACAGATGTTTTTGATTGTGCTACAGTCTATCTGCAAATAGCCTAATACATCTCCTGGGCCATCTTGATACAGATTTCAATTAATCCATTACCAACAATATTCATGGTTCAAATGTATCTCCTTCACTTTTTGTTTTGTCACTGTGCAGTGGCAAAATCCTGATGCAGCCTGTGGAAAATGACACAAATTGCTAACAGCAAAATGTTAATTATAGACAGACCTTAAAAATGAACCTCTACCACAAAGCAAGAAAGCTTTCCCATGTTATCAAACAGCATTGCCAATTTATGCCATGAGTGAAAATGCCATTTAAAATCTACATAGTAGATAACATTTAAGCAGGTATGCTGCATCACTGTGCCTGCAGAACAGTCATAACTTCTAAACCTCCAGTCCATGGGCTGCGGCATGCTAACACCTGGGCCGCATGAACAAGCGAAGCCCCATTCTCAGGATGCAGGCATCACACAAAACCACATCCCCTCTGGCTCAAAGAACAACCTTTCTCCACAGAACCGGTACCTGGTGCCCAAAAGATTGGGGGTTGCTGTTCTAAATTACAATGTGCTAGTAAACAACACCTTTTTAAAGCTGGAATCCATAATCCTACTTATTGACTTCACAGCAGGCATAGCAATAAATCTTGACATTCAACTCTATATTCACAAACTTGCTTTACGAGCACTGACATGAAATGGACAGATATGCTGTTTTATTGACTATAGGAAACAATTCATATATGTGCAGAAGATCAGCTTTACTGCAAAACACGGAACCTCTTACCACTTTGAGTAAAAAGCTGCTATTTTTTGGGCTTCACATAACAGATCTATCTATTTGGAAATCATTGTTCCCATTGATCATCACTTATCAAATATGGTATTGAAGCACTATAAGCAATCTCTTTTAATAGTATCTTTATGCTTCCCCCAACATTTATGACTGCATTGCTCTAATAAAGGAATAATACAAGGAAAAATTCTAAAGAAATTGATACAATTCATTGCCATAACTAAAATAATAATTATCCTCATAAACAAAAATAAGTAGAAGAAACACTCACTGTGTATTTAACAGCCTTATGGCCTCCAGATCATCAGGCTAGAAAACAACTGTTAAGAAGACTAAAATTTTCAAAATTCTCAGCCAGAACAGATTGAGGAAATCTGTCTCTTCCTCACAAAATAGGTGGTCTGTCTGCTCCATATTGATTTATTCTCACTATTGAGTCATAAATGAAGGCAAAAATAATCAGTAAAAATGTGGTATTGGAGAAATATTTTCTAAGCAAGATAAGAAAAAATGCCAGCACTAATCCCAAAAAATTATAATGTTTTAAACTTCATTTTAAGTGTATTTTCACATATATTTATCTACAATAAACAGAGCATGATTATTACATATCTTCTGAAATAAAATAGCGACCAAAAAAACCTTAGCAGGTCAAGGATGTTCTATAAGGGAACTGGGCAAGCTTCTTCTGACAAAGGCCTTCTGTTTGGCCTGTAGATGGCATATTCAGCAACCACATTCTGAAAGTTCTTGTAGCAATACAGGATTTTTTAAAAAGGGAAAGTATAGAAAAAATAAATCATATTTAAATGCAAATTGAATGTAAGCCAAATAAATTAACAGGACTTCCCTCCAAATATTTAAAGAGTTTCCCCATTCTGTCACATCACAAATTTCACTTCATTGGTTACTTCTGAAGTTCCTAGGGCTGTATCCACGGTTGGGTGCTAATGGTTTTTGTTTTGTTGTTCCTGCCTATAGGTGACGAAAAGCTATGACAATAACTAACAATCATCCCAGGACTAGCCCACCTCCAGAAGCAGTCTAGCAACCCAAACTCTCATTTTATATAAAAAAAAATTGCTTAAATTTTAGACATTTTCAGATGTTTTTTTTAACTTTATTAGTACAAGAAAGTAAAATTAGTATTAACCTTAGGAGGAGTATTTCCGCAGGTAACTTGAGATAACTGAAATAATTAGAATAGACTGGTAGTAGCCAAAAATGGGAAGGATTTATTTACTGTAATCACATTCTTTCTCTTCTGTTACTACCTTATGTCCAGTTTAATTTCATTAACAGTATATGCAAAACACACACCCCTCTGCCAAGTGGCTTATTATTGTTTCAATTAGAGGTTAATGCTGTTTGTCTACAGAATCAATCAACTACAATTACATATCTGTTGCTTTCCATATGTACATAATCCTGACATAGATTGCTACAAGTTTAGCTACTTTGATAAAATGGCATCTTATTTAGACTTCTACTCCTTTTCCAATTATTTACAACCCACACATAAATGAACAGGTGCGCAAATTAAAATTCATGTACTATATTAAATGACACAAAGTGCATAATATTTCATAATATAACAAAGAAATGTATCACTAAGGAGGAACTTTGTTTAATCCTACCTAAAGTGAATTCATTACATAAAGTATAAACTGCTGTTTATAATTTATACATGTGAATCAAGTTATAAACTATTGAAGCAAAACACAGGAAGCAAAAAGGAGTTTCAATCTTGAGTTGATATTTCAGTATCCTTAGCACATGCTAACTGAAAACTAAATATTTATTCTTCAGAATGAAAAAACAGAGAAGTTCTTAAAATCGGAAAGGTTATGTAAATGTTAAAGCTAAAACTCTAGTTCTCCAGAAAGCCTTGTAATATATGTATGCATTGTATACACTACAAAAACTGTGGAATCATACATGAGTTTAAAGATATTGATGTACAACATTTGTATGATGAAAACATGTTGAAATCTCTTTCTTAATGCTAAAAATGGCAAAACTAGATGGATTATACCTTTTACTACAAAATTTATCAAACTTCTAAAGCCACAGTTACTTCAAGCATCAAATGGGGATTTAGCATACATGTAATTGTTACTCTCACATACATTTGTAGTTCAATTTCATAAAAAGTTCTTGACTACAAGGACAACCATAGTTTTGTACTTTGAAACAAGCGGACATAATGATGTTGTATACATTCCTCCAATCCCTTCAGCATATATTCTTGGTGCATGAAATATGCTAGTAATTTATTATATGAAGGAAAATCTCCCCTGCAGAAGAAGGAGAAAGCAATCAATAATATAGCCTTTTATCACTGCAACTATATTATTCCCTTAGAGGTGATATATATCAGACAGACAGCTAAGTGCTTACTCGCCTTTCCAAAATCCTCAAAACACCATCTATGTGTAGAATGGGAGACCATTGTAGGACATTCTTTGCTAAAACATAATTATGTCTGAGCTACCTTTGTGTCTCTATTAATTCACAATGATACAAAGGGAACCCAGGATAAAGTTATTGCATATTAGCCTTTTAAGGCTTTATCTGATACAATCATGTTGTAATCTTGATTGGTTTGGGGTTTTACTGATTCAAAATTTGGGACTAGCTTCTTTCAAAGCATCTTCCCAAGTATTGGTATCCAGCTGACTATGTCTAGGCTCAGAAGCTAAGCAGGAAGGCTTGGGCCTGGTTAATACTTGGAAATCATTGCAAAAGAATAGAGGTTCTTAAAACATGGTTTCTTCCCATTTTATCTAATGACCCAAGCATAGAGGGGCAACAACATCATCTTTATTATTAGTCTACAAAGCAACCAATAATACAAAAGATTTTAGAATTTGTGAAGCTATATCAGTGAACTAATACTGTATCCAGGATAACTACAGACTTTCAAAAATGAACTTTGCACCATAGTTTCTATTTGTTACCTGTGCAACAACCATTCAAATATTTAACAAAACTCCTCTCCCTTTTGAATAAGCTTCTAATTAATAGGTTTATAAACTCCATGAGCATATCTATAATAAACTAAGAATTATTATCAACCAGTTTACTTCTTTAGTGAACCTATTAGTTTGTTACACATGGTTGCTTTATTTATGGCTCTATTTTTAACTGTTTTGCAAAGTAACATGAATGTGTGAGGATTTAGGAGAGAAAGAACAGTGAGATTAACATAAAAATAGAGTCTTTAAAATGGTAATTCTTTGTCCTGTATCTGACTGTTTCAGAGTTTCATGGCAATTGGGTAAGTAGAGCAAAAAAAAAAAAAAAAAAGCAGCAGCAGCAGCTGGGCATACTATTATAAACAACCAGAAGATGCATACAGTAGAATCTGTTTAACAGACCATAAAATTAGGAACTTTTCCTGTCATTTGGTATCCTAAAGGAGTTGATCTAAAAACGTCATTGTCCTTGGATAGCAAACATATTAGTAATATCAGAAGAAACATAACTAAGTCTATTAAAATGAATATACATATTAAGAATGAGAAATAAAATATTTCCTAATATCCCAAATGCAATCGTTCATGTCTGACCATTGTACTTCTATTCCACAATCCAAAATTATGCTTCCACTGCCTTAGTTGAACAGGTTATGGATTTTTAAAGAAAAAACCTCTCTCTCTGCAAAATATTATATCATTCATAACATGCAATTTTTTTCTGCAGAATTTTATTCCAAATCTCACTGTACTTTTGTTTGGAAATTCTAAGCAACTCACCTGTTCATTTTCAGTTTTAAATGCTAAACTAATTAATTAAAAAAACTTTTAATTTTTAAAGTGAAATGCCCCTTTCCTCTTTAAACACTTAAATTCATTCCTTTAAAATGTTCTGATTTTCTTAAACCAGTAAAAAAAGTTATTTGAGGAAGACATTCAGAATTTATGTAAACCTCAAGAACATATCTGAAACCAAAACCCATGATAGCATTCATAATGGAATTCTACCTGTATCTATCCTCTATAGTAAATCCCATTGGCTTACTTACATAGAAGTACCACTGAATTCAACAGGATTCCTTTTCCCGGCTAGACACCTATGGGAATATGCCATGAGTCACTTCTGCCCAAACAGTTAATTCTATTCTAATACTGTAGTCTGAAATATAAAAGCTCTTTACCTTTTTTCTTCTTCTCTGTATCATATCTAGTTTCTTGGGCACAAATTGGATACAAAAATGTCTCAATTATGCTTATAAAATTGGTTCACACACTGCATTAAGCCATGATATGCTAAATTGTAACTGGCTGGACCACACCATCATAAATGATATTGATGGATTCACATAACATAACTTAAAAAAAAGGTCAAAATCAAACATGGTATGTATTGTGACTGAGCCCAATGTGTGGACTCCATCCTTCTGTTCATGAACATGGACTTCTTTAGATTCAGTGCAAAAGTCTAAACCGGAGAAAAAACAATGGAAAGGACTAGAAAAGTCCCAGAAAGCTGGTGTTAAACACTTCATTTAAATTCTCAGGAAGCACCTCTTCCCAAGCAACGCGTAAACCCATTTACACTCCCTTTGACGTTCAGCCACAATAAAATAAAGTAGAATAAATGCACCTCATGGAAAGTGAAGAACTCGGGTGGGTGGGGTGAAAGATCATATTCCACCCAATACAAATTAAAATTCAACTTTACGGGTTACAAAAAATAGGGGAGGGACGAGATAATATCCATGATGAGTCTCCTCTCGGTCTTTAGATCGTTATGGAAAAGAACATTTTAAGAAATTCGTCCAGCAACTTTGTCCATTCGAGTATCTATTCCTCCACCCCCCCCCCCCCCACGGCATTATTTCCCCCTGCATTTACAGTTACAGTATTCGGGGTTGCTACAGAGAGAGACAGAGTTTCAGAAACCGCTTTTTCTTGAGCCCGAGGGCAAAATATTTCGGATCCCCCACGCGCTTCGCAGCTGCCGCCGCCGCCACAGTCTGGTGTCTGCGTGCTCAAGCTGGGGGCACTTCGCTCGCTTTAGTGCCGCTGCCAAACCCAGCCACAGCCAGTGATATTTGGGGAGGGGGAGAGAGAGAGAGAGACAGCATTTCTCGCATTACCAGAGGAGGAAAGGAGGCGAAACAAAGCTCACTCTTTCACCGAGACCTACAAAACGCCAACCTACCGCCTTCTAGGAATTCTTCGAAACCACCAAACACTCCCACTCGCAGTTCTCGCGCCTCCCGGCTCTTCCAGGGACCCCGGAGTCAGGTCCCTGAGATGCACGCGCCAACCAGCTCCCACACACGGCGGCGGCGGCGGCAACAACAGTTCCCTCCCCCGGCACCCGCTGTCAGCTCTCCCATTCATTGCCCCTTTGGATTGCTCCCGCCTCTCTCTCTTTCCTTCCCCCCTCCGCGCCACCCCCAGGCTAAGTGGCCGCTGACCCCAGCTCCGCTCCTTCCTGGCACATGGCTGTGGAGGTTGCCCGCTGAACTGAACCGTGCGCGCCCCCGGCGCTCTTCCCCGGCAGGGGGAAGCGACCCCTCTCGGCTTGGACTCTGGGTTTGTGGCTGGTATCTTTTAACCGGGACCGGGATGACTTCGCTTCGCCCGCGGGACCGCCAAGCAGCAGCTGCCAGCTCCTTTCTCCACACGCCAAGTCTTACCGCGGGAAAGAGAGCAGCTGGGGGGCTCAGTGTAGCCGCTCGGTTAGTACATAATCGCCCTACCCGGAGAAGGAGATGCTGGAGGAGGTGGCGGCGGCAGTAGTGGAGAAGCAAGCCAGGCGTTAAAGACCCGGCAAGAAAGGCAGCAGCATCTGCTGCTCGTGCTTCTGCCGGATGGCTGCAGCAAGTACCCGTCGCCGCTGGTGCCGAGAGGCCAGCATGCTAAGGCAACTCGGGCGCTACCGCTGCGGCGGCTTTGCCTGCCTCTCCGACGCTTTGATGTTGCGAGGGCTGGAAGAGCCGAGAGATGCGCACGGCTCCTCGTGGCCCCTCCCTGCTTTTTGGGAGGGCATGGGCGGCAAAGACAGGCGGGGGCGCTAGCGCCTTTTGCGCAAAAAAAAAAAAAAAAGGGAAAAAAAAGCCTAAGGGAGGGGGATCGACGCCTTATCCTGAAAACTGAAGGGACGGCGGCAGGCGGGAGGCTACCCGTTACGCCTGACGCCCGCGCTCGCAAAGACATTTTGGCCTCGCCTCCCCGCCCCCCCACAACCTAACAGCACTTTCCCCAAGTTTTGTGCCAGGTTGACGGGAGGCGTCTGTAATGCCCGAGCTTTCTCCCTAACGTATGCGTGTCCTCCGAATCGCCAATAAAATAGATAAAGAAACGGTCTCGGGAAGGTTCCTTTTCCAGACCTTTCCGTCTCGGTGGCTCTTCGTTGCGCGCTTCGGGCGCAAGCTGGACGGAAAGATCCAAGGCGCCCGGAAGCAGGTGCATTCGGGCTGTTCCTCTGTAACTCCAGAAAATGGTAGAATTTAATTCACGTGTTCAGTTTGCCTGACTTCTGGAATGAATTCTTTAACCATTTTGTGTCAGGGACACAATCACGGGTATGATGAAACCTATGGAATGTACAGAAACTTCTCAGAGAAATTTTTATCTAAACGTATTTAAACATAAATATACTGTAGATTGATTTCCTTTATAATATAATGACGCTCAAATACAGCTGTTAAAATATAACAAATGTGTAGCATAGCAATATATTGCTTTATCAATGCATGAAGTCAATACCGTGTAAGCTAAATTTCAGTTAGAGATTGCAATAAAGCTACAGGGTTGGTTTATTTTAAAAAAAATTCCTGCCCTCTGTTAAATCTATCCATGTGTCTGTGGATCCCAGATTAAGAACCTCTCTTCTAGGAGCTTAGAATGGTTTATAGAAAAATCTCCCTTTGCTTTAACCCAGAACAGCCCTATGCAGTAAATTAGTCTGGAGTTAGCCAGTGAATTTCTATAGATGAAGGTGGATTTAAATATGGATCATCCGAATCCAACTTCTTAACCAGCATCTTAATCTGCTCCACACATAACAATAAGCCATAATGGATGATTTACTCTATATTAAGCTAAGAACCATATTATGACTTGTGACATGATGTGTGTGAATTAGCTTTTGATGTTGAACATGGGGCTTTTTGCATGGTCCCTTCCTTGCAGGACAAAGAAGTGGTAGTATCTGTTGTTATATGGTGTGCTCTCATAATGTTTTGTGTATCACATTCCTCAAACACAGCTGACTTTCAGAAAGCTGAAAGACATCTTTAGCTGTGTCAGGCTTCCCTCAGCGGGATATGCAAAAAACTTCAATAGATTTCCAAGGACACTGTCATCTCGTAAATTGGGGAGGAAGAATTGGAAAGGCCTCCAAGGTCCCTTCCGGCCCTTATTACTCTATGATTCGGATAACAAAGTACCCAAAACAACCAATTTGTAATTGAGTCACAGTGCCTCAATGCTGAAAGAGAAAAATGGGGTGGAAGAACAGGTTGTCCTAGAAGATAAGCTGGCTGGTTTCCTAGGTATGTGAACACCATCACTGAAAGAGTAT
Source organism: Notechis scutatus (assembly GCF_049901735.1). NCBI lineage: Eukaryota > Metazoa > Chordata > Lepidosauria > Squamata > Elapidae > Notechis > Notechis scutatus. The sequence continues at coordinate 84,678,718 of NC_142013.1, forward strand.
AATATTTACTGATGTTTCTTCTGTTGAATTTGTGTATAAAGTCTACTTGAGAATTTTCATCTGGAAAAGCTGGCTAAAAATACACAAACATAATTAATTTTAAATTAATATCTTATCTTTGAAAATGTCAAAAGTTCAATTTCTGGGTTCAAAGTGTTTTCACAAAGAAGAAAGCCACTTGTTACAGTTCTTCATAAATGCAACTTGATATTTTTCAATATGACTTGCTTATGCATATGGATTGGTTATTTTCTATTAGAAATACATGGAGAAAATTTGCATATGTATATCAGAAATCAATATTTTAATCCACGACAGATAGATTTGTGTATTGGAAAGAATGCATTTGCATTCTTTGCATTTGTATTGAATTTCAAAGAGCATCTCAGTGTAGAACAATCTTTTTCAGTCTCATGCTCTACAGATGTATTGTGACTATTGTTCCCAGAATTCTCATTTAACATGGCCAACAGTCACACTGATCGGATTTTGGGAATTGTTGTTCTAATACATTTGCAGGACATCAGATGTGGGAAGATTGGTGAAGAATTTTTTAATAATTGCCGCAATGATGTTATGAGGTTTAGCTCTCAGAAGTCAAATCTAGTATGACCAAGTTACCACATCCATATTCTATTTGTGCAATGCATTTTTTCCATTTTGAGCCTGACTTATACGTTCTTCCTTTTGTTCCTTTATAACATAAAACAGTCTTTCATGTTTAGGTTTTCATGAGCACAATGTCTCAACAATATTAAAGAAAAATCTATAGTGCAAGCTGAATTTTAAGAAAGTCTAAAGCAAAATGATTCCTTTTTGTTAAATCTCTAACTGGGAACTTTATCAAGAAATAATTTATGCTAGTTTTAAAGAAACATTCTCAGAAAACCTTTGAAAAAGGATTTTCCCCTATTGACATTCATTAATATGTGCTAAATCTGTGTTGACTGGGTGATGGAAAAGTAAGCTTGTCCACAGATCCGACTCTTATGTTCTCAGCATCAAAAAGCAAGATTTAAAACTAGTTTGGAGAAAAAGACACTAGAACAGTTATGTTTCCAAAAAGCAGCAACTTTTCTTATGACCGTTTTGAAGTCTTCTCTAGTTTATCTCCTTGCACAATATGATTTTATTTGTGCTTCATGGACATATGGTTGTCCTAGTTTCTTTGTTATTTATGCTAGTAAATTCAGCAACCTGGACAGAAATGATCTATGGAGCTATATTCAAAGTGGAAGTTACAAATTCTTTCACTTACACGTGTTTCTAGAAAGAAGCTGTATTACAGGGTCAACATCTTTTATAGATGATGGACATAAGTGTATAATTTGATATAATGTACGTTGTGCAGGAGCTGATGCCACTTTTTTAAAAAAATGAAAATTAAAACACATGGAACACATATCAAGGAAAATCACATTCCACCCATATTACTTTAGCCATTCTGATATTTATGTGTTTGTTTGTTTGTTTATGCATCAACTTTCAGTCAGGTTGAAGATTATCTTCTTAGTGCTTTTCTTTCGTCCAGCACCCTATCAGGTATATTCGCCCAAGAGAACATGACTGGCACACATTTGTCTCAAGAGGCAGGCTAGAATCTGGGTTTCTTCACTGCCAGTCCAACACTAAACTGCCCATTTACTTCATGCTGAGTAAAGATCTGTCACAGGACAGATCTTATAGCAAGCAATTTAATAATACAGGTCTCCATCTTGTTAGCAAGGGAAGTGCTATACAATTCAGAAGACTGGACTACCCTATACAGGCTAAATGGAGCTACTGAAGCAAGTATTCTTACCTGCTTTTTCTGACTCAAAATATGACTTGAAATATAAATTAATCTAAATTCAATCTGATTGATATCATAATTTCTTATAGTCAGTGGTGGGATTCAAAAATTTTTACTACTGGTTTTGTGGGCATGGTTTGGGTGTGGTGTGGCTTGGTGAGCATGGCTTGGTGGGCGTGGCAGGGGAAGGATACTGCAAAATCTCCATTCCCTCCTCACCCTACTAACCTGCTTTCCAGCTCCGTTCTCCCTGTGCAGGGCAACAAAAGAAGACCCAGCTGATCAGCTGGGATTTAGGAGGCAGAGAATAGATGGAGGCAGGGTCAGTCAGGTGGTATTTCCCAGTTCTTTGAATACTCAAAATTTCCATTACCAGTTCTTCAGAACTGGTCAGAACCTGCTGAATACCACCTCTGCTTATAGTGGTCTCTTACTGGTCTTCTCACCTTTTCTATGTAAACAAGGAAGTTTCAAAGCAAAATGTCACTGCACTCTGAAAGAATGTGTCCTATGGCTCTGTATTCCATGGCAGAAACAGTTTTGTAGTAACAGATAAGAAAGGAAATATAATATGTAGAAATATAAGAAGTTGCTATATATACGGTGAGAACCTCTTTGATGTAGTGGTTAAAGGGACCAGGTTAGAAACTGGGAGAGTCGTGCGTTAAGCACAAAGCCAGCTCAGTTGACTTTGGACCAGCCATTTTCTCTTAGCCCTTGAAAAAAGGCAAATCCAGACCATATTTTAAAAAAATGTTGCTAAGAAAACCACATGGACTTGTCCAGGGAGTTACCACACTAATCCAAAGACATCAAAGAATACAGTAAGACTTTTGTTCCATCTTACCCAGTATGCTTGACTAGAAGTTCTTCTCTATGATATCCATTCTTGCATGCAGATAGGTATGTACGTGATCCTCTTGAGTCCTTTAATATGTAAATTCAAAATAAATGGTACATATTGTTAAGCCTGGATTCCCCAACGGGTGTTAAGGAAAACAAACTAAACAGAATGTACAGCGAAGTCAGATAGGAAGACAGGTAAATGTGTGAGATAAGTTTTCTAGTTAACATGCAGTAAAAATACAGATACGCTTGTGCTATCAAAAATATAATTTATTCCATTTAAGAATTATAGCATAGTCATGTAAACAGTCCAGTAGTCATATATCAATTTCAGTCAAGTCTTGTCAGGGATACTCTATTTGCAAAGTCCGTGTTGAATAGCCAATGTCAGTACACTTACAATAAATCAGTCCAATCTTCTCTCCGTTGAGAAATATCAACACACTTCTTCACTCCCCGTTTCAGCAAGAACGCAGTCTTCAATAAGCCAGCCAGTGCACCCTTAATTACATTCCTTTATCTTAAAGTCACATACACTTTATCTGACAAACCATGATTCATCATTTTATTATCTTTACCCAAAACAGTTAGGGTAAAACAATGTTATCCCTAACACATATGATGCATATAACTGTACTCATATAAACAAACCTTTCATTATCCCCAACTGATAGAAATCCTTTGTATCTATCACAATTATATAGAAATAGCTATAACTACATTTGATCGAATGCTTAAAATTTTTTGGCTTGAGAATGAAATTAATATTTAATTCAAAATTCAAAGAACATTATGAAATATCAAGAATGTGGGGGCACTGTAAAAGAATGGCTTTAATCTTTTTGTTCCCACTATTTTCTCCCCTGAAATTATCTTCCCTTTCAAATTATCCTTTTGCTGAATTAATACGTAACAGTATTGTACATTCTTTCCCACCCTGTGATATTAATAACAGTTTGGAGAATAATCTGGAATATGTAAATTACATACAAAAGTGATTAACACCCACTCCCAGTTTTAATTCCACAATCAAACTAGTGGAAGCTAGTTTCTTCAGCTTCTGGTAGTAAAGAAAAATTCGTCAGAAGATTCAATCTCTTGTAGTTTTGGCTTATATTTGCAGTTGGCATGCATTAAAAGAGATAAAATCTCACTTTTCTCCAACAAAATGTTTTATAGAAGCTGAAGCCAGGTGGTATTGAAAAGAAAGAAACTTTTAAAAATTAACTTTTCAAGTTAGTAAAATACTTTAGCACTTCTTCAATTTAAGTCATGATTAAATTGTAACATCTACTGAAAGGAAGTAGCCTCGGAATAAAGAATGTAAGAAAAGGACATTGTATATTTGTTTAAAATAAGGAAATGCTGTACAAGGAAAATAAAATAAATCTACATGAAGTATTGCTAGATATTATTTATATTTAATTATGGTTGAGAAAATAAGCAACTGTAAACAACTATAGGAAAACAATTTTTGAACCGAGATATCTCAAAGGGGTTAACTTACATTTTCCGTCCAAAATGTGGAACCCATGACTGCTGTGAATTGAAAATTGGCAAATTTTATAAAATATTTTATGACATAAAATTATAGTAAAACATTTTATGACATAATGCAGCATGTCTCTAATGATTATTAGATCAGTAGATCTAATCATTATTATAACAATAATTATTAATATAATTATTAGATGTAAGTGCGAGAGCCCACTATAACAACATTGCCAAAAAAGCATTAAGAGTTGTTAACCTAATCTTGCATAGTTTCTTCTCTAGTAATATTGTACTGCTAACTAGAGCATACAAAACATTTGCTAGACCAATTCTTGAATACAGCTTATCCGTCTGGAACATGCACTGCATATCGGACATTAATACAATTGAGAGAGTCCAGAGATATTTCATGAGAGGAGTCCTCCACTCTTCTGCTTTCAACAGGATAACATACCACCAGACTTGAAATTTTGGGATTAGACAACTTAGAACTGCACCACCTTCGGTCTGACCTAAGCGTAGTACACAAAATTATCTACTACAATGTCCTACCTGTCAATGACTACTTCAATTTCAATCACAATACATAAGCACAAAATAGATACAAACTTAAGGTAAACCGATCCAAACTCGATTGCAGAAAATACGATTTCAGCAACAGAGTTGTCAGTGCCTGGACTACACTACCTGACTCTGTGGTTTCTTCCCCAAACCCCCAAAACTTTAATCTTAGACCCATGATGGCGAACCTATGGCACGCGTGTCACAGGTGGCATGCAGAGCCATTTGTGCTGGCATGCGAGCTGCAGGCAAACTTACTGCGCATGCGTGCACCTCACAGCTGATTTTTGGCTGGTTCGAGGCCTTTTTCAGCCTCCCAGAGGCTTGAAAAAAGCCTCTGCAGGCCAAATAGGCCTGTTTCGTCAATTCCTGTAATACCGGAAGTGATGAAACAGGCCTATTATTTGTCCTGCAAAGCCTGCAGAGGCTTTTTTTCAAGTTTCTAGGAGGCCGAAAAAAGGCCTCAAACTGGCTGAAAATCAGCTGTGAGGCACAGTGCAGGTAAGGGGGCGGCAGGGTGGGGGCTGGGGTTGGGGGATTGCATGCACATGCACAGGGGGTGGGGGCACACATTGCCTTCTGGGTGTTATCACATAAGCAAGAGCGTGCTACCGCGTGCACACTTGGCACAGGAGCCCAAAAAGGTTAGCCACTACTGCCTTAGACTGTCTACTGTTTATCTCACTCCATTCCTAAGAGGTCTGTAAGGGGTGTGCATAAGCGCACCAATGTGCCTACCATCCCTGTCCTAATGTCTCCCTTTTATTTGTACCCATTTCATGTAATCATAATCATGTTCTAATTATATTTGTTATCTAATGCATGCTTGACAAATAAGTATAAAATAAATAAATAAATGTCATAAAACATTCCTGTGTCACCTAATGATGTTTGCCTGTGCTGTACAGTTCAACACATGCTACTTTCAAGGCAGATACATCTCTGAATATCTCCCAGAATGTTAAAAACTTTTTCAAGTACATCAGAAGCTTTGAGGTTGTTGAAAGCATTGAAGAATATGGTAAGGATACGGTATCTCTTAAACAATGACCCAGTAGATCATGGGTTATCTAGTATTTCATATAGAAAAGAAGTCACAAGCACTGAAAATACCTCATCCTGAGGTATCAATGAAGTGCATCAATAATAACAGAGAGCAAGCCACTCATGCTGGCCAAGTAAATCATACATAAATGAGTTTATATTGTTTGTCAGTTGGGTGCACTTTGACATAGTCCCGTATTGGCGAACCTATGGCATGTGTGCCACAGGTGGCACGCAGAGCTATTTGTGCTGGCATGTGAGCTGCAGGCAAACTTACCTCACTGCGCATGTGCTTATCTCACAGCTGATTTTCGGCCTCCTGAAAGGCTTAAGGAAGGCTTCTGCAGGCTTCTACAAGCTTTATAGGCTGAAATCTAGCCCAGTTTTGTCACTTCCAGTATTTTTGGAAAAACAGGAAGTGATGAAATGGGGCTAGATTTCACCCTACAAAGCTTGTAGAAGCCTGCAGAAGCCTTCCTCAAGCCTTTGGGAGGCTGAAAAAGGCCTCAAACCGGCAAATGAGCTGTGAAGTGCATGCAGGTAAGGGGGCAGGCGGGTGGGGCATGCATTGTCTTCTGGGTGCTGGCGCGTGAGCACGAGCATGCAAGCGCGTGCACAATTTTTGGCACAGGAGCCCAAAAAAGTTAGCCACCACTGACATAGTCCATTGACGCTGAATAAGGCTTATGTCAGACTGAAGGTGATTACTGGGAAGTATGTAAACTTCTATTGGTGCCTTTTAGTGACAGAAATGTATGATTTTCTCCCCCCCCACCCAAAAAAAACACCACATAGAATCTTAAGTGCAATTCTAACTTAAATAAAATTTCTAAACTTCTACTTTGTGTATCTGCCATACTAGAAATTAACAAAAATAATGGAGCATTCCAGAATTTTGTCTTGATTTGGACTTAGGGGAACTGGTAAAAGAAACTTGCATAAAATTCTTGTTCATAATATTGGCTGGGGAATTTTGGGAGTTGAAGTCCATAAGTCTTAAAGTTGCCAAGGTTGGACACTTGATCTAAGTCATCTGGAGTATATAGTGGATCACCCGTCATTTCTACTTCATCTAGAAATAAATTGGCAACCAATGTAATCATTTTAATACTGTGTGATGGTGATGTTGTCCATTTGGGTTATTCCAGAGATTGCGCTGGCTAGTTACCACTGAATTCTTCATTATATCCAAAGGTAGCCTTATGTGAAACTCACAGCAGATGTCAACGAAGAGTTCTCCATCTCTACCAGCTTTCTAAAAATAGGTAAAGTTGCTGATATATTGTTTGGAGCTGGTTAAAAGTGCTCCTGGCCATTATCTCAGTCTGAGATCCCAGAGAAAGTCTTGAATCAAAAGCATTCCAAAATTCCAACTCTGCTAATAACTTTATTAGCTTTCCAGGGACTTTCATAGGTCATAAGATGATCAGTGCAGAAACAGAAACCTTGGCTCATTTCTGTTCTCCTGGCTCAGGTAGACTCACTTTCTGAGACCCAACTTTTTCACAGGAATCCTGGAGGAGTGATATTATTGTTACGAAGCATAGCCACATTATTTTCCTACTATTTTTTCCTTATGAACACTACAACGGATTTATTGTAGCCAGAGCTGCCAATACAGCATATCCTCCCATCTCTCTAAGTTATCTAAGCTAGGACAACTCCATCATACATAATCAAATTATATATGATTTCAGCTTTATCTAAGTTGATTTGTCATTACAGAGAAGAAAGGGCAGTTTTTGTGAATGGACATCCTTAAAGCCTATGAGTTTATATAGAGCAACTGGAAGAGAACAGCTATTAAATTCCTGAAATTTGTCCTCTTATAACAGGCTGCTGATCTACCAATAACTACTGTTTAGTTCCCTACTGCTACAATTGGTACTCTGTATCCAGCAAAGCATACTATACTAGTTCCATGACAAACATTTATAAATGGGGAGCAATGTAAAAGTAGAAAGATTTTCTATTTCCCACTCTGGTGTTTACCCTAATATTTATCTATCCAGCTGCTAATCAGGCCCACCATTACTTAACTTGTAAGATGCGACACATTTTGTCAAATGCTACTAGTTGTTCAATGCCAATAGGTAGGTTGTATCCTCAACTTTGAATCTTTCCCTTAAGGCCAGTCATCAAAGGATTACCTTTTTCAGTAGATGTGCCATAATGTGACTCTGTTTCAGAACCACAATCAGCCAATTGGGTTTTCTTCTTACTTAGTTATCTTGTTATTTCAAATTCCATAACATATACGGTTGGAGTTTAATCAGAGAGAAATTTTAACAAAAGGTAATAAAATTTTAACAAAAGGTAATAATTTTAACAAAAGGTAATAAAAAATAAAACTGGTTACTTAGTGGTTGCTCTTTGAAAGATGAGTGGCTAGTCTGTGAAGATAAACTTCTTCCCTATTTGTTCTATAGCTGCAATAAAGCGGTAAACTCGGGTGGGATTCAATTTTTTTAACAACCGGTTCTGTGGGTGTGGCTTAGGTGGTGGGCATGGCTTGGTGGTCATGTGACTGGTGGACATGGCTTGGTAGTCATGTTATTGGCTGGGGATGGCCAACTCAATATCACTCACATCGAGGCATGCATGTCCTCTCCTGGCTTCTCATGACTGTGGGGATGCTGTCGTAAGTATGAAAAATGGTCATAAGTCACTTTTTTCAGTGCCATTGTAACTTTGAATGGTCACTCCACACAAGCAAAGTACCAGCAAAGGAGGGGGAAAAAACTCCAGAGAAGTTCCAGAGACAGGAAGTCTAGTCCTGCCAAGAATGTAATAAGGGTTAACGGAGAGGCAGTTTCTGTAAGCAACACCAGAATGTTTCCTTCCTGCCTTCCTTACAGGATTAGGCCAGTAATTTCTTCTAAGAACCGGTTCTCCAAACTGCTTAGAATGTTAACCGGTTCTAGCGAATAGGTGCGAACTGGTAGAATCCCACCCCTGGGTAAGCTCCACAAGCTCTCAGCTTGCTATTTAGTTTTTAAAATAACACATAAACACACACCTTATTAATAGGCACAAATATAATCCATGGCATGAAACTTGTACTCTAGATTGTAATTAACAATGCTGCTTTAAAATTTATATCACAATTCTGTCTTAACTTACATTCCCTTGTTCAAGAAATAATAATCTGTTCTATGAAATAAGTCTAATCTATGGTTTATCTCACTCATAAAATCCAACAATACATACTGATACAAAACATACATAATTATTTATGGAATGCATTATTTTAAGCTTATTAAATGTTATAGTGTTTAAATATGTTTTCATGAACAAAATATTTCTTAAACTGAATTGACAGAAATTTTATATAAGTAATATTTTGAATGCATTTTTATAAGTTAATTATGATCCTCTACAACAATGTAACTGAATCTAACATGCTTCTTTCAGTCAACCAGAGGTGGAAGCTTATCTTCAGATAAGCTCCTCTGGCAGGAACTGTATTTAAGAACAGGTGCAGCAAATAGTCCCTCTGGTTGCATTTCTATCTCTAGCAGCTGAAGTCATTTGCACCTAGCTACTAATGTTGACTCGGGAGTAGGCATTTAGTTTTGAACAGATGGCTGGTGCCATTGCTAACTTTGACCATGTACCAAGATGTCTCAAACAGATGATTGGTCCAGATCATATCTGAAGACATGATTCCAATTGAAGAATGAATTGACCTGATGCAAAATTGCTGAGATATTGAAGCAGATATGCTTGTTGCAGAAATAGATGTACATTTAGCTTGCTTACTAATCATATGGATTTAAACAAATGTGTGGATAGTTTCTATAGTTTCTAACACTACTATTCCCAAATATACAGTAGAAATAGAACAACTGTAGCAAAAGAAAGTTAAGTAGTACCAATGGCAATAAGCACCCTGGGTAGAATCCCAAATCATCTGTAGGATTATTTGAATATTTGACAAAATCACCATCAGTCAACTACAGAAGGCAGGTTTACTTGGAACAGCTTACATCCTGCAATGATGCCATTAAACAACGTTTGCCTACTCCAGGTTCTTGACAAGAGATGCACTAAAATGCCAAATTCAGTCTAAACATTTGGTTGCCTGTGCATAATAATAAATAATGATTAATGATTAATAATGATTAGTAATGATTAATAATGATAAAGCATAATAATAAATAATGATTACCAATTATTTTCTAGTCAAATTTCCTTGCATTTTCTAAAATAAAATATGATTTTTGGATCACAGTTTAAATTTGTTATATGAATGCTTTATAATACAAGTCCAGGAAAGATGCCTATAAATTTGTTATTAGAATGCTTGAACAATGCCAATTACAGCAACATCTTTAAAAGAGAAAAGAAACAATAAGATATAATAGTAAAGTGCAACATTTTATACAGATGAATAAAACATTATATAGATAGATGGATTAACTTTTTAAGCTACTAGATCAAGTTGTCAAGTGACATATCGTGACTTTTTCCCTCTTCGCTAAACCAGGGGGTGGGGGAGCTGGTCAGTGTGTGATGCATCCAGCCCATGGGCTGCGAGTTTGACACCCCTGTACTAGATATATCCTGAGAGATTCCAGGGTCCAGTTACTCTGAACTTCAACTTCACTCCTTCAATTAAGGTAGTTAAGGACGACTATCTATAAAGAGGAATTTCTTGACTGTGAGAGCTATTATGTTGTGGAATAGCCTACTTGTGATTTGTGGGTGCTCTATCACCCGAAGTTTTCAATAAAAGACTGCCAGTTATCCAAAAGTGGTTTGAGGATTCCTGCACTGGACAGGAAGTTGGCCTAAAAATCTATCATACTTTGAAAGTTGAGTACTACAACAGATGTTTTCAAAAAGGAGCCTAATTCTTTTAGAGAAAGTTACACAAGATTATGAAATGTAGCAATAAGAAAAGAAGCTCATAATAGATTTTCAATTTGTATTTTAAATGAATACATCCTGAAACAGGTTCAAATACAAAAAAATGGGAAGACATTAGGGAAAATAAATTAAGAGATCTATGGGATATGGAGGAGGGAATAACATTTGAATACAGATGAGAATCACTGCAGGTCTGAAAACAATAATTTAAATGCATATACACTTTAATGGCAACCAGAGTTCATGACCAACAAATAAATTAACAAGAATTAAATAAAATTACACTGAATGTAGAATTATTGAAATTTGGACAGCATGAGTTTCATAAATTATATTCATACCAAATATCTACTTACCACTAATCCTCTCCTGTTTGTTTGCAACCTTCAGTTATCCCAAATTCAGCATCGTAGCACAAAAATACTTGAATCATAATACCTTAAATCCATTAATGTAAAAATGCATACAAAATCTGAGACCCATTATTTCTATGTGATTGAAATTTCAAGGATTTTCAAAGCTGTTGTGTTTGCAAAGTTGTGGCCACTGCAACATTGCTGTGGTTAGCCACAGTTACATGATCATGATTTCCAATACTCCCTGTCAGCTTCCTACAAGCAAAGTCAATGGGGAAGCCAGCAGGAAGTCAGAAATCACTCCTGGTCCTATTGCATTATGCTGCAACAATTTGTGAATCAAGGTGCCTCAAATTTGCTGTGTTGAGTTTGGTGTAGTGGCTAAGGCATCAGGCTAGAAACAAAGAGGCTGTGAGTTCTAGTCCAGCTTAGATGCATTGTCAGATAGGTGACCTTTGGCTCGTCACTTTCTCTCAGCCCTAGAAAGGTTGCAATGGCAAACCATTTCTGAAAAACATAGCCGAGAAAACTGCAGGAACTTGTCCAGACATGTTCTCTGACAATCTCTGAGAATTGGACATTGTTGAACAGAAGAAAGTCCTCTCTTCAATTCTTATAAGTTAAGGAATGTGTAAAAACAATGGGAACCCATTAATCATATGAAATTGAAATTTTCACAATGTTACACCAGTTTTATTTGGAAATTCAGGCTACTGCACCATTCCATGGTCATGTATTATAGATACTCCTCTGAGATGATGATGGCACCATCCAGGGTAAGGATTAAAAGAAAGTATCATCAGCCTAATTATGCCACATGGAAAGAAAGGTGGGATATCATGTCCAACAGCTGATACCAAAGAGCAAGGAGAAGGAGGGAAAAGAATTGGGTGAGGCCAATGCTAGAAGACTCCAGGATCAGTCAGGACAAAAAACCTATCAAGAATGACAACAACAGGAACAAAAGGAGAAGAGAGGACAAGACAAAAGAACAGAGAAACACAGGTCTTCAGGATCAGAGACAAAGAACAAATAGTAAAAGAGATGAAGAAATGAAGGATGAAAGGACTGCACATCTCTAAAATGACAATAAAAGGCATGGAATGAGGAGATATAAAGAAGTGGAGAAGAAAAGGGAAGATTGACTCAAGAATATATGGTAAACAGTAGGTATAGGACAGTTTCTCAACATTACAGGCCTAACTTCAATGACAAGACCAATGACAGAGCAATAGCAAGGCAAAATTCATGACTTATGTTGCATAATATTTTGGCTGCTATTGGTGTGATGGCCACAGGCTGCCTCACTGTCCTGCCTTCCCTGGAGTAATCACAAATTTCTGCTATATGAAGGAACAGATCAGGAGGCACACTGCCAACATCTACCTATTGAACTCCCTAATTTATACATCAATGATGAACTTATTGCAAATGAGTTCAGGGAGAACATCAGATAATACATCTGCCTAATCCAAATGATAACCTTTGGTGCTAAAGAAGTCCTTCCATTGAGAAACAGACGGAATCCTTCTATGATTATTCAAGGAACCATTTAGATGCCATGGGTGGCACAGTGCACATATTCTGGAGAGAGAGAAGTTCCCTGATGTTGGGCTCCAGTACGAGCCTGAAAGCTTCGAAGAGTAATCCTTTGGTTCTAGATTGGTTCTAGATTGGATCCTGCAACGTTATCATGGGACACATACTTTCATTAAAAACTATAGAAATGATAGTTCCAAAGGTCAGGGGTGGGATTCAAATTTTTAAACAACCGGTTCTGTGGGCGTGGCTTGATGGTCATGTGACTGGCTGGGCGTGGCCAACTCAACATCACTCACATCGAGGCATGCATCTCCTCGCCTGGGGGGATGCTGCAACAGTCATAAGTGTGAAAAATGGTCATAAGTCACTTTTTTCAGTGCCATTGTAACTTTAAATGGTCACTCCATACAAGCAAAGTACCAGCAAAGGAGTGGGAAATAACTCCAGAGAAATTCCTGAGACAAGAAGTCTAGTCCTGCCAAGAATGTAATAAGGGTTAACGGAGAGGCAGTTTCTGTAAGCAACACCAGAATGTTTCCTTCCTGCCTTCCTTACAGGATTAGGGCAGTAATTTCTTCTAACAACCAGTTCTCCAAACTGCTTAGAATGTTAACAACCGGTTCTAGCGAATAGGTGCGAACCTGTAGAATCCCACCCCTGCCAAAGATGCTTTTTCAGGAGGCAACTATTGTTTTTCTTTTGAAGACGTTTTGCTTCTCATCCAAGAAGCTTCTTCAGCTCTAACAGGATAGTAGGGAATGGAAGGATATTATTTGCAGACAGCTGGACATTTGCATCCTTTTAGAGGGTTGTTGAAGTACTTGGAGGTTTAGCTATGTCTTCAGTGTAGTGCTCCTGGTTCCTGTAGTCTGCAATTTTCCTCTGGAAATCCATTCCTATTCCCACACCATTCAAGGGGCGTTCATCCCAAATTGTATAGCTAAAAGCCTGTAGACATTCTCAGTCATCCAGGTCATGGTTGTCCCAAAGGTGCTTTTTCAGAAGACAAGATACAGAAAAAATGAAAATGATGAAAAATATTGTTCTGCTGACAAGAACTAAAGAAGAATGTATAGATTTCATCTTCCCAACATTCAACAATCCTGAAGAACCATTCTCACAGAGTTGTATTTTGTTTCCTCTAAATGAAATGATAAAAAAATCAGTTCCATGTGCATTAGATGATTTCCTGGAATCATGAAAGAATATTATTCCTTGAATGCTGTCAGTGAAGAAGCTGAAGCCACTCATTTTGAAAAGAAATTCATTGATTCACTTCAACTGTCTAACTTGCCACCACATAAACCGGTACCGAAAACAAGATCTCCCATCATTTTAATAAGGATCTTCCACAACTTTGCAATGGATCATGGAAGAACCTTATAAAATTCTAATTGTAGCAAAGATAAATATTTGTGCATACAAAAATGACATTGTCATGATTCCAAGAATTTTCAGAAAGTGAAGATGTCCCTCTTAATCAGATCAGTTCCCAATACAGTCATGCTTTATTCTCAGTATACATAAAGTGCAAGGTCAGGCCATGAATTTCCCGATTTATCTGGAGAAACTAGCATTCTAGCAGGGTCAGCTGTATGTCACTTTAAGCTGGTGGGAAAAAGTGAAAATGTTAGAATATTCTTACTGAATGGCAGATCAACCAGGAATGTCATCAAAAAAGTCCATTTGTTAAACAAAAACCAGCTGTATATCTTTCTTCTTTAACACATTGATGTTTTCTTCTTTAATTTTCAAACCAAACCAATAGCAATATGATTCAGAAAATTTAATGTTCATTCTGGTCACATCAGACTCCACTCCTTTTCTTTCAAGGACAGGGTCATAGTTGATATTATGAGTCCAACATAAATTGTTTGCAAATGTGATCTGTTGCTGCTATATAAAACTTGGCAACATTTATGTGACTGGAGTTTTCTTCCCCGAAGAAGTTAACATAAAATTTAGCAGTGTAACCTGAAGCAGGTAGTAACAAGGGACAAATAAGTTTTTCCCCCAGCTGTCATTATAAGAGGGTCAGTAGAGCAATACATGAAGAATAGATTTAACAGCACCACAGCCAGAGGGACAAGTACAGCAAACTACAGGGACTTTAATAAATTTTCGTGCTGAAGATAGAATATTAAATCTTATTTTACAGAAGTACCTTTGTTAGGATGGTGAAATAAGTGAATTGATATAATTAGTGTGTTCCATCTGGCCTTTTTGTGTTTATTTCCAAAAGGATTCTGAATTTAGACCAAATTCACATGTGAATTTCTTTCCAAATGAATTGAATAGGGGTCTTGATACATAGCTCTAACAGAGAAATAGAGTTGGAAGAGCCTTTGGATATCTTCTAGTCCAACACCCTACTATCTGTGTCTCTTGATCTGATAGCAATCCTTGTGAATGATGCTTTATACCGATTCTGTCATTTTGATACCATTTTTGAATAAGAGAAAGAAGACCAGATCAGCCTAATTTTACATTTACAATATAGAAAGTGTTTTCTGATTATTTTCTTAGTGTTTTGTAAAAGAACTAAGAAATCTCCTGAAAGACTATGAGAAAAGTTTTCTGAGGGGGGCAGAGCTGGCGTCGCTATGATACGGCATGAGATCTTGGAGGTCTGAGATCGCTGCCGATATCTTTGCTCCTGGATGGTCCAAACGGATCTAAACCGTCCTGAAGAGATGGTGAATGTAAAGAGCGCATCCTGTTGATCCCAGGGATACCGCAAAGTCCCTGGTAGATCCAGGAGAAGCTCTTTTGCCAGCGGCAAAGAGGCAGCCATTAAAGCTGCTGAAGTTGGGACAGCTCCGAAATGAAAGAGAACGGAAAGAGAAAGTGTGCCGGTTTGGTGAGAATTTTTCTTTACTTTAAGATTTGAAAGGACACCTAAGGAAAAGAAAGAATCTGTAAAAGTTTTGACAGAAGTGATTAAGCGGCGATTTTAAACAGGAAGTCAAAGTAATATTTTTTTTATTTTTTCCCATTGCTGTATTCTCTATACATGATTTTATATTTTGAAACTGGACTGTTTTTTCCCCACCTATTCTTTTCTCTCCTTTTTGACTTTATAATATTTTAGGCTAGAGACTCCTTCTAGTCATCTTTTTAATATCTTTTTCCCTTTTAATTAATTTTTATTATATCTTGTATGGAAAAGGAGGGGAAAAGTGAAAGCAGAAGAAACTTTGTAACACTGCCAACTAGAGGCTTGGAAATATTCTATCTCTTTTTTTCTTGACCAGACAAAGCTGAGAAAGAACTGAGACTTCTTTTCAAGGACATTGCCTGTTTGATAAGATAGAGGGAACAGCATGGGAGAGTATTATTGCAGGTGGTCTTCTGGGTTTCTATCAATAGCTGGAGTCTGATGTTGAAGTTTGTAGAAAAAAAAGGTGATAAGACACTGGAGAAGAGAGTTATACATTTTAACAAAAGCCTTGGATATCCAAACAAGATGCAGTGTGCTCTTTTTACTTTTTTTTAAGCTGGGCTATTTCTTACTTTAACAAACCCCCTCCTTACTAGCTTACTTTTTGTAATAGCTATTTGGATCTTTGGCCTTTTGGAACTTGTTTTTGTCTTTCTTTTTGTTTTTGAAGTCTAATTTTTACGTTTGCATTTTATCTTAAAGGAAAAGTTTTAGTATTAATGATTTCCTTCTTTTTTCTTTTTTTAAAAGGGAGTAGTCTCTTTGCTTTTTTCTCTCTTCCTCCCTTGTATTTTTTTTTCTATTTACCTTCCACATTTTTTTTTGTGGCTTTCTTTTTTTATGCATCCTTTTATACCTGAGACTTTTTAATTGGATTAAGGTGTTGAAGAACCCGAAGAACTTTTCTTTTCTCTTCTTTAGTTTTTTATTTTCTATTTTTCCGCCTTTTCCAGGATTTAACATTTTTTTCCTTTTTTTGTGTGTTTATGGTCTTTTCTTCCATTTTTGAGTTTTTACTGCTATCTAACCAATCGATTGGATTAAGATATACAAGAACCTGGAGAAATTTTATTATTATTATTATTATTGTTATTATTTGGCTTCTTTTTTCCCACTATTTTTACTTGGAATTACAATTGGTTATTTCACAAGTGGATTAAGGTCTAGAAGAACCTGAAGATTTTGAATTGTCTGAAATGAGTAGGAAACTAACAGCCCCTGGTTCCTCAACTTCTACTTCTTCCTCTTCACCATCTGGAGGACAACGCTAAATACAGTCGATGTTACAGCAAGAAAAAGAACAGGAAAAAGTGACGCTGCAGATGATTATGCAAGGAATTCAAAATATACAAATAAGAACAGAGAATATTGAAAAGAGAACAGAGAACATTGAACAAATGATGATGAAGTATGATGAGAGATTCCAAAAAATTGAAGAAGAAGATAAACAAAGAGATAAGAAGATTGGAGATATTGATAGCAGATTAACTGTGGTTGAACAAGGTAAAAGTGGGATGTTGAGATGGGAGATGGACAGATCAGAATGTTATCTCAGATTCCAAAACATAGAGGAAGAAAAGGGACAAAACCTAGCTGAGATAATGATAGAAATTTTGGCTGAAGCTCTGGAAATAACTAAAGAGAAGATGATGGATGAAATAGATGAGGTTTATCGAGTCTTCACAAGATATGCGATGAGAAATAGCTTACCAAGAGAAGTTCACATCAGATTTACAAAGAAAGCCATTAAAACGCAAATATTGCAAGTGGCAAGAGAGAAAACATTGAAATATAAAGACAAGAAGATTGTGGTCCTGAAACAAGTACCCAGAAGAGTGAGAGAGATGAGAAGAGAATACTGATTTCTGACTAAAATTCTACTTAAAAAAGAGGTGAATTATAGATGGCTGATTCCAGAAGGTTTAATGTTCACATGGTAAGAACAGAGACATAGAATTGACTCAATTGAGAAAGCTGAATTATTTTATACAGAATATTTTGGAGGGAAAGAGGAGGAGGCAGAAAAAGACATGTCACTAATTGAATTCCAAGAGGACTGACAAATAGCAACTGAAAAAGAAGGTGCAGTAGGTGGAAAGGTGGAAGTCAAAGAACAACGTGAACCAAGATCTACAAGAGCTGCTAAACCTAACTACAAAATATAACCATGGAAGAGAAAAAAAACTGATTACAATTAACATAAATGGACTTAACTCAGCTGTTAAAAGAAGGAAAACTTTCTATAAATTAGAGAGATTAAAATTTGATATAATCTGCCTACAAGAAGTACATATTAAAAAGCACCATGAACAATTGCTGATACAGCCAAAACTAGGGAAAATATTTACTTCTTTGACACAATGCAAGAAAAGAGGAGTGGTGTTATACATTAAAGATATTATCCCAGCGAAATTGATCTATACCGATGACGATGGAAGATTACTAATGGTGGAAATAATGGACAATAATATGAAAACACTCCTGATTGCAATCTATGCCCTGAATGACAATCAAGAAGAATTTTATAGAAAATTACATATGAAAATAATTGAACTGGACTATGCTAATATAGTTATGATGGGAGACTTTAATGGAATTGTAGATAATAAGTTGGATTATACAGCACAGAAAACACCAAAGCAAAACAAAAAGATTCTCCCTAAAGCTTTCTTTAAAATGATAGATGAAATAAATTTAAAAGATACATGGAGAGAAAGAAATGCTAAGACTAACCAATACACCTTCTATTCAAACAGATATTTATCATGGTCCAAATAGATATGATATGGATGTCAACAGAATTGTTAGCTAATATTCAAGAAATAAATATTGAAACAAGTACTTGGGCAGATCACAATCCAATGACAATTAAATGGAAATAACAAGAAGATCTAGATGAACGTTAAATAATACTATTTTAAAGGAAAAAGACTTCACACAGAGGATGGAGAAAGAACTGCCTTTCTTCTTTAGAGAAACAAAAAAGAAGATACATCAATGCAGAACGTATGGGATACAATGAAGGCATATGCCAGAGGCTTGATAATAGACTATACAAGGAAAAGAAATACCATGAAAAGACTAGCCTCTAAGGCATTAGAGGACGAGTATAAAGGACTTGAAGAAGAGCTACAGAAAATGCCACAGAAAAAGGACATTAAGTTAAAAATGGATATAATTAAACATAAAATGGGACTAATGGAAAAAGAAGAACTAGCACAGAAAATCAGAGGTGCGAAACAGAACTATTTTGAAGATGCAAATAAACCAGGTAGATGGTTAGCATATAAATGGAGAAAGGAGAAAGAATCAAGGAAAATATTGCAATTAATAGATGACCAAGGCCAAGTTTGCTATGGTAGTAAAGAGAAGAAGGAAATTATGAGACTATTATGGGAAACTATACACACAAGAGAATATTGATGAGGAAAGAGTTGAACAGTACTTACAGAATGCTAATCTACCCCAGATACCTAAAGAGATTGAAACAATGTTAGAAAGTAATATAACAATGATGGAGTTAACTGAAGCACTTAAGAAGCAAAACAATGGAAAGGCACCAGGCCCAGATGGACTTCCGGCAGAATTTTATAAAACACTACAAGAATCGTTGAACCTTCCATTGCTAGAAGTTATGAATGAAGTTATGTTAAAGAAGAAGATACCCAAATCATGCTCAGAAGCTTATATTACACTTGTCCCAAAAGAGGAGGCCGATCCATTACAAATCAAGAACTATAGACCTATTTCCTTACTAAACACAGATTATAAATTTTTTGCTTCAATATTGGCAGAAAGACTTAAAAAAATACCTAAACAACTTTATCTATCCTGATCAAAATGGATTTCTGCCAAAGAGACAAATTAAAGACAATATGAGAGTAATCTTGGACACTTTGGAATACTACGAGGCACACCCTGAAAAACAAATGGCTTTGATATTTTTAGATGCACAGAAGGCATTTGATAATGTGAATTGGCGATTCATGTTATTACAGCTGGAACAGATGGGCTTTGGTAAAAAAATTTATTCAAGCAATAGAAGCTATATATCATAACCAAACGGCAAAGGTAATGATAGAGGGAGAACTGACAGACTCTATTGATATAAGAAAAGGTACAAGACAAGGGTGCCCACTATCACCTTTGTTGTTTGTGTTAACCTTGGAAGTGTTAAACAGAAATATTAGAGAAGAAAAGGATATAAAAGGGATGAAAATTAAAAAGGAAGAATTCAAGTTGCAAGCATTCGCAGATATCTGGTTTTCATTTTAGAAGACCCACTAGAAACAGCATCAAAATTGATAGAAAAGAAAGAGGTATATGGAAAGGTGGCTGGTTTGAAAATAAATAAAGATAAAACAAGGATTTTGACAAAGAATATGCTATCAAGACAAAAGGAAGAACTGGCGGATGTATTAAAAATTCAGGTTACCAATAAGATCAAGTACTTGGGGATAGATGTAGTACACTAAAAGAGAATAATTATATCAAACTTAAGCAGCAGATAGCACTAGATTTGGCGAAATGGAAAAATTTACAACTGTCATTAATAGGAGAATATCAACAATCAAGATGAATATATGGAGACTTCCGGTTTGTCCGGCTTCGCGGCGGCAGGGGATTTATGGCTGCGCGATCCCTGCCGCGCTAGCGTTTTTGGGGCTCCGACCCAGATGGAGTACGGAGCTAGGCTGCACCTGCAGGGGCAGCTGAAGGTAGGGGATCCGGAGAAGGGTTTGGGGGTGTTGCAGACCCCCTCCCCGGCCGGCAGAACCCCTTTTCCCAGGACGGTGCAGTGGTGGTCCGTAATGGCCGCCACAAAGAAGCTGGCAGCCGGGTAAGAATGCGCAGGAGGAAGTGGAGAAAGTGCTTGAGAGGAGAAAGTCTTTCTTGGTTCCTAGGACTCTAAGACATATTTAACAAAATTCCTGAAAAGTATGACTTTCTGAATGATACCTTCGAGAAGAGGGAAAAAGCGGCAGTTTAATGGTGCTGAAAGGATAGCTTACCCTCTTTTTTTCGGAATAAAAAGTGAACATTAAGAAACCTATTTTTTTAGGTGAAAACTGGCTCTAAGCGGTGAGTGGGAAAAGAGAGGACTAAAAAAATATATTTGTATGCTAAGACCTTGTTGGAGGAGATGCCTTAAGGATTGAAAGACTAAAATATATTGCAATAAGATTTTAAGAAACAGATTTGGACTTTCTTTTTCTTTAATTGATACTACCCCAGGAGAAGAGAGTGGGAACTCTGTCTTGGTTTGGACTGACTGAGAACTTTGGGATTGTCTTATTTTTCCTTTGGAATATTCTGGCTGTTGTAAGAGAAAAGAAAAGAAAAGAAAAGATTTATAATGGCTTCTTCTATCGAGGAACTGAGAAAAGATTATGAGCAAGCAAAACAAAATGGTAAAGCTGGTTTGAAAGAAGCCTTCCTTTTTTAGAAATGGCGCTTATTAATTATCAACAAACATTGCAACAGATGAAGACAGCAGAAGAAGAACAAAGAGAGGAAGCCATCTTTAATAAATCTCAGAACTCGACTAAGAGGGAAGGAAGAGGAAAAAGAAGAGAAATAAAGGACTTAAGATTTAAAAAAACATTTAAGAAAGGGAAAAACAAGGTGCAAAATCAATATAAGGATGGTAAACAAAAGGGAAGAGGAATACGACAGAGAAGGGAAGCCAGTAAGGCAGAGGCTAGAAGAAGTGGGGCTAGAAAGGTTTGTTGGGGAAGATAGAAAGGAAAAGGTGGAGAAAAGCTACAAAGTTTTGAAATTAAATGAGAAAAAGAATTTTTTTTAGGGATAAAGGATAAGTATAATTTCTTCAAAAGATTTTGCAAGGTACATAAGATGATATTGTAGTATTGTATCAGAAATAGAAAATTTAAATGGCTTGAGAGTTGATAAGAGACTAAAATGTTGGAATGTTAATAATGATTGGTTTGAAAATATAATATGAGGGGAGATTTAGAATATTAAACTTTAATTAAAGAGTTTATTAAGATTATGGTATTGATGTTATTATAAAACTTTCATTATAGTATTTTGTTTTTAATATTTAAATCTATTGCTTAACTATGTATTTAATTGTTTTAGATGTATTATTCAGTTAGAATGTACCAAGCAAAATCGGATTGGGTAGTTTAAAGATTAATTTGATTAATTTAGTGGGGAGATAGAAAGGCATCATACTCTGATTAGTGATTTCAGGAGAAATTTCTTTCTTTTTAAAAGGAATGAGACAAAGGTATAATAGAGAATGGACAAAAGATATAAATATAATGACTCAAATTAAGATGATTAATTAAGATAGAATCAAGAAGAGTGAAATATGTGGAGAAGTTAATATAGAAGACTTAGAATGGTAAATAAAATAAGTAATGATATGTAAGATGAGCCTGAATATAATTGAAGTCCATGAAAAGAGAGATACCTGGGTCCAAGTTACTTTCCAAAAAGATCTTTTTATGTTTTGTGTGCTGTGTGATTATGTTGTTTTTTTGGGGGGAAATTAATAAAACCTTGTAGAAATATAGAATGAGAATAATGGTAACTAAGTCAGAAAGAAGTAGATGAAATAATAATAATAAAATTGAATAAGAGTGAAGAGAAATAAAGGGAAATTGGATAAGAGGTTTTTGTATGTTTATATGGAAATGGTTTAAAACAGAATTATAGTTTATCTGACTTGTTAAATTTATAATGGAAAAAGGTTTAAACATGTAATGGATAATGATGACTTGTGTGTTTTGAAAATCAATAAAACTTGTTTTAAAAAAAACAATCAAGATGAATATACTACCCAGAATTTTATATTTGTTCCAAACAATTCCAGTTCGGCTTGGAAAAGATTATTTTGAAGATTTAAATAAAATTGTGTTGAAATATATATGGCAAGGTAAGAAAGCGAGAATAAAGTTAAAACTTTTGCAAGATGCCAGAATAAGAGGAGGATTTGGTTTGCCTAATTGGGAGTTGTATTACCAAGCTACAAATTTGATGTGGGTTAAGGAATGGATAACATTAAGAAATACTAGATTGTTGACACTAGAAGGACATGATCTGTTGTTGGGGTGGCATGCTTTTTTATGGTATAAAGGAACCAAAACACAGGGGTATTTTAGAAGACATTATATACGGGAGTCTCTGTGGTTAAACTGGGAGAAGGCTAAAAGGCAATGCTATTTGAAAATTCCAGTCTGGCTATTGACTATTGAAGCATTTTCTTATCCTATAATATATAAAAAGGAACAAACAGTTAGATATGGTGAAATATTGAATGAAAAGGGTGAACTTAAATCTATGCAAAAATTAGAGGAACAAGGTATAAAGATGAATTGGTTTTCATATGCGCAAATACATTCAAGATATGACAAAGATTCTAAAACAGAAGGTTTATATGATAAACTGACTTAGATAAGATTTTGACAGGTACTGATGAAAAGGTGATTAAAAAATTGTATGGATATTTATTAGAAATTAAACTAGAAGAAGAACAAGTTAAAGAAACTATGATTGCTTGGGGGAAGAATTTTGGATATGGGATTGATCTAGAGAAATGGCAAAAATTGTGGTCTCAAAATTATAAAATGACAATGTCAACAGCATATAAAGAAAATTTGTATAAGATGTTTTACAGGTGGCATTTTCCCCCGACAAGAATAGCAAGAATGTTCAAGAACAAATCTGAAAAATGTTGGAAATGTCATCAGATACCTGGCTCATATTACCATATGTGGTGGACTTGTGCGGATGCCAAAAAATATTGGACTAAAATCCACACGTGCTTGGAAAAAATGACAAAAAAGCATATAGACTTGAAACCAGAGATATTTTTATTGGAAATTTTACCTGAAATATATAGTAAAGAATTGAAATATCTGATTGTAAATGTATTAACAGCAGCTAGGATTGTATTTGCCAAAAACTGGAAAAAGGAGAAAATACCATTAGAGGAGGAAATCATTAAGAAAATATTGGAATGTGCTAAAATGAGTAGATTGCCATTTGAGATCAGAGAACAAGATGATAAACAATTTTATAAAATTTGGGATCTATTCTATCAATGGTTAGACAATAAAACATGGTAATGAAATATGTAGAATTCTTAGAAAATAATAAATATATAAAGATGTATTTTTTTCTTATTATATCTACAAAATGATTGTAGGATAGATTTGATATGATAATGTGAACTGTCAGAAAACAAATTAAGTAAAATATGGATTATTTCATAAAACATGAATGAATAAAAGTATAGTCAAATGATTGATTAACAATGATATTAATGTATTTAATATTTGATTGAAAATATGAGAATATATACAATGTAATTGTAATTGAAGACTACAAAATGGAAGCACAAAACAATTTGTAAACCAACCGGCACACTGTATGTATATATATATATATATGGAAGTTGGCTTGATGTTTTTATGTTTTGTTTGTTCATGTTTGTCTTAAAAACCAATAAAAATTTTTTAAAAAAGAAAAGTTTTCTATAACTGCCTAGGACAATGAGGATTGAAATTATTCAGTTAAGCAAAAAACAAACTAGTTCTTTTGGGCAACAATGAGTCAGTAATTAATTATTTGCAGCCTTGATCTTCAGCAGTCCAGGACTGGATTAGATGCTCAGGTTGGTCCTGAAAGCAGCGTTCTTATGAACTTAGATTGCACTATTTCCAATGATTTAATGTTTGGCTAGATGTCAATTTTACGCAGCTAAAGTAGTTAAGCAAAAGGTTTGGCAACAGCAAAGAAAATTCAAGGCTGCTGAGATACATTCTCCATCTTGCATGCAGAAAAAGTTTTAAGACCACAGAACCACGTCTTTGGGCCTCCAAATAGCCACATCCACATATGTTTTCAGGCCCAATATCTCTGAAAAAAAAAGATATCTGAACTCCTCACCCACATGATCTCTTACCCACTCATAACCCATCTTGTGTTCCCAGTTTTTTTTTTGTTTGAAGCAAAGACCATTATTTCAATCATCCCAAAAATGATTATTAGTTTGTTTTCTCTAGAGTGATGCACTAAGCTTTGAAATTCTCATCAGATATCAACTAGAGTTTTCAAAATACCATACATGACCAGCATAGAGTGAACATATCTGAAATTTATCTCTTCATGGTGCAAACTCGACTCATTCTTCATCCTTTTTTGAAACGTCCATTCTAGATGCTAAATAGAAGCTTGTTGATTGTACGATGTTAAAGTCTGGCATTCAAATGAAACCAGAACTTTTTCTTCTGAGACTGATGCATAAACAGAGAAGAGCCATGGAACACTGTTTTTATATATGACTAGACAACTTGGGTCTAAGCAGTGAGGGTATTAAAGCTCTAGGCTATGGGATCACAAGAACATAAGATTAGTTCTGGTGGATCAGGGCTTTTAGTCAGCACTTCTCACAATCATAGAGATCCATGGGGAAAGGGAACAAGTAACAACAACTTGTTCCATCTCTTTATGATGCAAACTCAGTGAGGCAGATATGAAAGGTCAAGACAGTGCTATTACAATAGTGCCAAATATTGGTAGCTCATGTGTAGGATGAGGGTGATGGTTCATTTTCTGAGCTTGTGGGTTGGTTTCCAAACATTTCATTACCAGGCTAGGTAACACCTTCAGCAGAGTTGAGGGGGGTGTCAGTGTCAGTGTTCTGTTCATAAGGGCTTCATGTGAGCAGTAGGTCTTGTGATGGGGAGGTCTCATCAGGTGAAGGTCCCATCAGGTCAGGGTCTTGTGATAAGTCTTTTGATGAGTCCTGTAATGGGCCAGATATAGGTCTGTCAAATGAGGTTTTTGTGGTGGGTCTTGTGATGAATCAGGTGTAAGTCACCAGTGAAAGTCTTGTAATGGGAATCATAGGGTGGTAAAGTGCTGGTTGGGGGCAGAGCTTGTGTGGGTTGGTTGAGGGTTGGTGCTGTCTCTGGTTGGCTGTGTGGTTGATTTAGATTCTGAGGGGTTCATAGGCTGGTTGTAGACACAAAATGTCTATTGATGAAATTGCTTGTGGATTGCCAGGCTTCAGTGAACTCATGAGTGTGGTGGATATTAGTCTGGCCAATGATTTTTGGTTTACTCTAATTAAACTGGTGCTGTTTGGTATGGGCAGGTAGAGATTAACTATTTGAGATCATGGTGTTTGACTGCCAGCTAATGTTTGTGGATCCTGGTTTTTAATTGATGTGATGTTTGTCCACATAGACCTGGTAGCAATTTCATTTATTACTTTCATTATGATTTGCAATAGATGCCTCTGTTTAAAGTGCTTACTGGATGTACATGGCCGACAAGTAGGCTGGGAATCAGTTTTGCAAGACAAAATTTATGGATCAATATATCACAGAACACAAACCAGAATAAGTTACTGCAGCTTTACATTTCTGGATTATAATATGTTCTTGTACCTATTGTTATAAATGGAGGCATGTGCATACAGGTATATTTTTTACAGAAATAAAAAAATACCAGTTATTTGACAAAATAGATATTGATACAATTCTTGTACCTTACACAGTCACTGGATATGCAATTGCATCTGAAAGTAAAATTTGCTTTCAAAAGATTAATATCCTGTATTTAGGAAAGAATATAAATCATTTTTTTCATATCCTTTTCTGAAAATTAATATATGAGATATCTTTTTTTCTGAAGCAAGCATTTTCTCTAACCTTTAAATATGCCATGATGACATACATTTGTTTGCCAGGGATAGAACAAGATTCAGATATAAAGTGAGTTGATAACATAGGACATACCAAGACAAGTACCTGAGGAAAAGGAAATTGAACATTTCATTTAGGCATAAATGTGTATATGGGATAAGAGAGTGCAATACTGCAATACTTCATTTACAGTATATAAAATAGTTAGTCAAAAGATAATTGTGAAGAAAGTAGCTATATTTAGGAAAAGAAATATCTTGAAATTATTTTACAATTTAGCTCCACATATAGATTAGAAGGAGGCAGAGGAGGAGAGTTAATTTCTTGGCAATACTGTGAAGGAACAGCTAATGAGATGATGGCTTATTCACCTAGAATTATATTAACAGAAAATATAGACTTGGATACATATCTTTGAAGGATGCTACCAAGCCAGAAATTCATTCAATTGCTTTTCTATTGATTTTCATGAATTGTAGCTCCAAAGATCAGTATCAGTTCAGCCATTCTAGTGTGTGTGTGTGTGTGTGTGTGTTGGTATGCTTATAATCAACAGTCCCACTGTTACCCACTGATATTTTGGACCACAAATCCCAGCCTTCTCTTCTGTAGAATACAGAGTTTTAGAAAACTATTCCTACAATACTTCACAAAATGTCTTTTTTTAAAAAAAGTTCTGTTTCTTATATATGACATGCCATCCTTCCATTATGGGGCTAACCATGCCTTGGTGTGACACAGAACAGTGGGGATTGAAAGTGCAGAGAATATAATGGATGGATCCAGCTGATACAGTCCTGCTTTCTTCCTGCATCTCTAATCTTTGGAGCCTCCCTTGGAGAGATGATTTTGTGAAAATCTAACAAGTATACATATCACAATATTAAGTGCTTTATGAAGATATCATTCTTCTTACACTTAGGTTGAACTTAGGTTATATCATTCTCAGAATTATAAGTTTAACTGAATTTAGGAAAAAGAGGAGGCTACATTCTAGTCCTCATCGTACTATTAAGCCATGTATATTTGAGGAAATAATAATTTAGATGAGTCTTTGTCTGATACAGGTTACCCTCAATATGCCTTAGTTTTCTGGCAGTGTTTTCATCCATACAACACCATAGTCTATAGTATAGCAATAGCACTTAGACTTATATAATGCTTCACAGTGTTTTACAACCCTCTCTAAGCAGTTTACAGAGTCAGCATATTGCCCCCAGCAATCTGGGTCCTCATTTTACCGACCTCGGAAGGAAGGCTGAGTCAACCTTGAGCCTGGTGAGATTCAAACTGCCAGATTGCTGTCAGCTGCCAGTCAGCAGAAGTAGCCTGCAGTACTGCATTCCTACCACTGCGCCACCATGGCTTCTATGTACAATATACACTATTACCCCAATCAGAATATTTCCCTGTAGAATATCTACATTCACTAGCAATCCAGTTGTACTGTTGGAAAATCAAGCAAAATATGTGTATATTAAGAACCATCTTTATCTAAGTAAGTAAGGCTCTTTTCTGTTTTATCTGTACAAAACAGTATTCATTAATACTGAATCTTCCATGCACACACAATGATATTGAAATTTTAATAAAAAAATGAGATAGAATCTCCAATATAGAGAAATATTATTGTGTTCCCTGATTTATATTAATCGAACAAAACACCTTATGTGAATATTCACTGAATAATGATTGACTCAAACATAATGGTAGGTGAGAATATGAATCCTTCAGAATTTAATGTTCTTTGGAGGCTGGTTAAAATGAAATATAGTGAAATATGAGTTACACCATATTTTATATTTCCTATCTGAAGCTGACATGTATTACCGTATTCCCTTTGTCTTTTAAGAAACAGTTAGAAAGAAATCATTTGATCTGCACTATTCATACAATATTTGTTAGGATACTTTGATTTCTTATCATCTGAAAAGCCAGATGCTAGGTCAAAAATGAGAAATGGAACTATTATAAATGTTTCTACTTTATATTATAAAAATAGAAAAGTAGTAAACACTCCAAACTTCATATTACAATCTGGACAAAAATACTCTGGTGTTGAAGAATAAGTAAATAACAAGTGATTTTTCTGGAGATGCTTCAAATAGTTAAAAAGCTCACTTCCCCCCAAGATTTTTTTAACTAATGCTCTTAAAACTGTCCATTGTCCTTACATCACTCAATCTTTTCATCGTGTTGCTATTGGAACCAATCATTCACCCTATTACAAGGTAGAGCTACTCCTGAAACTGCTTAGTGAAGGATTCAAAAATAAATCTGTTAGTCTCAAAGTACTCTAATTTCCAGAGGTGTTTTTACAAGTAGTGCTAATTACACCTTTTGTCTTAATTACATCACTTGTAAATGATTCCAATGTGACATAGAAACTGTAACAGGACCCTTTTGTGGTATGAATGGCTGCATATTTATATAATGTTTTCTTCTGCTTCTACAATGAAAAAATAGATATATACAAGAGCTCAAAGGTCTTATTCAGCAGGTTCTGACCAGTTCTGGAGAACCGGTAGCAGAAATTTTGAGTAGTTGAGAACCGGCAAATACCACCTCTGACTGGAAATTTTTACAGTATCCTTCCCCTGCCACGCCACCAAGCCACACCCACAGAACCAGTAGTAAAAAAAAAAAAATGGAATCCCACCTCAGCATGTCTTTCTTGGTTTGAGGGGAGGGGGCTAACAATACCCACCATCAAACACTAAATACTGTCTCCTTCCACTCTGTTACTAAGACTGGAGTGTTCAGATTTGGGCTGATTTGTAACAAAGAATCAGTCATCAGGTAGTAGCAAAGAAACATAGAAAATTTTTAAAAAGCGATTGGGCAGCCATTTGTCCAGAATGGTATAGGGTCTCCTGTTTGAGCAGGGGGTTGGACTAGATGACCTCCAAGATCCCTCCCCACTCTGTTATTCTGTATTCTGAATTCATGCAGAATAATTTAAAAGTAATGTTTTAGTGGATTCTTTGCTCTCCTTTCCCATCCCATCCTTGTCTGCAGCAGTCTCTACTGGGAAGTCAATAGTTCGTTCTCTCTCTCTCTCTCTCTCTCTCTCTCTCTCTCTCTCTCTCTCTCTCTCTACACACACACACACACACACACACACACACACCCCTATGATAAACATTTCCCTGCTCCTCTTGGTGTTGAAAGAGATTATTTCAAAAGCAAAGCATAGAAGCCCAAACCACAGAACTCTTAGTGCTATTTTGATTATACTTTTTCCCCTTCCTGAAGCCACTTTCCCTCAGATCTAGTTTCAGATCTGATGAAAAGCTTTTTCTCTTTCCTAGCCCCATTCCATACACGTGTGCATTTCTGTGCCTGCATATATGTGCACGTCTTTGTGAAAGTCTGTCCTGATTTTGCAATTTTCCCACACACGCTCAACATGTACATACATAATATACACGGGTGTTATGACTCCCCTTCAAATTCAAGCGAGCAAAACAAAAAGCAGCCGTTTCAGAAGTAATTCAAACAAAACAAAGTCCCACAAGATAACGGCTGGCATAAATCCCAATCCACAGCATAAATCTTTACTCTGTCCGGCAAACCTGTCGTGGCAATAAATCTCAAGCCTCAGAGCTTCTGCTGTAACGTCTTCACTCTCAATTAGTCACTTTGCTTCTGGCGAATTCTACCAGCCCAGCTGTGTCCTTTTATTCACTTAGGCAACGTGCTAATTTCCCTAATTATTGGCTCGCTCTCCTCCTTCTTTCTAACTGGGTTTGTCTCCTTAGTCTCCTTCTGTTCCTTACGTTTAACCACAAGTTTTCCAAATTCTCATCTCCACTAGAAGACTCTCTCATGCCTTCCCTGTCAGCCATTCCCGGCTGCTGATCAGATAAAGAACCAGAGGAGGTCAAAGGTCCTGACAATTCTAATACTTCAGGTCTGTCTTCCTTTGTTACATCCATCTCCTCATCCTGGTTACTATTCCAATCACTGAGCCATGCCGGCTCATATTTTTCTGCCATGTCCTCCTCACTTGAACTCATATCAGCCACAGGAGCAGAATCCAGACCCGGAGCCACAACACACAGGTATTGAATAATATGACTTCTGACTATCAGATCTCCTAGGAGTTTAATCTTCCAATGCAAGGAGAAAAAGAAGAGGTGTCTGGCCTCTCACACCAGACTGACTGGCAACAATTAGATAGGGAGGCAACATTTCTGCATGAGACTTGCTGGGACAATTGGAACTGAGCAGATCACAGTCCTTGAATACATCTCCAGGTTTATCTTGGTGGCATGGGAAATGTTGGACTGAAGTCAGTAGGAGTCAGTTAGAAATGACTAAGGACCAAGTTGCCTCAGCAACAGGGTGATAATGAAATGGAGGTGGTATCATGAGATTGTGTACCTCAAAAATGATTCTTAAAGCATCTTTGTGCTATGGCAAATAGAATGTGAGAATGAACTTTATGAGACTATTTTGTCATCTCTTACAAATCTCTACTTAGTTTGTGACCATTGTCCAATCTATCCAGATGTTCAGGCAACACCTGCCAGTGTTGTAGAAGGATAGGCAGATCACAAGCTATCTAGTTAACACTTTCAAGTTCCACACCTTCCTATGTTTGTTTGCATATTGAATTTGTGAAATGACTGAAGATATTTGCAAAGTTCCATGAGAACTGGAATCCTAATGTGGAGTAAAACCATGCATATTAAAGCAGAAGAGTATAGAAATAAAGAACTTTACAGGAAAATGAGCCAAAATTCATTAGTGCTCATAAATGCAATTCCTCCATTGCTCTTTTAGCCACAACTGCTATTTTATGCCAGTGTGGTTTTGGGGGCAGAGCGATGGGAGTTACAGACCAACAAAACTAGAGGCTATCAGATTTGGAAAAGCTAAAGTTGTAGCCTTGGCATGACATATAATAAAAAAATTTAATCTCTAAGCAGAATGTCCCTTTTTCTGCCTTAAGTCTTTTTTGTACGCTAATGGCTTTGTTTCAACATATTTTTAGTATTTATTTAAAGACAGAAGATCTCTAGGCAGGTAGTCTCTGCATATAAGATTTAAAAACTGTTCATAAAAACCAGATTTATGTTTGGGAGTATCTCTGGATCATCATATTTCATCCTGTCCCACGGTTTTAGGTTTTTCTGATGTGAGACAGTCTTTCATCAAGAACATTGGCCTTATGGATCTGCAGTAGAAAATATTGACATTTCCTTTGTTGTTGTTGTTTTGCTCCCATACAATCCTCGAAACTACTGGGTCTCATCAATTCTCAGTTATGATTTGAAGCAACTCCAGTTCTTTAGACATAAAGTAATTATAGTACTTAGAAATAAGAATAGTATAGAAAATGGACAGATTTCAAAATCAGTAGGGTTCCTATGTTATACTTCTAGTTTTTTCAGAAATTTCTCCCAGGTTGAGTGGAATTTGTGTTTTGCTTAAAGCACTGCAATCTTTATAAGACTTCAAAATTATTGAATAAAATTGCTAACATTAATTGCCCACCTAGGCTTGAAACTGAAGCAAAATTCTCTGGGTTGTCTATTCCTGTATTACTGAAATATTAGCCTAGCTAATTTCCCTTTAATCATTTGGCCATTACAAAATAATGTCAACACTTCTAAAGGGTGCTACTGTAATTAGTGCAATTCCCTGGCTGAAATGGACTCTACATCAACCTTAAAGAGGAGCTTTTGCAAGACCAGTTATTAAATGCAACTTTTATTTAGTAAATACCCAGGAGGATGGTGTTCACAGGTAATAAAAAGAGCTGTAAATTTGGCAGACCAAGGCTAGGCAGAGCAACATATCTGTGGCATGAAAAATCCTTTGAGGATTCCAGATTAAACACACCTTTAATTTACTTAATTGAAAAAAATAATAATACAGCCCATAATAGATCATGGAAATATTTTTTCCCAAAAAGTTTTTTATTTTATTTATACAATAATTCCATTCCATTTCAACTGTGTGTCGACTAGGTATGTATTTTGTATGTTTACAGTTATGATTAATACTTTTCTTATCAAAATAACAATAATCACATTTTCTTATTAATAGCAATCTTAACTTATTGCTTTATATATCCATCTAATCCATTTTAATTTGTTTTATTTTCTAACCATTGATATTTGAATGTTCAGAAATGAATAGATTAACATTGGTAATTAAAGAAAAATAAGACACGGAATATTATATGATATGGAGTTATTTTATCAATGGGTGGAAATCTTTTTAAGGAAGTGGGAAGAATGAATGTATGATTCAGGAAAAATTGATTTGTTTTTCTGAGTACACTACAATTCCAATGTGAAGCAGTTCTCAAAAGGGCATAAGTAAAATAAAATGCTTAGAAATATTCACAGATGCTTCTTGATTCTGATACATTATGACCAAATCGATAAAATCACTTGTCTAGATTATGGGAAACCAGTGAAGAATGAGCAAACAAAAAGACATTTGTCCCCTGTTATAAGTCTACCCCATTTGAATA
Organism: Notechis scutatus; assembly: GCF_049901735.1. NCBI lineage: Eukaryota > Metazoa > Chordata > Lepidosauria > Squamata > Elapidae > Notechis > Notechis scutatus. The sequence goes on from NC_142013.1 coordinate 84,711,338, forward strand.
TATCTTATTGAGATTTATAACAAAACAATCTCTGGCTAAATAAAAATAGTGCACAAATTCTGCTATCCATTGTAATAGCATTTTAATAATATCGTAATCAGTCATCGTCATTATTGCCTTATATATCTTTCACAATTCCATTTTCTGCAAATTTTATAATGCTGGCTTACTGTACAGTGTAAACATAAAGTCAAGTTAATTTCACACTCCATGTATTTCAGACTGATTAGGGTAATTAGATCTTTGGCTCATAATAAGACTCTGCATGTGACCACACAGTGAAATCCCTGGATTGCTACTTCTGATGGCAAAGAAAATGAGTTCATACTTTCTGAGCAACATGGATGAGCATTTTTTTTTAAAAGAGAAAATTTATAATATGTTTTGAAGACTTTGGTAGCGTCTAGGAATGAGATGCCCTTTTAGAATTACTGGCTGTCTGGACTATTGAGAATTTCCATGAACATGTTGGGTAAATATGTTGGTTTATTATTTTATTGGACAAATGTGCCACCCTTACCATGAACAGGGATAAAATAGTAAAATCTGCAGGAATCAAGATGCCCTTTAGAAATAATTTCAAGAGCCTGGATGAAGAAGATCACTACAAATAGCACTTGGTCTTATATACCGCTTCACAGTGTTTTACATCCCTCTCTAAGCTCTTTACAGAGTCAGCATTTTGCCCCCAACAATATGGGTCCTCATTCTACTGATCTCAGAAGGATGTAAGGCGGAGTCAACCTTGAGCCAGTGAGAATCAAACTGCTGGTAGTCAGCAGAATTATCCTGCAATATTGCATTCTAACTACTCCGCCACCATGGCTCTTGTGCCACCATGTCTCTATAGAAATAACTTAAAGACTCTGGATGAAGAAGAGCACTACAAACACCTGGGTATCCTTCAAGGTGACAACATCAAGCAGTCTATGAAGGTATCTGTCCCTAATTTGGTCCCTCAGGTCTTCCAAGAGTGCACACATTGCACAGTAACTGAGTTTATCCACCTTGAAGCTGGTTTTCCTCTTTTTCTCATCCCTTCTACCTTTCCTACCATTATAATGAGAATAGAATAGAATAGAATAACAAAACTGGAAGGGATCTTGGAGGTCTTCTAGTCCAACTTAGACAGGAAACCCTATACCATTTCAGGTTATCCAATCTCTTCTTTAAGATATCCAATGTTGGAGCATTTACAACTTCTGCAGGCAGGTTGTTCTACTGATTAATTGTTCTAACTGTTAGGAAATTCCTCCTTAGTTCTAGGTTGCTTCTCTCCTTGATTAGTTTCCACCCATTGCTTCTTGTCCTGCCCTCAGGTGCTTTGAAGAATAGCTTGATTCCCTCTTCTTTGTGGCAGCCCCTGAGATATTGGAACACTATCATGTCACCCTTAGTCCTTATTTTCATCAAACTAAACATACCCAATTCCAGCAAGCATTCTTTATATTTTAGCCTCCAGTACCGTAATCATCTTTGTTGCTCTTCTCTACATTCTTTTTAGAGTCTCAACATGTTTTTTACACCCTGGTGACCAAAACTGGATGCAGTATTCCAAGTGTGGCCTTACCAAGGCATTATAACATGATATTAACACTTCACATGATCTTGATTCTATCCCTCTGTTTATGCAGCCTAGAACTGTGTTGGCTTTTTTGGCAGCTGCTGCACACTGCTGGCTCATATTTAAATGATTGTCCACTAGGACTCCAAGATCCCTCTCAAAGTTACTACTATTGAGCGAGGTACACAATACCACATATACTGTACCTGTGCATTTTGTTTTTCTTGCCTAAATGTAGAACCTTACTTTTTTCACCATTGAATTTCATTTTGTTAGATAGCACCCAATGTTCAAGTCTGTCAAGATCCTTCTGTATCTTTTTCCAGGAACCTAGGTCTTTGCCAAACCTCATAATTTAAATCTGGTCATTTTTGCCTCAAGTGAGAACTCTGGGTTGATTTGTTCAGTGATTGATTTGCTGTTGACCAGTCTATAGGAGTTGAAGGAATCTTCTCCCAAAAGCCAGGGTCAAGCTGAACAGATCAGATGGCTTTGTGACTTACCAGAGTGCAGAGATAAAGATTCCTGTGTCAGTCTAGTCTTAAGACCTGGGTTCTTACAGTGTCAGGTGTGTCAATAATAGTAATTCCAAAGCAAAACAAAAAATAGAATAAAAAAGGCACTCTTAATGTAAACACCCTGACAGAGAAATTCCCTCTCTGGTCAGACCAATAACTTGGCACTTTTAATTAACTCTAGGCTGCTTTATTCTTTATTGTTGCTACTGGCCAAAGGAAAATATTTTTTTTATAATTCTTTACTTGTGTGTACTTATGCAGTTAAGATAATGCAATTGTATGGCTATTGATTGTATTTTTTTTGTCTTGCTTTGGAATTAGTATTACTATAATGAAAAGCAAGTTACAATTTTTAAGGAAATAAATAAACTTCTGATCAGAAATAGCACACTGGACTGTTTAAGGGTCAAAATTAATGAGACATTAATGAGCTGTGCCACCATTTTCATTTTTTACTTAAAAGCACAAGTGGGGTGGTTAAAAATTTGATTAGAGGAATAGAACTGGAAAAGGCAGACTAACCCTTTCCTCTCTGCTGGTTCCTGATCAAAGGATTGTGTTTAATTTCAAAGATGAATCATACCTTTTTCTATAGTGATAAAATCTGCTCCCATCACAGCTGTTTCTTTCGAAACATGAATCCACATAGAGAATAAATGATATTGTAGTTTTTTTCATCTGAATCCTGGGACTCTTTAGTCCTCCATAACACAATAGAGTCAGAGAGTGAAGGGGTAGCATGGCGGAGGAAGGGATTCAAATTGTAATAGATCTAAAAGCAGCAGCATCTGCAGAGGAATAAAAAAAAAAAATCAATATGCTGTCTGCAGTCTTGTGATCAAAGCCCTGTGCCTTTTTAATGGGTGCAGCGTGCATAAGTATAGCAGTTCCATAACCTCTTTTAGGACAACTGGATACTATGGAAACTTTAAGATGGGAGACAGGAAAAAGGTGAACCAGTGTTTGGTGCATTGCTCCTAGCACTGTTGGCCCTATACTGGTTGCCTTGTATTGATACCTTAGGGCAGGGGTGTTAAACTCAGGGCCCTCAGGCTGGATATGGCCCACAGGGTCCTTAGATCTGGCCCTCAGGGCTGCCCTGGAAACAGCGAAGGATTGGCCTATGGTGCCTCTGCCAATGAAAATGTAGCTTGGGAGGCTGCGACAGCTTCCTGCAACCCTTTGCTCAGGCCACCATAGGCTCCCCCAACATGAGTGACGTCGAGCTGGCTACACCCACCTTGGCCATGCCTCCCACCAAGATCAAATACAACCCTGATGTGTCCCTCAATGAAATCAAGTTTGACACCCTGCCTTAGGGAAACTGTTAATCGATATCTCTACCTCTCCACCTCAAGAATGTACCAAGAATTAGTTGTTTGTAAACTGGGAAATATTTCCATTTTGGAATGAAGATAGTAGTGGTTTTCCATGAAATTTGGCAACCTGCTTAACATGCACTCTAGGTGACCAATTAAGCTTCTAGCATTCTGAATTTTAGTAAAGGCATGCTATGTCTATAATTGTGCCACTCTTGGTTCCAAATGAATTGTACAAACCATTTTTTAAAAAGATGCTTAAAATATAGGAACATTTTGCAGCTTATCTTCGGGAGACATTGATACAAACCTGCACTTTGAGTCACAGTATCAATTTATGCACTCGCTAAAATTGCTTCATGACACAATTAGAATAGATTAAGCACACTCCTAACCCACAGATAACCTTTGATGGAAGTTCTTATTGCAACATGCAACATTCATCTCCCGTCTGTGTTTTGGTTGGCTGGGGAAGGAAACTATTTTCCTCTTTTAATAATACACAGTGCATATATGCACACACACGGGCGCGCACACATGCACACACACACATAGCATCGCTTAGAAACATTGAGAGGCATCTCCATATACTTGAGACCCAGACTGGCAATGTGTATGTACTGACAATTAGCTGTTTTGTTTACACAACACTGGATTCCAGCCAGAGCCTTGATGAAATCCAGTCTTTATAGAAATGTGTTTCATGTTTTCCACTAGCTTCTAGAAGCTGGGGTATTCAGTAAATAAGAAAAATTGCCCTCTTTAGTATACTTAGCAGGGAAAGAGCTCTCAGAATGTGCAATAACAAGATATGAATTGTCAAGTCAGAAAATGAGTTCCGGAGGATCTGGGTGAAGTATCCATCATTACACAAAGCCATATAACCTCCCAAATCCAATTCTTAATATTCCTCTTTATAATATTTTGCTGATGGGGTCACAGCTTGGGTCTTGAGGGAGAATTCTGAGGGAGAAGTCTCCGAAAAAATAGGTAGGATAAAACCAAAGACGTAGATGCAACTAAGGCCCATACACAACTAAGACACAAACAAAATTTGGTTCAAAATGAAGTGAAAATTACCATTCGTCATGTATTCAGTCATCTTCTCATTGTGTCACATTAAATGTTAAAATCTGATGGCAAATGAGGAAAGCTGCAACCAAGACTTCAAGGAGAATGAAAGCTGAGTATTTCAGACTTCTAATGAAAAAACAAAACAAAATGGTTATAACGTTCTATTTTATTATACAATATCTGTGACTGCATGTGGGATGTTTGTTTGGTATCCTTTTGAAGCATAGTAATCATACTTCCAGACTGATCTCCATCTCCAACTGTTAAACCCCTTGGCCTTCAAAGAATGGAATAGAACTAGTTGGTCTCAGGACAGGAAGAAAAGGACCAACAGGTGCTTAAAGCCTCCTTCACTTGAATAAAAGTGAAACCAAGATTGTTAACTTAGTATATCTTCCTTCCTTTCCCATTAGGATTTACAGTTATGAAACAGATTTAGTTCTTTCTTTGACTCTACTGTATCAAAGCAAATGTCAGCAGCAACTCTCAGGCAATGAATAATTCTGCCGTCTTACGGGAATAGTAAATAGATGCTGTGTTGAATGGGTAAATGTGTTCTGTTGAAATATAACATTGGTTGAGAAGATTTATAGAATATTTCTTTTTTATCAGATGGCTTTTTCGTTCTATATGATACTTTCATTTTCTGCTCTACCAACTAGAGATTATGGGTCCTTTAGGAAAGAAAAAATCCAGTATGTTAGTAAAACCCTTTTCTCCTTTCAAAAAGGATAAAGGTATTCTTTGAAAGTTATTCTTGGATGCCATGTTGTACTGCATATACTTTCCTTAGCTTCAATCCCTGTATCTTGGGATCTGTTCCAATGCAATATTTCATGTCGTCAATGAAACTGTATCTATAAGTGCTCAAAGTATCCACTGTGCACTAGATAAGTTTCAGACATCAAAAACAGTGATGTTTGGATGAGAAAGAACAGAAGAAGAACCCACTTAAGCAACAAAGGATGGTGAATCTATCAATGGGAATCCATGCCATAGTTTTTACTAACTCTATAGAACACGTCTGTTGCATGCCAGAAAATGTGTACTGAAATAGGAGTGGCCAAGGAAATCCTCTAAATATATCCAGGTTCAATTCCTCCTTTACAGAACTTAAGACAATGCTACTGAAATGTATCCTCTATTTGCACAGCAGTGGTTATATATTTCTCTATAGATAAAAAGGTATATTTGAGAGGTGGATTCTGAGCCGCAAAATGGCTGTGGGAAAAAGGAGCCATACAGATTTATAATTCGATGTTACACTCTTCCTGCTTATCATTTTTGAAAAATGAAATGGATGGAAAATTTACAGAAAAGCCTGACTATGGTGTAGATTGGACCAAGGCAATTCATCTGTGACAACCCAGTTCCTCATGCTCATGATAAGGGCGTGGTTTAAACAGACAAAGAATATGATGACTTGAAGTTGAGAAATTAACTGCCTTTGGAGGAAATGATGGGAATATACTGCAAGTATATGAATAATTTTCCATAATTTTCCCCAAATATGTAATACTAATTATACCACCCTATTTGTAATTAAGCTCTGGTTTACAACTAATACCCAATAGATTAAGCTACCCATTAAAAAAAAAAAAAAGAAATATATATAATATCTCAATTGAGTTTGATTCTATAGAGCTTGTAGTATATGTTAGTAAAATGAAACTTATATCAACTTATTTACCTTATAAATTATAATAAAATTATTTATAGTTCATAACTACTGCGTTTCCCCGAAAATACAACCTACTCAGAAAGTAAGCCCTAGCTTGATTTTTACATGTGTGCCCAATATAAGCCCTACCCCCACCCCCAAAATAAGCCCTAATTAAGACTCCATCCACTCCAGGGTGCACAGGTAAAAATTAATCTAGTGTGGGGATGAGGGTGGGGGGTGGAGCTGCCCTACTACTTACCTTCAGATAATTGCACACCTCATTTCTTTTGCTGCAGTTGGAAAGGTTTTCCTGAAGGCCTCTGTAGCTGATAACAGAGGTATGTATCAATCCAGACCTATGTTATTGGCTGCAGAGGCCTTCAGGAAAGCCTTCCTGTCCTTGCCAGATGAAGAAGTTCCTAAAGGCCTCTGATAGTGAAAAAGAGGCTGGGGGCAATGCATGCAAGTGAGGTGAGTCAGTGGATGACACCCTCTCCCCAAAAGACCTGGTGCCTTTTTTGGTGGAAAAATATAGATAAGACAGGGTCTTATTTTTGGGGAAACACAGTACCTAGGTCTACAAAAATCTAGATCAGCGGTCGCCAACCAATGGGCCGTGAGAAAATTTTGGTGGGCCGCAGAGAAATCTCACCCCCAGAGCAACCCCCAAAAGTAATTAATCTAGGCTGCGCAGAAACACAAGGCTGCGCCGCCCACATGGCCCGCGGGAACCCTCCCCGCCCACTCACTCCTTACCTGGTAAACTTGCCTGCTAAATTTCTGTTTTTCCTTTTTCCAACCATCATCTGTTCTGCTGTGCCCAGAGATTTAGATTAGCTAGAAAGCAGGAAATGGTTGGATTTCTTGCTTTCTAGCTAGTCTTTAGATCTTCGGCTCTGCTTTTAAGTACAGCCAAACCTCCCTGTGGACTGAAGTTTTTCTTGCAAGCAAATTCCGTGCAGACTTACGGTAAGCAAATTTGAGAGACTGAATTAGCCGATGGCAGATAGATAGATCACTGAATGATTCTGTGAGCAACTCAATCTGCCTGCTTTGCCTGATTTTGGGTAAAAGTTGCTCTTTTTTTAAATAAAAAATTCAATATTTATATGCATGGTGTGTTGTGAGTTAATTTTGTGAGTTTGCTTGCAAGCAAATTTTATGTGACAGACTGAGCTAGCCAATGACAGATAGATTCTGAATGAATCTGTGAGCAACTCAATCTGCCTGCTTTGCCTGATTTTGGGTAAAAGTTGCTCTTTTTTTAAATAAAAAATTCAATATTTATATAAATATTTATAATATTTACGTACAAGCCATGCCCAGACAGTCACATGACCACCAAGCCACACCCACAAATTAGGCCACACCCACAGAACCAGTTGTGGTCCCTGGGATCTAAAATTATGAGTTTGGTGGTCCCTGAGGTCCAAAAGGTTGGTGACCTCTGATCTAGATGACCTCTACAGAACAGCAAAGGGTTGAGGTTTTCTAAGTCTCTTTGCTATAATTTAGTAGTCAGTCATCCAGAGATTGTAATCAAAGAGGCTTGTTCTGAGTGTCACTATTTCTATGTCCAGAACATCTGAAAGTGTTTTAGATTTCGAATTGTTCAAATCTGAACCAGGCAAAACATTCTGTATTTGTTTTAGTTGAACCACGAATGACCTGGAAGATAGCAACAGAACTTTTGAAATGTAATGTTTTGTTCCATGGATGACTGTAATGAGAATATCTGCCAACATTTCTTCTGTTGTGTGATATTTCAGCTCAATAAGCCCTTTGTGTTCTGTTTCTTTTAGAAAGTGGTATTTAGCATCCATGTGTTTTGTGCATTGTGTAATCATTACACTATGCGCACCGACTGATAATTCCTCCATCATAAAGCAGATGCCATTAACAGCCTTTCAGTGTTTTCTGTCTTCAGCCCAGTTTGCATCCATAGAGTCCACTAATCTAAAATTACTGATTACAAATAAATTCAATTTCATATCTGTAGCATTTCATTAGTCTCTATCAGTTCAATGTACTTCATCAGGTCCATTATCTTCTTTTTCTGGTTAAGGAAGAATATTCCATCTTATTTTCATTAAGCGTGTAGAGAATAGGAGAATTATACCAGTTGCTTCATCTCTATTTCTTTTATAATTTTTTGACTATCCTTTTCATCATCCACATACAAAATAAAAAATCATTAAGATATATATCCAGGTTTCATTTTTTGCACCTCAAGTATAAATAGGGGTCATTTTTACATTTTGTAAACTCCTAGGAAACAATGCGTTTAGCCTTAACAGTCCATTATGTAGCAATTTGCACAGAAATCCTATTTTTTTTCCAGGTTCCTCAAACAATGATGATTGTTGCATGTATACTGCTTTCTTAATGTCTGCATAACAGAAGGTTTATGGAACATTCATTTTCTGGTTTAATAACTGGTCCTGATGGAAGTACTCCTCATTGCTGATATGAAGTTTTCATTGCCATATTCGCATTTTGGAAGTATCCCTTAACAACTAGCTGAACATTGAATATTCTTTCAATATCTCCTTTGATGCTGAAGACCAAATTACATTCAAGGGTCATTCTCTCTTTTGATATTTCTGTAAGAGTCCATACTTCATGCTGGTTATGAGATTCGACCTCTTTTTTCATGGCTTATAGCTATTTTTGTGTTTCAGCATTAGTATTTTTTCATTATTCAGCATTAGTCAGCATTAGTATCTATGGGTAGGGATCTGGAGCCTCTTCCTTTCTTCCAGAAAAGAAATTTCACCAGGTGACCTCTTTTTGTTTGGTATGCTTGTGTCTGGCCCAGTTTCGCATTTTCTTGATTGGGTTCCCTGTTGCCAATGAAGATCACAGTCTGTTCTTCTTGTAACAGTTACATAATCACAATGCATTCTTCTTTAGCCTGCTGCACTATTTTTTCTCTTGTTTGGATGTCTAAATTGATTGATGATATCTCATTAGTGCTTGGTTTTTGTCCTTTATCAAAGTATACCACCCTTCATAACTTAACTTTCTGTGGAAAAAAATATCTTTTACAGCTCAACCCATAACCAATAAACACTCCTTCCTTCTGAAGTTCAATTTTTATCATCTTTTCTTAGGAATGTAAGCCTATACTTCGGACCCAAGTATTCAAACATATTTGTTACTTGGTTTATTTTATGTACAGCATGCCTTGAATGATAGAGGGAAAACACGTTACCAAAAAAGGATCAGATAAATGTGACTTGAGTGCAGGAAATGCCTCCCTAATTTACTGGACTATAAAAAGAGGAGGAGCATGTATAGCCCAATCAGGCTTGGAAGATTTTACCACAGGCAGTCCCTGACTTAGAACTGCAATTGAGCCTAGAATTTTGTAATTCATGGGGTTTATTCAGCACATCACCAGCTGACCACACTGATTTTTATGACTTTCTTGAGGCAGTTGTTAAGTGAATGCCACAGTTGTTAAGGGAACTCTATAGCAATTAAACAAATCCATTATATTTTGTGGGCATTCTTTGCCAGAAACTGAAACAAGCCCCCGAGAAATTGGCAAAAAAAAAAAAGAGAGCTGAAAATCGCAGTCATGTAAAGCTGTTTAGGACGCTGCAAAAGGCCATAAGTGGCGAGTCACATGGTCACATGGTCAAAATTCAGATGCTAGGCGACCAACTCACATTTATGACCGTTGCAGTGTCCTGGGGTCATGTGACTCTCCCCTTTGGAGACTTTCTGACCAGCACAGTCAATGGGAAAATTAGATTCACTTAACCACGCTGTTACTACAGTGATTCACTTAACAACTATGGCAAGAAAGGTTGTAAAGTAGGGAAAAAAATCACTTCACCAATGTCTCATTTAGCAACAAAAAAATGGGGCTCAACTGTGGTGATAAGCTAAGGACTAACTTAGCAACTGGTCATTCAGCAAAGACTACTTGTATAGCCAATCTCAATAAAAATATATTTAACTTTCCTATAGAGTTGATTTCCTGGTCTAATCTACCTAGTGGGGCTGACAACATGCCATGACTATTTTGTTGCCCCTGTTCCTTCTATTTTTTTTGACCACCCGAAGCCTGGCATGGTATCTACTCCATCACCATTCTCATAAAAGAGAAAGGAGGAGTGTGGAAACAAAGATCAATTGCTAATTTTTTCCACCTTTTGTTGGAATGATGCATCTATACCAAAAGCGTGGATTTCTAAATTTGTTTTCATATTCCAGACTTTTTCAACCTTGGCAGCTTGAAGATGTGTGAGCTTCAGCTCCCAGAGTTCCCCAGACAGCCACACATCTTCAAGTTGCCAAGGTTGACAAACAATGTCACAACCTTACAAACACATTCTATAATGGACATTAAAAAAAAAAGAACCAGGACCTGTTAGGGATAACATTGTTTATCCTAACTGGTTTGGGTAAAAAATAATAAATAAGTTATCATGGTTTGTTGGTTAAAGTGTGTGTAACTTTAACTACAAGAATGTAATTAAGGGTGTGGTTGTAAAAGCACCATAAAAGAAGCAAGTCAATTTCAGCTCTCTCTCTGGCTTAATGATCCCTAATTACTGGATGGATTGATGACTGCGTTTTTCCTTACTGGAACGGAGGAGAGAAAGGAGTGTTGATTTCTCAATGGAGAGAAGAGATAATATGGACTGATTTATTGTAAGTGAACTGACATTGGCTATTCAACACGGACTTTGCAAATTGAGTATACCCGACTGGACTGACTGAAATGATACATGACTAATGGGCCGTTTATTTTGACTATGCTATAATTCCTAATGGAATAAACTATATTTTTGATAGCACAAGCGTATCTGCTTTTTACTGCGTGTTAACTAAAATACAAACTTATCTCACACATTTACCTGTCTGCCTATCTGACTACGCTACACATTCTGTTTAGTTTGTTTTCCTTAACACTCGTTGGGGAATTCAGGCTTAACAGGACCTTCCTTTGGTGTGAACGTAAACCATTTCTTGACTACTCATCCAATAGCTGAAAAACAGTCCTTTCTTGAACAATGGGAAGAATGGTGACCACATGCTCTATCTCATATCTCAACTTCTATAAAAGCTTTAGTCTCCTTTTCTATCAATTTTGAAGAAAGTTCTAGAAGATTAAGTCTTCTCTAGAAGAGCAGATGATTCCTTTCCCCTTTGTACATGCCCATATTATTATTTTTTCATATCTGTGAAATCTGTGAATGTTTTAATCCGAGTTGAAAACTGTTATTGTACATTTAAATGTCTTTCCACTGTATTTGTTCAATTCTCCCTGCAAGGTCATTGAAATGCAATACCTGAAAATAGTTTTATATACAAGATGAGTGTTGTACTTTATTGCTGTAATTTTATACCTCAATCTCTTCATAAATTGGGATTGTAAATCTGTTTTACCAGCCTTTACTCACACTGTCTGGAATACTTATGAAAGATTTGATAGCTAAAGGAAAACTCTCTGTGCAATATCCTGCCTCATGAATGAATCTTACGGATGATATAAGCAGTTTATTTGATTTATAAGCGAGGCAAAATTGGCTTGCATAATTTATCTGATATTTTTCCAGGTACACATACATACACCCAGGACCTTTTTCTATGATTTGCTTCACAATTATAATCCTGACTCAGGAACATTTGTTTGAAGGAAAAAGAAAATAAATCTCTTTCTAGTGAAACTGAACTTCTGGCAATCTCAAATGTATAAAACCTTAAGAGCGACACGTTCTCCCAGATTTTACCCTGGTATGACAGCAACAGTGGAATGGATAAGGCTTTCTTTTTGTTTCCTTCTCCTTTTGACAGGAGGTGAGCAGATCTGCGAAGTGCCAATCTGCTTTGGGGTTTTGTTTTTTGTTTTTTTGTTTGTTTATTTCCCTTTTCGGTGGAGAAGAATGTGAAAGGATGTTGATTACTTCACTGAAGTAGAAACCGTGACAGCATGGAAGTGCCCTTGCTATGAGATTGAGTTCCCGCAGCCTAAAAATTATTGATTTTGGTTGGGATTTATTGCCTCTTCACCTTTACTTCAGCCACTGCTGCAACCCACCATCATAGTTAGAGGCACTGGGCAAAGCACTTGGTCACAAAATTGATGACCTATCATTGCTATCCTTAATGGGATTTAATATAAAAGGAATGACTGCCTTGGTAGCCAGGCAGCTTTACTCTATTATTTTCTAAGAGACAGGCATACAGCTGAAGTCATCACTGTTTAGGAAAAGCAGAGGCACCAAGGTGGTAGGCGGACATATGGTGGACATATGGTCTTATGTCTGCATAAATGTTTATATCCACAGAACCACTCTTTTTCATCTATAGAAATCTTCAGACCAGTGGTGGGATTACTACCGGTTCTGTGGGTGTGGCTTGGTGGGCGTGGCAGAGGAAGGATACTGTAAAATCTCCATTCCCTCCCCACTCCTGGGGAAAGGTTACTACAAAATCCCCATTCCCTCCCCACCCCACTAACCTGCTTTCCAGCTCCATTCTCCTGTGCATGGCAGCAAAAGAAGACCCAGCTAATAAGCTGGGACTTGGGAGGCAGAGAATAGATGGGGGTGAGGCCAGTCAGAGGTGGTATCTGCCGGTTCTCTGAACTACTCAAAATTTCTGCTACTGGTTCTCCAGAACTGGTCAGAACCTGCTGAATACCACCTCGGCCTCAGACATATGAAAGAAATGGCTTCCTGTCTCAGTACTTGATTTCCAAGTATCAGGGCTGCACACAGTGGTGTTTTTTTTTAAAGAGCTTTGGCTTTGCAAACTATCCCTTGCTCTGATAGCCATTAAACGATACTGGCTTCCAAGTGAAATGCAAAAGGGGCTGCTGCTCCTTTAAGAGTTACTTTAACTTTAATGAAAGCATCCCTTAAAGTGGCATCTGTTCCAGGCTTCTGCAGAAGCCTCAAACAGGTGGGTTTTTTTTTCAATGACTAGCAGAGAGGTGTTGTATTCCCACAAGGCCCAAAGCTCATCTTCCAGATCATTTTGTATCATGAACAGCCACATGATGGGGAAGTCTTCTAAAATGGAGTTAGAAAATTAGCCCATGGGATTAATTTCACTCCCTCCCAAGCCATTTCTTTCAGAGCTCTTGCAAATGGAGACTGCTTCCTTGGAATCATGATTTGGGTCCCATGGAGAATGTGTTATGTGTACGAATGATAACTTGGGTTTGTTTGCGGAATGTCTTCAAAATAGCCATGGATGGCAGCTTAAAAGGAGTTGAGAAAGTATTTAAAAGTCAGCACTTGTAATCATGTGGCATATGGTAATTTGGATTCTAACAGGTTTTTCAAACCACTTGGCAGGGAAAAATCCTGGAAGTGCTATTATCACAGTAGACCTCTTCAAATTAAAATAAAAAAAAACCCCAAACCCTGTCTGTCATTTGGTTGTTGCTATAGTAACAACCTAGTTCCTGCTAGAAGGAACCCACCAGCTTACTACTTGTGCTTACCTTTCCTGTATTTTACAAGCTTGTTTTCTCCCACTGTATGGCAGCAAACAGACATTTATAATTGGGAAGGCGAAATGGGGGTACAGTAGCACCTAAAAATATGGGTGTCTTGGGTATTGTAAGGTTTGAAAATGATTAATTCAGACTATTTCAATTTTTCATTTTGTCATCTCAGGTGCAATCCATGCAAGCAGGTAACCAGTTTTTCCTCCCTTCTTGGAATTTAAGGATTATATAGTGATTTCTCAATACGTGGTTTCGTTTCCTCGCTCTTCAGTGACTGCCTTGCTCTTTCTGGAGGGACAGAAATGATCTAGACTACTTTCAGATGGTTTCCAGATGGTGCACTGATGAATCTTCTTAGCTAAACACTGAAGTTCAGAGCTGCTAATGAGGGAACCTGCATATTCTAAGTGTAAAGTTTTTGTTTTTTTGTTTTGCTATTAGCTCTGCTGGAATTCTGGCTAAGGAATCTTTTAAAACTCTTCTTTGGTCTGTTGTATTCCAATGATGAGTAAAGCTGCTGGGGGACATATACTGAGGATGAAGATAGGAAAAGAGAATAATTGTGGAACATATGCACATGAACTAAGTGACAATGGCCAGTACAGATAGTCCTTAAGTTACGTCTGGTTACTTAGCAAACGTTTGAAGTTATAGTGGACCCCCCCCCCCCAAGGTATCCAGTTCCAAAGTTCTGATGGACACCCCCCCTGCTGTCACATGACTGTCATGCATTTTGGATGTTGGACAACTGGCTCACATCCATGGCCATTTGCAGCATCACATCACGTGGCCATGGTTTACTATGATTTTGCCCCAAACTGGCATTCATTTCCTCTTTTTTTTTCTTTCCAAAAACACCTCATATAATTTTTATTTATTTATTTAATTTATATTGCCACCTATTTGCCCATGGCGACTCGAGGTGGCTTACAGCAGTGATCCCCAACCTTTTTGACGCCGCGGCCCGGTACCGGCATCAATTGGGCGCCGCCATCTTTTTTGACGAAAAGATGGCACTTTTCGCAAGATGGCGATAGCTCGTGAGCTTTTTCGGGTAGAAATGGCTTTCTACCGGAAAAGCTCACCGAGCTTGAGCGCGCCATCTTTTGATGAAAAAGTGCTTCCGGTGAGCTTTCTACCCGAAAAGCTCACCGGAAGCACTTTTACCAAAAAGATGGCGGCACCAGCAACCAGCGGCCCGGTAAGACTTGTTCCGCGGACCGGTCCGGTCCGCGGACCGGTGGTTGGGGACCCCTGGCTTACAGAATGTAAAACCATATTTAAAATAAAAAACAATAAAAACTAACAAAAAAGAATCAAATAAATTAATAAAGTACAATAGAACAAAATCTCAAAAAAAAATACTAATAATAATAATAATAATAATAATAATAATAATAATAATAATAATAATAATAATACAATGGGTTTGCTTAACCACTGCCACTTACTTAACAACCATCACAAAAAAGGTCTCGTCAAGTGATGATCCGTTTTACAACCATCATGACCATAATGGGTGGACTCCATTATAGTTATAAGTTGAGGACTACCTATAATTCTAATGAAAGAAAGAATGACAGGAGGAAGAAATCTATATTTTATTCTGTATAGAGATACGGAAGTGTAAAATATTTACTAAATCTCTGATTATGTTACTCTCTTTAAATGCGAGGGAGAAAAAAAGTGAAACCTTTATGCAAATTCTGGCATGATATAATTACATCAGATGCTAGACCAACTTTATTAATGGGAATGTGGACATTTGAGAGCTCTGTCCCTACGACATATGCATGATTCTATTGTACCTTTCTACAGTCACTCATATATGCATCCTATTCTATGTAGCCAAATAATTCTTTGTAATTACAGTTTAAGCATTCTTCTTCTATAGATTCTTCTACAACTATAACAAGTAAAATACCTCTTAAATAATAAATGCACAAGAATGTACCAGACAAATATTTGTATGACAGTCATGGGATTTGTATAATGCTTTTGTACAAGCATTTATTTATTTACATAATAATATTTAGCCTGACTGCCTTAAACCACAATGATCACTGGCAATTCAATTCAATCTAATACAGTTCAATCATCAATTATTTAATAATGAATTTTGTCATAAAGCGCTAAATAGTGCTTTATGGTTTGTAGAGAAGTAGACCAATTAATACATTTTACAGATTAAACTTTTTTTTTATTAAATGGGACTTAACAAGTTAAATTCTTGCCAAGCCTATTTTTGTCTGTCTGTTCTCTGTGTGTATGATAAAATTATGAAGACTGCTTTGGCTAATTTATCTCTGCCTTTTAAATTTATTTTAACAATTTTTAAAATAGTCCGTGGAACGTGTTCCCCAATTCCAGTCCTTTCCAGCTACTTCAAAAGGTTTCATGATTAGGAGAGTAGATTTGGATAAAAACAGTTATCCCTTTTTTTAGGGGAAGCAAAGCTGAAACTCTTGAAATTTGCAGTCAGTGAAAGGTATATCTTAGCTTTCCCATTTCCTCCTTACCTCTAACACTATTACACCGTTAGCTCCCACAATAGCTCTGTCTGTTTCTTCCTGCCCACTAGTTTTCATCATTGCTGTCATCATTTTATTCTTATTCTTTTCTACCTGCCACCTGTTGGTCTTCAGCAGTTGTCCTATCATCCCAGTTACTGTGCCTTGAGCTGTCATATTTCAAACTTAGCAATAATGTATTCAGTATTACAAGGTTCTGAACTGATCCCACTTATTCTAGATGATCTACGTGTTTCTGCATTGGAAGAGTTACTGGTATAATAGGCTCATTAACATCTTCTCAGTTATACTTCCTAGCATTTTATTCAGGTCATGAAGAAAATGTTTTTATGTGGTTGCTAAGAATTGACACTGCCTTGAGGATTAATTTATGATAGTAATAATGCAAAGAAATACAGCAAAATATAAACTATATATAGTGGATCATTGTATTAGTTGTATTGCTCCTTCAACAAAGATTAGACATTTGTTGCAGATCAAATCAAAATATTATTTTTCCTAAAATCTCAAACATATTTAGTAAATAATGTAAAGCAACTTTAATAATAGATTTGAGACTTCTAGATTTTTCATAAAATACAACTTGCTAAAGCTGAATAATTGTATGTAACATATTCTCTCTGAATTTAAAGGAACAAGACAGAAGTAAATTTTTAAATCTGTAGTTATTTAACATTGGTAAATGTTAGTTTCCTTGCCTCTTATAGAAGACTTGCACAGTAACCCCAAGATTAACCCTACTGAAATCACTAATGTATTCAGAATCTAGCCAAATATACTCTGAAATTCCATTCAGTAGTTTTGTAATGAAGAAAATGTTATTGCCTGGAGCAGGAAAAATAGGTTTCCATAATGCTTTCTTGTATTGCAAGAAAATATGAACATGGCAGGAAGTAATTTAATGTTTTGACCTCTCTTGATTACTTTCTAAAGTGTTTCCACGTGCTCAGAGAACTCATCTGTGACTTCTGGGCTAGTGCTTTGAATCCTGTAATCTTTTTCCATGACTCTTCCAGATTTTTAACCCCTTTCTGTGTAGAGGTGTGTGAGTGTGTGTGTGTGTGTGCGTGCGTGTGTGTGTGTGTGTGTGTGTGTATGTATAGATAGATAGATAGATAGATAGATAGATAGATGATAGATAGATAGATAGATAGATAGATAGATAGATAGATAGATAGATCTTTGGTTATTCGGGTTTTCTCCCACATAAGATTGGAAGTATCTAGGCAACGTTTCGATGAAGTCTCATTCATCATCTTCAGGCTTGTGTCTTCCGCTCTGTGCTTCTCAGAGTGATGTGAGCTTGCAGCTGCTTCTTCCTTTTAACTGCTAGTGAGGGTGTGACTTGATTGGGTGGGGGCTTGGCTGTGTTCTGATTGGGTGGGGGTGTGTTCTCATTGGTTGGGGTTTGGCTGTGTTCTGATTGGTTGGGGGTTGGCCGTGTCCTGATTGGCTGGAGGTGTGTTCTGTTCAGGTGGGGGCTTGGTTATGCTCAGGTTAGTTTTAGTTGCTGGGGGATTTGAGCTGGTGAGCTGTGATCTTGCTGTTTGGCTTCGAGTTCGTGGTCGTGCTGCATCTTCATGGTGGGGGTCAGTTCGCTTCATGTATGGCTCAGAGGGGTTTGAAGTGGGTAGTGATGCAGCTGCAGTGTGGCTTCTGGTCCGTGGTCGTGTCTCATCTTCTGTGTGGGTGTGAGTCTGCTTTTTACGTGGAAGTGTGATGGTGGCATCTTGTGTGGCCCTCGTGGGTGTGGGTCTGGTGTCATTCTTCATGTTAGGTACTCGTCTGTTCATGAGGGCAGGTTTCCAAATGTCTGGTAGGCGGGAGGTGTCATCTCTTTTATTCATGCTGTGTGGGCATTTTTCTATCTCTATGGCTTCTCTGATTATTCTGTTGTTGAAGTGTTCGGTTTTGGCGATAGTTCTGGTATTTTTAAAGTCAATCTCATGTCCTGTGGCTTTGAGGTGTTGGACCAGGGAAGAGGTCAGTTCTTTTTTGATTGAGTTCTTATGTTCTTCAACGCGTGCACTTATTCTTCTGTTAGTTTGTCCGATGTATGTGGTGGGGCAGGCGGTGCAAGGGATTTCGTATACTCCTTGTTTTTCTAACTCGATTCTGTCTTTAGGGTTTCTTAGGATGGTGGATATTTTTCTGTTTGTGCAGAATGCTGTCTTCATGTTGTGTTTTTGGAGGATATTGCTGATTTTGTCTGAGTGCCTTTTATATATGGTAGGAGGGCTTTGCCGTTCTCTTGTTCTCTGTCTTGGAGTTTGGTTGGGGTTTCTTTTTTGGATTAGGTGGGTAATCTTCTTTCTTTGGAATCCATTGGCTGTTAGTACGTTGGTGAGAGTGTTTAGTTCGTTTTTTAGGTGTTGTTCGTCGGCTAAGCATTTTGTTCCGGATGAGTGTCTCGGCTACGGAATTGATCTGTGCTGGGTGGTGGTGTGAGAGTGCGTGTAGATAGCGGTTTGTATGTGTTTTCTTCTGGTAGATGGTGTGTCCTAGGGAGCCATTGGGTTTTTTGTATACCAAGACATCTAGGAAGGGAAGTTGATTGTTGGCTTCTGTTTCCATGGTGAATTGTATTTTGGGGTGTAGGCTGTTGAGGTGTGTGAGGAAGTTGTTCAGTTTTTCTTTCCCGTGTGGCCAGATTATGAAGGTGTCATCTACGTATCTGAGCCAGAGTTTGGGTTTGTGATCATATTTTTATAGAGCTTGTGTTTCAAAGTGTTCCATGTAGAGGTTTGCGATGACAGGTGAGAGGGGTGATCCCATGGGTGCTCCTTCTATTTGTTTGTATTTTTGTCCATTGTAGGTGAAGTATGTATTGGATAGGCAGTGGTTGGTCAGATCTAGGATGTGCTTGGGGGGGTTGTATTTGTTTTGGATGGCTGTCAAGGCTTCTTTTATTGGCACTTGGGTGAAGAGGGATATGACATCGAAGCTCACTAGTAGGTCGCTGGGTTGTAAGTTTTGTTTCTTTATGATCTTGATGAACTGGAATGAAAATAGAAACTGAAAATAGAAAACAGAAAAATAGCAGCCATCCTTAGAAACCCCAAAGATAAAATTGACCTGGAAAACCAAGGCATATATGAAGTCCCCTGTGCATCATGCCCGGCCACATACATTGGACAGACCAATAGAAGAATAAGTACCCGCCTGGATGAACACAAAAATGCAGTCAAAAAGCTGGAACACACTTCCTCACTAGTCCAACACACGGAAGCCACAGGTCATAGCATCAACTTCAATGGCACCAAAACCCTAGCCACTATAGAAAACCCTAGCCACAGAATCATCAGAGAAGCCATAGAGATTGAAAAAGACCAGAAAGCATGAATAGAAGAGATGATTCCACCAGACTGTCAATCATTTGGAAGCCTGCACTCACAAACAAAAAAAATCTCCACACCACAAGCCAGGCAAACACCTGGGCACAAACAGATCCCCTGATACCTCCAGCTCAAACACACCCCAACCAGGCACCCAGATGAAACCTAGCTTCCTAACTAATGATAGCCGTCCATTTACCCGGAGCCAAGCTGCACTAAAGGCCTCCAATAAAGTAACACAATGTTGCCAGCCAATCAAGATACAAAAAGAGCCAAAAACAGACAGAAGATATTAGAAACACCAATCAAGCAGAACACAGCAAACTCAAGATCAATAAACACAGACCAAGACTCACAACCAATCAGGATGAAGAAAAACCATTCTGGCACAGCAATAGGCTGCCCCAAATTTAAATCTGAAACCACTATAAAAGTCTGACTCACAGATGAACACTATACAGAAGCCTGATGATGGCAGATGAGATTCTGCCAAACGTTGCTACAACTTTAAAAGCACAACTACAATGACGTGGGAAAATACCCAACAAAGCTGAATGCTATATATATATTCTTAAGTTTTCGCTGGTACTTACATGTATGGTATTCAGCTTTGTTCGATTTCACGTCATTATAATTGTGGTTTTGTTGTAGCAACATTCAGCAGACTCATCTGCCATCATCAGGCTTCAGTATTGTGTCGCCTGAACACAAGACGAACACAATACAGAAGCCTGATGATGGCAGATGAGATTCTGCCTAAATGTTGCTACAACTTTAAAAGCACAATTATAATGACGTGGGAAAATACCCAACAAAGATTTTATATATATATATATATATATATATATATAAACAACACACACCCCAAAATCAAGTTCACCATGGAAACGAAACAAACAAACAACTACCATTCCTAGATGTACTAATCTATAAAAACAGACGGCACTCTAGGACACACCGTATACCAGAAGAAAACACACACTAACCGCTACCTCAACGCCCAATCCCACCACCACCCAGCACAGATAAACTCCGTGGCTAAAACACTAATTACTACAACCAAACGCCTGGCAGACAAGACACACATTAAGACTGAACTATGCACCCTGACTAAAGTACTGACAGCCAATGGCTTCCACAAAAGCAAAATCACCGGCTTGATCCACAAAAACACACTGAGACATAATGGAGACCCAGAAGATGAACAGACCTATGGAACAGCTGTCCTGCCCTACATAAGAGGTACTACAGACAAAATTAGTAAGATACTACACAGACATCACATCAAGACTGCCTTCAAAACAGACAGAAAAATAGCAGCCATCCTTAGAAACCCCAAAGATAAAATTGACCTGGAAAACCAAGGCATATATGAAGTCCCCTGTGCATCATGCCCGGCCACATACATTGGACAGACCAATAGAAGAATAAGTACCCGCCTGATGAACACAAAATGCAGTCAAAAAGCTGGAACACACTTCCTCACTAGTCCAACACACGGAAGCCACAGGTCATAGCATCAACTTCAATGGCACCAAAACCCTAGCCACTATAGAAAACCCTAGCCACAGAATCATCAGAGAAGTCATAGAGATTGAAAAAAGACCAGAAAGCATGAATAGAAGAGATGATTCCACCAGGCTGTCAATCATTTGGAAGCCTGCACTCACAAACAAAAAATGTCCACACCACAAGCCAGGCAAACACCTGGGCACAAACAGATCCCCCTGATACCTCCAGCTCAAACACATCCCAACCAGGCACCCAGATGAAACCTAGCTTCCTAACTAATGATAGCCGTCCATTTACCCGGAGCCAAGCTGCACTAAAGGCCTCCAATAAAGTAACACAATGTTGCCAGCCAATCAAGATACAAAAGAGCCAAAAAACAGACAGAAGATATTAGAGACACCAATCAAGCAGAACACAGCAAACTCCAAGACCAATAAACACAGACCAAGACTCCCAACCAATCAGGATGAAGAAAAACTATTCTGGCACAGCAATAGGCTGCCCCAAATTTAAATCTGAAACCACTCTAAAAGTCTGACTCGCAGATGAACACTATACAGAAGCCTGATGATGGCAGATGAGATTCTGACGAAACGTTGCTACAACTTTTAAAAGCACAACTACAATGACGTGGGAAAATACCCGAACAAAGCTGAAGGCCATATACATACACACACACACACATACACACACACACACACACACACACACACACATATATACACACACACACACACACACACACACACACACACACACACACACACACTTTTGCCATTCTCCAGCAAAAAGATTGTGCCGAAATGTTGCTACAACTTTAAAAAGCACAATTATAATGACGTGGAAAATACCCAACAAAGATTATATATATATATATATGTGTGTGTGTGTGTGTGTGTGTGTTGTGACTGGAAGGATCGATCCTGCTGGGAGTTTTGACTCTGATGATTCTGAAGATGAAAGGCTGGAGCCTGCTGTGAATGTGGAGTCTGAATTATTAGAGGACACAGATGTGAGCCAGGGGATGAGAGGTTGTCGGACAGACACTCCTCGCCAGAACCTTCGACCTCATTCATGCCAGCAACTGATCCACAAAATGAGTCAGAGGCTTCGAGTGGGGAAGCTGACAGATCGTGGCTTGACGCCAGAACTAGGAGGAGACTGAAACGCTCAAGCTGAGGGGAGGCGTCAAGTCAGACAGTGATTAGGGAGATTGACACACCAATCCAGGTGATTTAAGGAGGCGTGATGAGTCTCAAACTTTGCTTGGAAGCAAAGTGTTTGATGTGTCGAAAGGATACGTGTGGAGCGGCCTTTGTAATTTATGGACATTCTGAATTACCAGACAGATGGAAGTCTGCCAAGGACTGGAATAAGTACTGTTAACACTTTATTAGTCTGCTTCTGTTTTGGTTTGGATGTTTTGAACTGTGGAACTCTGTATTCTCACTTGTGAATATAGGTGAGACATAACATACATACATACATACATACATACATACATACATACATACATACATACATATATATATATATATATATATATATATATATATATATATATATTCTTAAGTTTTCGCGGGTACTTACATGTATGGCCTTCGGCTTTGTTCGGGTATTTTCCCACATCATTGTAGTTGTTCTTTTAAAGTTGTAGCAATGTTTCAGCAGAATTTCATCTGCCATCATCAGGCTTCTGTATTGTGTCCGTCTGTGAGTCAGACTTTTAGAGTGGTTTCAGATTTAAATTTGGGGCAGCCTATTGCTGTGCCAGAATGGTTTTCTCTTCATCCTGATTGGTTGGGAGTCTTGGTCTGTGTTTATTGGTCTTGGAGTTTGCTGTGTTCTGCTTGATTGGTGTCTCTAATATCTTCTGTCTGTTTTTGGCTCTTTTTGTATCTTGATTGGCTGGCAGCATTGTGTTACTTTATTGGAGGCCTTTAGTGCAGCTTGGCTTTGGGTAAATGGACGGCTATCATTAGTTAGGAAGCTGGGTTTCATCTGGGTGCCTGGTTGGGATGTGTTTGAGCTGGAGGTATCAGGGGGATCTGTTTGTGCCCAGGTGTTTGCCTGGCTTGTGGTGTGGAGATTTTTTTGTTTGTGAGTGCAGGCTTCCAAATGATTGACAGCCTGGTGGGATCATCTCTTCTATTCATGCTTTCTGGTCTTTTTCAATCTCTATGGCTTCTCTGATGATTCTGTGGCTAGGGTTTTCTATAGTGGCTAGGGTTTTGGTGCCATTGAAGTTGATGCTATGACCTGTGGCTTCCATGTGTTGGACTAGTGAGGAAGTGTGCTCCAGCTTTTTGACTGCATTTTTGTGTTCATCCAGGCGGGTACTTATTCTTCTATTGGTCTGTCCAATGTATGTGGCTGGGCATGATGCACAGGGGACTTCGTATATGCCTTGGTTTTCCAGGTCAATTTTATCTTTGGGGTTGCTAAGGATGGCTGCTATTTTTCTGTCTGTTTTGAAGGCAGTCTTGATGTGATGTCTGTGTAGTACCTTACTAATTTTGTCTGTAGTATCTCTTATGTAGGGCAGGACAGCTGTTCCATAGGTCTGTTCATCTTCTGGGTCTCTATTATGTTTCACTGTGTTTTTGTGGATCAAGCCGGTGATTTTGCTTTTGTGGAAGCCGTTGGCTGTCAGTACTTTAGTCAGGGTGCATAGTTCAGTCTTAATGTGTGTCTTGTCTGCCAGGCGTTTGGTTCTGGCGATTAGTGTTTTGGCCACGGAGTTTATCTGTGCTGGGTGGTGGTGGGATTGGGCGTTGAGGTAGCGGTTGGTGTGTGTTTTCTTCTGGTATATGGTGTGTCCTAGTGTGCCATCTGTTTTTTGTAGATTAGTACATCTAGGAATGGTAGTTGTTTGTTTGTTTCCGTTTCCATGGTGAACTTGATTTTGGGGTGTGTGCTGTTTAGGTGTGTTAGGAAATTGTTTAGGTTTTCTTTTCCATGGGGCCAAATCACAAATGTGTCATCGATGTATCTTAACCATAGTTTGGGTTTGTGGGTGGCATTGGCCAGGGCTCTGGATTCGAATTCTTCCATGAACAGGTTTGCAATGACGGGTGACAGTGGTGATCCCATAGGGGCCCCTTCAATTTGTTTGTATCTTTGTCCTTTGTATATGAAATATGTGTTGGTTAAGCAGTGTTCTGCTAGTTCCATGAGGTGTTTAGCTGGTTGGTATTTATTTTTGATGATTTCAAGGGTCTCTTTTATCGGGACTTGAGTGAATAGTGAAACCACGTCAAAACTTACAAGCAGATCTTCTTGGTCCACATGTAGATCTTTGATCATTTCCAAGAAGTGGTATGAGTTTTGTACATGTGAAGCTGCTGTTTCGGCATGGGGCTGTAGCTGTTTTGCTAAGTGTTTAGCTAGGTTTTGTAGTGGTGCTCCTCTGGAGCTGACTATGGGTCTGAGAGGTATGCCTTCTTTGTGTATTTTTGGGAGGCCGTATAGTTTGGGGCATCTGGAAGATTTTTCTCTTGGGATGATCATCTGTTGGATCTCTTTGCTCATGTGGCTGGTTATAATTTTCTTCTTGGTTAATTTTTCCAGATATGTATATATATATATGGCATTCGGCTTTGTTCGGGTATTTTCCCGCGTCATTGTAGTTGTTCTTTTAAAGTTGTAGCAACGTTTCAGCAGAATCTCATCTGCCATCATCAGGCTTCTGTATAGTGTTTTTTTATATATATATATATATATATATATATATATATATATATATATATATATATATATATATGTTTTCTTAAGTTTTCGGGTACTTACATGTATGGTGTTCGGCTTGGTTCGGTATTTTCCCACGTCATTGTAGTTCTTTTAAAGTTGTAGCAACGTTTCAGCAGAATCTCATCTGCCATCATCAGGCTTCTGTATTGTGTCCGTCTGTGGGTCAGACTTTTACAGTGGTTTCAGATTTAAATTTGGGGCAGCCTATTGCTGTGCCAGAATGGTTTTTTCTTCATCCTGATTGGTTGGGAGTCTTGGTCTGTGTTTATTGGTCTCGGAGTTTGCTGTGTTCTGCTTGATGGGTGTTTCTGATATCTTCTGTCTGTTTTTTGGCTCTTTGGCTACAGGTCATAGCATCAACTTCAATGGCACCAAAACCCTGGCCACTATGGAAAACCCTAGCCACAGAGTCATCAGAGAAGCCATAGAGATTGAAAAAGACCAGAAAGCATGAACAGAAGAGATGATTCCACCAGGCTGTCAATCATTTGGAAGCCTGCACTCACAAACAAAAAAATCTCCACACCACAAGCCAGGCAAACACCTGGGCACAAACAGATCCCCCTGATACCTCCAGCTCAAACACACCCCAACCAGGCACCCAGATGAAACCCAGCTTCCTAACTAATGATAGCCGTCCATTTACCCAAGCCAAGCTGCACTAAAGACCTCCATTAAAGTAACACAATGCTGCCAGCCAATCAAGATACAAAAAGAGCCAAAAAAAACAGACAGAAGATATCAGAAACACCCATCAAGCAGAACACAGCAAACTCCGAGACCAATAAACACAGACCAAGACTCCCAACCAATCAGGATGAAGAAAAAACCATTCTGGCACAGCAATAGGCTGCCCCAAATTTAAATCTGAAACCACTGTAAAAGTCTGACCCACAGACGGACACAATACAGAAGCCTGATGATGGCAGATGAGATTCTTGCTGATATATATAAAAGAACTACAATGATATATATATAAGCGGAACACCATATATATATATATATATATATATATATATATATATATATATATATATATATATACGTACACACACACATGCACACACACACACACACACACCTTTTGCCATTCTCCAGCAAAAAGATTGGTTGGATGATATTAAAAAGATGGCGGTGGTGGTGGTGATTTGAATGGTCCTCAGCTTTGTCTCTAATTTTGCAGGAATATTTTGTTTTTAAAATGACAAGTACATTTTCATTACAGCCGCACAGTTTGCTTCTGTAGACTGAGAGGAAGAGGAAGGAAATGATGGGCTTCTAATTTTATGTCAGGATTTTTCAGTACAGTCATCTGAATCTAGACAAAACTTGCTGTTGTGAATTGAAGGGATGGAGATTCTCTAGAGTTTACTGCCTGCATATTGTGATACCCGGATATTGGGAATATAACTATTCCAATAAAAGAGAATATGTATGGCTCAGGATTGAACTGTAGAGTCCTTGGTGCTCTCTCAGCTTGGTTGTTTGATTGCAGATGCATTATCAGTGTGATTGAGTGTGTGGCTTGCTCCCTGTTTATAGATAGTAGCTTGCCCTTCCTTGATTAGGGCATTGTTTCTATTTATTTCCCTGGTCTTCACTAGCACTGATGATGTTAGCTAGTTGGGTAAAGAAATGTTTTTAAGCAAACAAGCAGGCACAGAGAGCACTAAGAACTCCACAGTGTAACTATTCCAAATGTTGTTTGTTTTATGGGCTTATTGTGAGGAAGTTGTGAAAAAAGAAGTAAGGTTTATAAAGGACATTAACACTGCTTAATGGTACAATAAATGTCTCAGTGTTATATTAATAATGTTGCAGTGTTGTTACACTTGCCCTCTAAAACAGCATTTTTCAATCTCAGCTACTCTGAGATCTGTGGACTTCAACTCCTAGAAATCCAAGCTGGCTGGGAATTCTGGGAGTGACATGTATACATCTTAAAATTGCTGAGTTTTAGGACACCAGCTTTAGAATATTGTAGTTGTAAATTGAGGACTACCTGTATTTCCTAGTACATTTTATAATTCAACAGTGTTGCCTTTTGAATCCATGTATTTATTTATATATCAATGATATGGCCATGAGGTCAGAAAAACTAGTTTTGCTATGTTTAACATATGCTTATATTAAAAGATTCAGTAAAAACAAAGAATCAGAATTCCAAGGGCACAACATTTCAGTGGTAAGTGGGAAAAGATATATAAACTAGTGTTAGCCATTCCTGATCATCTCTCATTCAGCAGGTAGACAAAACACCCTGCCTTGTGGCCTGTTCAGAAGGCTTGGTTTTGAATGTCTTTCTGAAGCAGAGCAGGAACAGGATGAAATAGGTCCCTGGGAAATAATGGGGAGCCAGATTCACTTAACAACCAGGTAACTAACTTATCAACTGCAGTGATTCACTTAACAAACTTTCTGTTGTTAAGTGAGACATTTGTTAGGTGAATTATGCCCCATTTTACAATCTTGTTAAGTGAATCACTGCAGTTGATAATTTAGTTACCTGGTTGTTAAGTGAATCTGGCTTCCCCATTGCTTGTCAAAAGATTGCAAAATGTGATGATATGACACCAGGACAAAGCAATGGTTGCAAGTATGAACCAGTTGCTAGGCACCTGAATTTCAATCACATGATCATGGGAACACTACAAAGGTTGTAACTGTGAAAAATGGTCATAAGTTAATTTTTTTCAGTGCTGTTGTAACTTTGAATGGTCTTTAAATGTTTAACTGTTGTAAATTGAGGACTACATGTAGTAGAATTATTTATTGTCCAAATGTGATTGGTCACACAAGGAATTTGTCTGGGTGCAAATGCTCTCAGTGTACATAAAAGAAAAGATACATTTGTCGAGTCAAGAATCATAAGGTACAACACTTAATAATAGTCATAAGGTACAATAAACAATCAAATCATACTAGGAAACAGTCAATATAAATCATAAGTATACAAGCAACAAATTTATAGTCATAAGTGGGAGGGGATGGGCGATAAAGAGTGATGAAAAGATTAATAGTAATAGTAGTGCAGACTTTGTAAATAGTTGGACACTGTTGAAGGAATTATTTGTTTACCAGAGTGATGGCATTTGGGGAAAAACTGTCCTTGTGTCTAGTTGTTCATTGTGCAGTGCTCTATAGCATCGTTTTGAGGGTAGGAGTTGAAACAGATTATATCCCAGGATGTGAGGGGTCTGTAAATACTGTATTTTCATAGCCCTCTTTTTGACTCATGCAGTATACAGGTCCTCAATTGAAGGGAGGTTGGTAGTAATTGTTTTTTCTGCAGTCCTAATTACTCTCTGAAGTCTGTGTCTGTCCTGTTGGGTTGCAGAACCAAACCAGACAGTTATAGAGGTGCAGATGATAGACTCAATGATTCCTCTATGGAACTGTATCAGCAGCTCCTTGGGCAGTTTGAGCTCTCTGAGTTGGCACAGAATTGTATTGTAACTATTCTTGTTCTTGTACCCAGATGCAATGGGATAGCATACTCCATTGGCTAAAGCAATGAGTGGCAATGTGCATGCTCCAAAAATCACCATCACTTAGCATTTCACTCTCCAAATGGTACAAAATGGGGTTCAGACCTCCCAATAATATTAGGACTAGATGTATTAGATTGAAGAATGGTAGCTACCACTATTATGTAACTATATCCTTTTTTACAGGCAACACATTTGAGTTCATGGCTGAAGACCAGGAAGTTCGAAGGAAATGACATGATAATTAGACATGATAGACTAGTTTGAGCGGAAAGCACAGATGTAAAAATAATGGCAGATGATGATGTGGAGTGGGATGAAGAACATATTTTAATGGAACTGCCAATATTTAAGGAGAGTATATGAATGGTATTTTATTGAGAAATTGTACAAGATTTGGGAATAGAGTATGAAATAAGTATACACATATAACCTATCTAGGAGTACAATTTAGATTTTTTCCTGAATGTCAAATTTCTCTGCAGCTGTTTGATTATCTCACTGGCAATATAAAGAAAGCCAGAAATGTGATAGGCCCAAAGTCTGAATCTATAAGGTTCCAGCAAGAAAAGGCTTTCTTTAATTGTACATTAAATTCCATATTTGGTTGCTTTAGAACAGGACATGTAAGTCATGTAATGAGATATTCTTTTGACTAACCTGATTGCTCAGATCTTTAGACATGGTCAAAATTTAGATCCTGTTTACTTCAATAGAAGTAACTTTAAATTCTGGTTCTTGGCCTCTGAAATCAAGCACATTGAAGCGTGCTCCAGATGGCACTGAAAACAGTTAGTCAGATCTGGTAAAAGCCTCATTGACTTTGAGACTCTCTTACAGTATGTGTTGATGTACTGAATTGTATCATACTTTCTACTCAAATGCTCTCTACCTAATTGCCTCTTGTAATGTATCTTCCTTGATTATACGTAATAACATATTTTCTCCATTTCTGCTTCTATCCATCAGCTAAGGGTTTATTGCTTCATCTTAATCTTTCTTTTCAAATTAAATAAAAGCATTAATGCAAATAAAAATGCACATAATATTCTATAGCTGTCTTACTGATATTCTATTTTTGCTTTGTTTATATATTGGCTCTTTCATTCCAGAACAGTAGCTACAGTACTCTTTCAGTCAAAACAAAAGAAAATATTATGGCACATTAGAAGCTAACAAATTTGTGATACAAACTTAAATTGAATTATAGACTACAATTTTTTCCATGATAAAATAATTTTTTTTGCGGGCATCATAGGATTCTTTCATTTGTCTGAGTATTTCTAAGGTGAATTAAATCATTAAAAGGGCCATATAAACAAAAACAAAAGTGTTCATGTTTAAGTAATTTGTTTCAAATTCTTGATTCAAGAGATTTAAAAATTGGTAAACCACTTAAGTTTGTTATAGGATTGAGGGTTTCACCCCATCAAGATTCTAAGCATCAACTTTTAAAAAAACGATTCTATGTCATTCAATGTAGGAGAAGAGCAGACAGAGCTGGGGGGTGGGGTGGAGTTAAACTCGTCATCAGTTTAGAGTCATTGCATTTCCACAAGCATTCTAGGTCCAGCTCTTCCTAAATTCTGTTCTTATCTGATGCTAATTTTGTGCTGAACTTTAATTGACCAGATTCTTGGGTATAAACTTGAACAAATCTTCTATGCAGCAACCTAATTGGTGGTACTGATTCTTTGTGCTCAATGGATCTTTAATTTTGGAACAACTCCATTCTGTGAGGGAATCATGAAAAACAAGGCAAAAATGCAGATATATTTTCAGAGAAATATGTTATTTTTATTACAAATATTATTTCAATATTGAAAGTTGGGTAGCTTTCTTTACAAGCTCTCACTCATTATTCCATATCAGATCTAGTAAACCCTCAATTTAATGATGCATTTATAGGGGAAAAACTTATTTAAAACCAAATATCTATTAACTCTAAATGTATGTCATTTGCATCAATTTGCATCAATTTCAGTAATGACCTCATTGCACAAATCACACAAATTGATGGATATCAGGTAATTTATGTGAATCATCTAGACTACTTAGATATAATATTTTATTCATTATTTTGGGGGTAATGTCCAAAAGAACATGTATCCAGTCTGTAAATCCAGAAATAATTAAACTGAAGGTTTCCTGTACTTTGAATAGTTTTCCCAAGACAACGACTTTGACATGGAATTCTATTTTTGACATTGATTCTGAATTCTTAACTCTGCTTGATTGTCATATATTTTTTCAGATATTTAAAAATTATTCATGTAAGCCATTCTGAAAGTGGAAATAATAGAAATACTGAGAGGAGCAACTTGTCAGAAGTTGAATTCCAGCTTTATAGCATATCATAGAAAAGGATTGCAGAGGTGGAGATGAAAGTGACTGAAAATGTGGGAAGATTCTTCATAAAAACAACTTTGACATTCTATATTTAGGTAGGCAGCTATGCTACTGAGAGCTACGAATCAGATATGGGATTCCAGCTGAAAGCCACAGTTCTTCCAGGCACAAATGTTGGTTAGGTCAAGAGCTAACCCTGGACTGGCTGGAAAATTCAGGTTGTTGAAGTCACACATCTGAATACTGTCATGGTTGAGAAATACTGCTTTAAACAGACATGAGGATACCAATGAAGTCTGTTTTAAGGATTTCCCAGGGAAGTCATTTCTGGCAAGGGAAAGTGTAAGGGCTAGTCTAGTATGACTTCACTCTCCAATATCAACATGTTCTGATTTTAAAACAATTTTAAGGTCTAATTGTTCTATACAACAGAGAACAACTAAATCAGCCTCAGTGATCATGTGTTGGCAGTAGGTTATATCTCCTTTGTCTCTTCCTTTGTCTTTAGCATGGAGTCTCTTCAATTATGAGCTTCAAATTAGTTTTCCACTGCTATTTTAAACTGAAAATAGAGGCAGTTTTCTTTTAATGCTGCTTGAGGCTTCATTTCATTTTCAGATTTTCATTGTACCGTAGTCTTTTCATTTTATTTTAATTTATTCTGGTCCTAATTAATCAGAATCTATTTTATGATATAAGATTTTTGTCCCAGTCATCTAAGAATAGAAAAGAAAGAGCATATTTCTGGAATATCCAACTTAGAGATAAAAGACCAGTATTTGTACCTTATGCTATTCAGATAATGTAGCTTTGTTAGATCCTTCTACACATTGCTGCTGTTGCAAAAAGATAACATTAGATCATAAACCATAATGGTTGTTCTGTCACTATTTTTTTTTTTTTGTTTGGCAGTAAAACATGCAACTTCTTTCACAATAAACCCAAATGGCTAAACTATACTGATTGCTTTCCAGTATTGATAGCAGTGAATGAAGCTGAGATCTAATCAGACCAAAGATGGAGAGTAGCATTCTCCAGGGTCAATTAATTTAGGTTTCCATTACAAGCTCAGCAGGCGTTTGCCACCAGTCTCAATTAGGTTTCAACTGAAACATTGGCCTTGTTCTCTGTCTGGATGATAGAATTATGTACCACTCCTCATATCACTGAAGACAATGAAAATATTTCCTGATTGCTCCATTTCCCGGTTCAGCAGAAGTGTTTGAATCATTCATACCACAAGATGTAGTGATTGCTGCCAACTTGCACCAGTCTTAAAATATGTTTCATTTAGTTTTATTTATTATTTGATTTAGAGCCTGGCTTCTACCCACTGGGCATTTGTAGCACTCTGAAATATAATGTGAAAAGCTGAAAACAAAATGGAAACAGACTGGTAGTATTAATATAACTGGGCCTAATGGAAGGGGAAGATCTTTATTCTTTTTCTGAAAGTGGAAAATGTGTGGGCTAAACACAATTGCCAGAGAAGCACACAAAGAGTTTGGGGAGTGATTTGAGGAGAATGCCTTCTCTCCGTGAACTGGCTGTATTAGTGTGCTTTTCCTGCCAAAGTGTATGCCTAGATGGCTTCAAAGGGAGATAGATGGTCCCTTGGGAATTCAATGAGTGCCTTAAAACTGATACTTTGATCAAATTGCCAACCAAGGCAAATTGATGTTTGTATTAAGTCATTAGAATAAATAAATTTCATATGCTGAGAGCTTTGTGGATCCTGTTTGGATGATGGAGGTGGAGTCATTCCCAGATTTGATCCTTTTCTGTTCTATCAGTTATCCTGCTGGTAGGCAGAGAATCTGAGACCTTTGATTTGATTTGATTTAATTTGTCAATCGCTTACAAGATAATAGGTATAAGTATATACATAGTTATGAATACATGAAATGGGTACATATAAGAAAAACAAAAGAAACAATAGGACAGGGACGGTAGGCACGTTGGTGCGCTTATGCACACCCCCTACAGACCTCTTAGGAAAGGGGTGAGGTCAATAGTAGACAGTCTAAGGTTAAAGTTTTTGGGGTTGACGGAAGAAACCTTCTACAACCATTATATACCTTCTACAACCATTGCATTGGGTTGGAATGCAGAAAAAAGAGAGAAATCACTATTAATGCTTTAAGATTTAGTTTACTTTTTGTAAGAGTTTAGTCCAGCTGCTTACAAACAACAATATAAAGTACATTGTGAATGCTTATTTCTCTTTCTTTCACTTGAATATCCTGTTAGGAAATGGAATCACTCAGGGAAACACCATACAAAAAGAGATAGTGGTGGGGGAGGGAGATTGTGACAGAATTCTTGCAGAAAGAATGGAAGACGCTGCTGGATATTGATATAGAAAAGAAGATTTAACAGAGGTTTTTCACAGACTGACTTTCCCTTTTGCAAAGTTTCTTTTAAAGATCAGAGCAATGCATCTTCAAAGGAAGATCTCAAACCTACCAGAGCTTACAGGTCTCTATGAGATTCACTATAGATTATTCCTTTTGTGTCACTTCAAACACTTTCATACCAGTCAAATATTAGAACAATAATTATGGGGTCATGTATTTGGTACGAATTTCAAATGCAAGTTTAGGTTTCAGAAAGTCTGGCATTATAAATATCTGGTGAAAACCCAGTGAACTGAAGACAGCTCTGCTAGAAGTGGATCTTTTTCAGGAATAGATACAGTTTGGATTTTTAACATTTCGCTATACATTCTTATAAAGTGGAGACACCACCAAACTTTCCAGATCACAATTCAGCGTCTTTTAAAAAGAAACACGATTATGTTAGGTTTTGATTGAGTGATGCATTGCTACAAAACAAAATGGTAGTGGGAAATTGTAAAAAGAAATTAAAGGATTTTTTTGAGAATATTCTTAACAAAGGCACGAAGGAAGGAAGTTTTAGGATACAAGTAAAGCTATGCTAAGGATATATTTTGTTCAACACAATAGTGAATTTAAAAAGAAAAGGCAAGAGAAAATATACATTATTGTGGATGAAACAAAAAGAAAAGAAGAACAAATTTAAAAATCCCTAGGGATGACAACTATTACTCACAAAATTAAGCCTTTACAGAGACAGTTATCTATGCCAACACTGAAAGAAATGGAAATAAAGATGAACTATGCAAAACAAAGAAACTTGAAATTACAAATAAGTGTGGAAATGATTGGCCGGACACTGAAACATGGGTGTAATATTTGTAATATTGATTAATGTACACTGATTATTTGCCTTTTTAAAAAAAACACTTGTATTTTTGTATTAGAAGAAAAATGCATTAAATTGACTCTATTTGTCTAAATTAGTTTAATAGTCCATTAGTCTAAATCCTTTTAATTTATAATTATAAATGTATTATAATTTACAATGATCCTGATAGGTACATTTGAGCTTTAAAATAACTAGATACATTTAAACATTAACGAATTGATTGTCCCTGCCTTTCCACCAACTATGCTCTGCTGGTTAGACTCACTAATAATATAAAATAAATTAAAAGCCCAGGTAATAATACTGTGAAAAAAACTCATTAATAAAAGAGACAGCATCCATCCCACTGAACAAAAAACAGCTTCTACATCAAAGGCCAGCCTGAATAAAACAGTTTTGCCTGCTAGCAGAAGATTAATGGAGGAGGCATTGACTTGACCTCCCTTAGTAGGAGTTCCAAAGCTTGAGAATTTATACGAGAAGAGAAAGCAGGTGTGTAAGGCAAAACTTTCAGCTGCTTTGGTCTCAAGACACAAAGGGCTTCTTAGGTCATAAAAGCATTTGAATTCTGCCACATTTCCTGCTTTAGACATTT
Organism: Notechis scutatus; assembly: GCF_049901735.1. Classification (NCBI taxonomy): domain Eukaryota; kingdom Metazoa; phylum Chordata; class Lepidosauria; order Squamata; family Elapidae; genus Notechis; species Notechis scutatus. Next base: position 84,745,738 of record NC_142013.1, read on the forward strand.
GCAGAAACAGGCAGCATCACGCTTACCATTAAGCTGTGTACATACACTCCTGATCTTTGCTGAAAATTTGGGGATCCAGGTTAAATTCACATTGACATCCAAAGTGACATCCAGAATTCTATCTCATCTGGATTAAGTCTCAGAAAGTAAGATCAAAGAATACGTAAATACCAAAGATTCATCTCAAAATCCTGGTTATGTTTGAACATACATTATGGAAGAACCGAAAGACATCTGAACAAAGGCAAAATGTGGTCCAATTCAAGCATGTGCTGGTCTTGGATTATAATTTAATAATAATAATTTGTTAAATTTGTATGCCACCCAACTTGCAGTAACTCTAGACAGCTCAAAACCATAAAATAAATTGCAGACCAGAGGGAACAAAATGAGGGGTCTTACTTTTCCCCACCAATACTGATTTTGTTCCAAAACCATGGCAGGTATCAGAAGGCACCTAGCAAAGAAATTAATTCCCGGTTGAGCTATGGAAAGTCACTAAATGACTGTAGGCCAGTATTTCTCAGCATAACATCCTCTGCGTGATTTTTATAGGGATACAGTAAAATGACAAACATGTCCATTCTGGCTAATGCCTTTATGTGTGGGTAGCCACAGCTATTGAAAATAACAGTAAGATTTGAGTAATCATTTGTTCTGATCTAGGTAACAGGGCAGTCAGTGAAATAACTTGATGCCTTCTGCAAAATTAAAAAAAACACAAATAAGCAGAAGGTGGCAAATAAACAATTTAATTACTCCTTACTGATAAAAGAATAGTCTAGTAGAAAGTTGCAGCCAGTTTGTCTCAAACAGAAAGTGGCATTGCTGGTAAGAAACAAACCATCAAGACCAATTTATCCTGGTTTTTGCTGGCAAGCAAGGAACAAGATGTGCTTTCATAGAATCTGAGAATATTCAATTATGTTACTCTGTGAGTTCTGTCCATAGTGACATCACAATGCAGTCATACAAAGCAGGGCCTTCTACAGTGACTGACTGTAGGTTTGCGCTTACCATAAGGTACCCTGGATGCAGTTCTTACATTGCAACTTCTGCACTGCTCTGAAAAACTAGCAACAGCCAGTATTGGTAGTACTAGTATGGGTAATGTGAAAAATGCCAGCCAGATCTCATCACTTATCACTAGTTGAAACACTGTTCCATGTAGACCTCGAGCTATCTTTGACACTTGCTGAATCATACCCAGCACATTTTAGAGCAGTTCTTACGGCACAAGTCAAACTCCAGAGTGATAAAGAGAATTGACAAGAAGCCAACGGTAACCTGGCAAGATGATTTTGACAGTTATTAAATATTACTTAAAAATCAGTGGTGTGCCATGGTGAAATTATGGGAAGCGATTATTACAAAATAAAATAATTCTTCTCTCCCCTCCACTTTTCTATCAGCCTTTAATCTGTTGTAATCCTTTAAATTCTTCACTGGCAGAGCATGAAACCAGGTCGTGTGGGCTGGAGGGAAGAGAGAACAAGCAGAGCTCTTCAGAGTCTGTTTTATGGTAAGGAAATTGGAATATGGTGACCTTGTTCCCTTATTGATCCATGTGATGCAGGAGGCCAAGAGAAGTTGAAGAGGTATAATGTGCTCAGAATAACATTTACCCAGCTGCTTAGCCAATCAGTGGGATTGTGCTGCTTTTCCCTGATTTATTTCAGAAAAACAAGGGGGAATCATAACATATACTTCAACTTTAGGTAGTGCCAAACTTTGAAATAATGTTGGATTCTAGATGTGTTGGACATTTTGTGCTGACCTTAATCATTTTAAAGCGGAGGAAAGAATGGGCTAGACAGTTTCTCTATGTTTAGTTCTAATTTCCCTGTTTAAACTTCCTTATCTTCCACAAGTCCTTCTGATAGTTATATTTATTTAGTCAGGTTTTGTCCAGGGAGGAAGCTTTGGATGACATACACAAAGTTGGTTGGGATTATTTTCAGAGACTTCAGGAAAAAGTTGAAGGATGAGTGCTGTTTCAGGCTGAAGGGCTATATTATTGGTTTTAAAAATGAGTAACAGAGCATATTGTCACTAACAACACAGACACACTGAGGACTCAGTTTAGCAACACATTTATCACTAACAACACAGACACACATGAATTTAACAGAAGATTTAAGAACAAGTCTCAGATATAGAGACCAAGCAATTCCAATTGTAATTAAATCAGCCTATGGAATCTTAGGATTTAGGTCTTTCTATTTGTACAGTATGTCGAAGGTTTAATTCTGAAATTCTTTCACCTGCCATTTAATTCTACTGAACTGCCTGTCAACATCATTCAAATTCCTGACACTCTTCCTTCCTTAAACTGCAAAACTCTGGACAAGCAGCAACAGAGTTGCTTGTGATTTTTGTGTCCATCTGAAGGTCACCCCTATTTTTCCAGCCTAGATACAATATGCTTATCCTTTCTCCTCATCTGTTCATGAGGAGGTAAGAAGGAAGAAAGAATGGCTGATTATGATCTCCAAGGATACGACCCGGACCGCTGAGGGCTTTGCTTGATGCAAGAACTCATTCAGAAAAGGCATCACAGGAGGAGGATGTGGTTCTTTCCCCACTCCATCCCTCACTTGCTTCCTCCCGCCTTCCCTCCAACATAAAATTTTAACATATCTAGTACAGGTAGTCCTCAATTTACAAAAAATCATTTAGTGACTGTTTGAAGTTACAATGGCACTGAAAAATTAACTTTTCATATGACCATTGCCGCATCCCAGTGGTCACATGATTTAAATTTGGATGCTTGAAAACTGACTCACATTTATGATGGTTGCAGTTTCCCAGAATCATGGGATTCTTTTTTGCGACCTTCTGAACAAGCAAAGTCAATCAGAATCACTTAACAACTGTGTTACTTATTTAACAACTTCAGTGATTCACTTAACAAATATAGTAAGAAAAGTTGTAGAACGGAGCAAAACTCACTTAACGAATTTCTCACTTAGCAACACAAACTTTGGGCTCAATTATGGTTGTAAGTGGAGGACTACCTGTAGTCACCCAGATTTTTGTAGTCCAGCTATGGTAGACCCATCCTGCGCCATCAGGCTTACTGAAAATTTGGGACATAAGGGAGCCAAGTGGAAGTTGTCTGTCTCCATTACCTTAACTATATTCATTCCTCAGCAGTAGGATCAAGGTCCATAACTCTCTTGTGTTGCAACTTTAAAAACTTAATCATGTTTTTTCTCTCCTGCCAAAATGAAAAGGATAGACTTTAACTTTCACTGAATGGTGTGCTCATTATATGGAATGGTGTTTTGTTTTTTATGTCAGGATTCCGGCTCTTAATCCCATTTAAATCATGAGTCTCGAGCCAAACTTCCAAAACTTCAAAAGGATTTATTGGGAGTTCAAAAGTCCAGCATTGCCTGGGTGTAGCCAACTCTGAGACATTCATTGTCACCCTTGACCCTGGTTCCCCCTCCCCCCCGGGTATATTGTAATTCAAATTCTCCAATGGGACACATCCATAGCCAAGAGTCATCAATCATGCTCTCCAGTGGTGGTATTCAAATAAAGTTGCCACTGGTTCGGTGGGCGTGGCTTGGTAGCCGCGCTTTGTGCACATGCACACACTTTGTGTGCACGCGTGCGCTCCAAACATGCACTTTGCGCAGGTGCAGAGGCGTTCTAACTTGCTTCCTGCAAGCTTGTACAATGGTGGTTGCTGCCGCAGCCGCCGCGTGGTGCTATTCTGTGCCACGCAAAGCAGCTGCGCTTTGAATTCTGGCCATAAAAGTGAGTATGGGAGCCCGGGCAGGCAGCTGGGCCAACCACAGAGCAGTGAAGAGAACCAGTTCGGTCTCCACTGCTCATCGCTGCTACCAGCTCTCCAGAACCGGGCAGAACCAGTCAAATACCACCACTGATGTTCTCCAGTTAGAATTTTGCATAGCAGAAACTTCAGTCACCTAGTGACCATCTTTGAAAACATTTATGGAATGCAGTTTCGGTTTGTAAACTGCCGCACTGCTCCTCCCTCCCTTCCAGTTGGCAAGTATAAAAGACCATAGAAATATATTTTATGAGTTGACATTTTACCATAGTAATTTTTTTCTCTTGGTCATCACAGATTTCATCATATTTTTTCCCCAAGCGGATTGTAATTCCAAGAATGCTGCAGCAGTTTACTGAGCTTCCTCAGGAAGGCAATCCTAGCATTTATTGCTTCTGAGTTTGTTGATTGCTTTGCTCTCTAGTGTGTTAGAAGGACAAGCTGCGTTTCAGAAGTGGCAGGAGATAGCAATTTGTAGGGAGCTGCACAACGAAGGTTACTGCTGGCAAGCAAACAACGCCTCCTTCAAATATGCTAGGAACAGAAGTTCAAGAATAAAGCTGACATTGAGGCCACAGTGAGGTGAGCACTGAAGGCCCAACCAGATAAAGGATGTGTAAACTAATCAGGACCATAAAGAAGAAAAAAGCCATCCCAGAGTTCAGACAGGTCTTGCTGTTCAAATAAATATTATCTGAAACAGAAAAAAACTTTCTATTCAGGAGAAACCACCAGTGCAAGATCAGTCTGGGCTAAATATTCATCATTGGAAAATGGGGAAGCCAGATTCACTTAACCAACCATGTCATAACAACTGCAGTGATTCTCTTAGCAACTGTGGCAAGAAAGGTCATAAAATGGGGCAAAATTCACTTTAAAACCGTCTCGCTTAACAACAGAAATTTGGGGGGTCAATTGTGGTCGTAAGTCAAAAAATACCTGTATTTAAAAATGAGCATACAGGTTTATGTTTAGAATAAATTGCACAGAATTTGGAAACCGGGCAGAGCTTGGCAAAACTAGAAAAATAATTCAAGAAAGTTGTGCAGATTTCTATCTAGTGCACACCAAAGTGGCATCTGGCCTAGAGATGGAGCTCTCACCTCACAATCAGGAGGCTGTGAGTTCGATCCCAGGTAGAGGCTAATATTTGCTCCTGCTTGAGCAGGGGGTTGGACTAGGTCTCTTCCAACTCTGTTATTCTATTTTTCTAGAATCTTTTCTGTAATTCCTAGGAGCCTTCAAACTAACCACAGGTTACTTCTCTCAGCAGTGTCATCTGTGCAGCTACATATCAAGGGCCTGTTTCATCTGTCTTTGCTGCCTGAAGTGAGCTGACATGACTGAAGAGAAAAAACAAGCAATAGCAACAGCTGAAAATAGTTCTCAGAATTTCTGGTTGTTTAATCGGTGAACAGAAGATCTTTTGCAATAACCATACCTTGTTAAAAATTGATTCCAAGATGATTTATTCCAAAGAAAAAACAGCTTCAGAGAATTATATGTCATGAGTCCTAAACATTTGGCATGATAACAATTTTCTGCAGGTATAATACACAATTAAATTTTAATTATATATCTAATGGACTTAAAAACAATGACTTCTACTGCTGCAACAATCTCTGAAAGATGGAACATGCTTCATTAAACTTTTTTTTCATATCCTGGAAATGTATTTCATTATTATATTTATATCCTGCCTTAATCATAATCTGGTCCCTGATTTTGTTTCTTTTTCTTCCCTCTTGCTATGAGATGCTTTCTGAACAAAATCAAGCTATTGTATAGGAAACAATGGATTGAACCTACATGTACTATAGTCAGTTGAGACTTTTTTCATAGAGTCCAACTAGTTTTTGCCTAGCTGAATGATTTAGGATTACAACCTGTTTCAATGTTGCTAAATTACCTTTCAGTGTCTGGTATAATAATTCAATCCAAGTCTGGATTTAAAATGTTTTCTTTTCAATAGTGACTTAAATTATTTTAACACCTTTCACTAAAAAAAATAGTCCCCAAACCTAATTAAACTACAGAAATTACAGTTTTGTAATTATTCTAACATCTAAATTGCCTTAGTTCTTTAATAATGGAAGAGACAGACTATAGCAATAGCTACAAATCTGTAGTCGGAAGTGTAAAAAATGGATGAAACTAGAGCAATGCATGTATCAAGAAAGGGAAAAGCTTTGGCTTTCATACAAAAATTTGAGTTGTACTTATAAAGTGATAAATCATCCACTGTCTGACAGGCACTACATCCATGAAACAAGATAACATTTTCTGATAGCTGATTTTAGATAGACTTTTCTAATTATACCTATGATAAACATGATGATATGATTTAGCCAATGGTTAAAACAACTAGATTCAATGGAAGATTGTGTTCTTTTGATTTATTTTGTTATTACATGACATTTGTAATACATCTTTATTCATATATATTATGTAAGAACCTTAAAGTTTAGTAGTATTTTCTGCTTCTTGGGAAGAAGAGGGGATACTTGTTTCTCATTTTGTTCAGATTTTGAAGTACTACAAAATAATATTATGCCAAAGTAATAAAATAACCATCAAAATCCCTTAATGGATACCCCTTGTTGTGGGTCTTGAGATGTTTTGATGTGGTGGAGAGTTATATTGACAATAATGTAATCTATCAGAAAGGTCACCCATGCCAGTCAGGTCTTAGTGGAAGATAAAATATTGATAGATTATGCTCCCCCTGCAGAAATGGAAGCAGAATTATATTTCAAGTCCAGTATACCATAAAAGACTAAAAGCATGTATTGACTGATTATGTAAAAGCAGCCAAAAACAAGCATTGATGCAAGTTAAAAATTGTAAATTACTGAATGTGCAGGAAATATAATAATAAAAACAAGTACAGGATGTTAGCAAAGAAAAGGAAAAGCGTTACATGATTAATGTCTACAAAAGACTGAGGGGAAAGTGGATAAAGATAAAACCTGGCAATGGTTTATAACTGGAACATTAAAAAAAAGAAACTGAAGGCTTGATTTTGAATTCTCCAGATAAAGCTATTCAAACTAATGCAACCAAAGCTATAATTGAAAAAAAGCAAAATGATTTGCATATTGTTCAAAGAAGCAGAAGAAAAAGTAGATCATATGTTCAGCTTGTGCAAGAAGATGGTACAATCTGATTATAGCAATGATATATTACAGTTGCTAACATGTTTCCCTGGAACATCTGTAAAATGTGCCACTAATGAAAAACTGGGAACACAGAGTTGAAAAAGTTAGCTGAGAAGGAGCAGGTTAAAATATTGTAGAATATTCAAATAAAGACTGATAAAGTCTTGGCTCGTAGCATACCGGAGTTAACTTTGGTTGAAAAGAAGAATGTCTTGATACGGCAGTAGAGAGCAGAATGGAAGATAAAGAATTTGAGAAGATCACAATATCAAGATCTGAAAACTGAAAATGAAAATTTAAACTATCTATGGTGGTCACAGTGGCTACTGGCAAACTGGGTGCCTTACCAAAAAAAACAACAACCCTTGTATGGGATTTAGAAAATCTATACATGGAGAAAATAGATGTCTATTATAAAAAGGCAATGTCCCTGACTGCACGACTTCCCAAACAGGGGTACAGGTTCTGTATACTAATGGTATACAGTTGTATAGCGTAGATGAGGCACAGCACAGTCAAAGAAAACCAGAGCACAGTAGAGAAGGATGGAGAGAATAATCTGTTCCAGTTGAATGTGCTATGGCTAAGGAGACACTGCCTGGAGTTCATTATTAGAATGACTGAAAGGTTTGGGATTAGATGTTAAAGTAAACAGTCTATAATGCTAGCTTTTGTTCAACATTTGGAAATAAGATTTGAGTTGCACTTGGGAATTTGCCACTGGGTGGGAGATTTAGTCATTCAATGGCAAGCACTGCTTCAATTCCATTTAACTCTCACTTACATTTTTTTCAGGTGTAACAATCAATAGTATTATAAACAGTACTGATGCAATGTTTATATCCTTAAAAATTACTATAACAAATGCAAGTAGCAGTTGAATGCTTGCCCCATATCCTTTCTGGAAAAAGTATGCTTTTTTTTTGGTTTCCCCTTCAGTGAAAGCAAGTTCTTTCACAAATAATTGGTGGGATTTTAGATATCTACAGCATATGACAGGTTCTAATAGATGAAAAAAATGCAGGGCAGACTGCATGGTGAACAGATTTCTTCTTCACTCCTTGCTGCTTCTTGCCAGAATACGTGGAAACAACTCATTTTACAAAATATGCTTTTTTGTAGAAATAAGGAGGGAGGGGTGTCAAACTGATATTTCAACATTGTAATGCTAGATTGCCCCTTTTTATGTGTGTCATTTTTATGTGTGTCATTATGTCACACACATATGTTATGACCCACGGTTGGCAGACAAGCCACACATACTAGGCAGAAGCTTGGCAACTTTTATTCAACCACCATTCCCCACCATCCCCACAAACCAGCAATTCACAGTCCATTCTCCAAGATCTCTGCCCCCAGATTACTCTTACAGTCCAAGAGCAAGGCTTAAACACACACAAACACCCGCACACACTTCATGCAAATTCTGGGCAGTGAAAGTCCACAGGAGCAGCACCGCTCTACTGGGGCAAGACAGATTCTCAAACTTGGCAAAGTTCATGATGAATGTCAAAGCAAAGGATCAAACCTCAGTCCACACCAGCAAGGATTCTGGACCAAAGTTCTTCTCGGAGCCGTGGACCATGTTGTCACAAAGTACAACATTTGTTCCAACAAAAAACCCTCCCCATGGCATCTCCTTCAAAGGTATTCTCCAGGTGATCCTTAGGAGAAGGGGTGGGGTACCCTCCTCCCAAGTAATCAGGTCCCCTGCACTGACTCTGCCTCCTCTCCATTCTTTGCACTCGGGAATCAGGTGAGGGTTGTCTCTGGAGCTCTGCCCCTCCTCTGCTCCATTGCCTGCCCTTTCCATCTCCTCCCCCCTTCCCCAGTCAGCCTGCATCCTCTCTTCCTCCTTGCCTACTCTTCTGAAGCCTGAGGGACCTGGGACTGCCTTGTCCTCATTCCCAGGTTGTTGCTCATGGGCCATAGGGACTGTACCCTCCCCCTCTGTCAACCCCGGATCCATCTCCTCCTCCTCCTCCTCCTCCTCCTCCTCCTCCTCCTCCTCCTCCTCCTCCTCCTCCTCCTCCTCCTCCTCCTCCTCCTCCTCCTCCTCCTCCTCCTCCTCCTCCTCTTTGGACCCAGGTTCCAATGGGGCTATGACACACATGCCATAAAGGTGTAATATTTATATTATAACACTGCAATGTGCCATTAAACATTTTGATGAATGTAGTGAGATCCTGCAGATGTCATTGATGATCAAACTACTTCCAAGACTTAGGAAGCCCATTGAAAACTATCTCTTCCTTCTAAACCATCTGGGGACAAATAACACTGCAGAAGAAACGCAACCATATTATTGGCAACTGGGAAAAAAGTTTAACTCCAAGGACTCAGATGATGATTTCACAACCCTCCAATCTGATGAAGATGTCTGAAAAGAAAACCACAAGTGCATAACAGATTCTCTAAATAGTATTTAGGGCAGAAATGTGATTTCTGGCATCATATTCTGATATCTGGATGATGAAATGCTGGCACAAGATGAGTTGCACCTCAGGAGAAATAGTAAACCCTGAAGGATTTTATTTCCTTAAATAAAAGCTTATGTGGCGTAGAAGGAAGTGGGAAAGTTGCTGTAATGTAGTTATTAAACCACAGAGTGAAAATCAGAAAGAACAATTGACTGTGTGCTATTCTCATAATACAAATTCAATCTCTTGATATAAGAAAAAAAGTATAATTAACTAAGTGTAACAGAGACCTGTTGGGATGACTGTCATGATAGGAATAAAGCAACTGAAAGAAAAATATTGTTCAAAACCAGCAGAAACAACGGGAAGGACAAGGTTGCAGTACATGTATTAAAAGTATCTACACCTGCTCAAAAATCTATGTAAATAAACTTGACAACAGTGGGGAGGGAACGCTTGATAAAAAGTGGAAAAAACAAATAAAAGTAACATTGCTCTTAGTGTTTATTATTATTGATCCAATCCAGAAGATATGGCGATTTCAGTTGGCAGTAGCCTGGTAGCTGGTTTTTCCATCTTTTAAACTTCAGTCTATATAGCAATGATGTTGTCCTCTCCAGTCTCAAAGTCCTGCTTTTCAATGCCACATCACTTGCCAATACCTAGTAGCATCTAATGTCCAGAATTTAATTTCTTGTGTCAGTGCTGTTCCGGCTATATTATACAGCAATAATAGCAAATGTACAACATTTTGAATGGCATGCCAACATTCAGCGACAGCCAACAACTATTCTTGAAGGCATGCCTCATTCTTGCATGATTTTCGATAACTGCTGAGGCTGTGCAGAAATAGGATATGCCTCGGATAGACACAGGGACTGTCAACAGAAAGAGAATACCACTTAAAGGTGAGCAGCTTGTGGCTTTGCTGAGTGGAAGTGGTGGCCTTAGGGCTGAAGTGAAGGCCTATACCTCCACTTCAAGCCCACCCTCAGTGCTGCCACTAAGTACTGTTGTTCAGGGTGGTCTAAGATGGAAGTCAGAGGGAGAGATTTTCTCAATTTTTGATGTGTTGAGTGAAAAAGATTTGCCATCACTATTCCTCTTTGCTGCAGCAAGCTAGGTTGATGAATGTGGTAGTTTGGCTCCATATGTGCAGCAGAGCACATGATGGAGTTGACTTCTATTCAACTGAGGTCAGCGATTTGAAAGTGGAAGAGCTTTCTGTAACTCCATTGTCAAATGGAGTTTGACAATGTTAAATGTACTTCTAATGTTTCATGAGATAAAACAGGAGGACTTGGAAAATTACAGTTCATTCAGTTTGGCAATATAATTTTTCTTATATTCAAGAATGCAGGTTGTGTGAGACTAAATCCAGTGTGATTCAACAGTATTGTATAGATGTACACACACACACACAAACACACACACAAACATGCACACATATATGCAATACCACTAATGAAAGCAAGGAAAATGCAAAGGAGGAGGAGGAGGAGGAGGAGGAGGAGGAGGAGGAGGAGGAGGAGAAGAAGGAAGAAGAAGAAGAAGAAGAAGAAGAAGAAGAAGAAGAAGAAGGAAGAAGAAGAAGAAGAAGAAGAAGAAGAAGAAGAAGAAGAAGAGAAGAAGAAGAAGAAGAAGAAGAAGAAGAAGAAGAAGAAGAAGAAGAAGAAGAAGAAGAAGTAGTAGTAGTAGTAGTAGTAGTAGTAGTAGTAGTAGTACTGGATCAAAGGATTTTTTTTTTTTTTACAAATAACCTGAATCTGTTCAAGATCATCAAGTTTGGCTTATTTCAGATTCTGGAGCAAGGAATCATTTCATTATAAAAAACGGAAAAACAAAATGCCTAATGTATCTTTTAATCTTAAAAAAATCAGAAAGGGGAAAGTTAGACAGTTGTGTGAGGTGAAGGCATAGAAACCTAGTGCAAAGGGCCTGTGAGCAAACAAAGAAGAAAGGCAGAACCATTGAAATATTTAAAAAAACAGACAAAGCAAAGAGATACAAACAAGGATAAAGAGATTTGTTGTCATCACTGTTTTCTGTGTGTTTTAACCCCTAACATTTACAATCACTCAGCTGAATCCAAGTGAAATAGATATTTCTTGTTTGCTTTTCCTTTCTTTTCAGTGATTTTACTGCTATATTTTTTGTAGCAGGTATCTTGTGGTTGATCGTGATTATATATCAAAGGGGAGATGCCAGAAGACACTTTCAAACATATTGTTCTTGTTAAACTTATCTGTTTTGGGGATCTCTCCAATGTTCAAATCAGTTTGAAAGACGTGGTATATACCTCTCTTCTTTGTGTCAATGCCTGCCAATTCTCTTTGCTAATTGGTCAGAAAACAAAGAGCCGAAATGTATTATAGCTTTTGGGACACTCTTCTTAAACAGAAGAGAGCTTGCTTGATCCAAGCCCAAGTCTGTGGAATTACAAACCTCTTCTTGGTGCTGTATGGCTGTCACATCAAACCAAGAGGTGAAAGGGGAGGGGGAGAAATACGCTCTGAAACAATTTATATCTTCACCACAATAAAAAATCAATGAGATTGTTATAAATTATGAAGAGTTATATGCTGGGTGACTATGAGGCTTCAAAGTCTTATCTGGCACAGTATGTATTTGTAACAAAATGAAAGCACTCATTAAATCATGAAGCAAATCAATCAGCTCCTACTTCTTTTGCTTTGACTATAAGAAGAATGGATGAGAGATGAGAACATTTTTGTATTTCAGTAAAAAAAAAAAAAGCCCAACTATAACTAGAAAACATGATTGCCAATTGTGGGAAATATTTTGCATGAGCTCTCTTGAAATGAATAATCAGCCAAAGAGGGCTATTACGCTATTTCAGTTGTTCCTTGTATCACAAAGATGTATGCACATGTTTTTGGGAGGTAAGAGCAAACTTTAAAGTAACTGTACTCCATTTTTAAAAAAATCCATATAACAGATCTTAGATTCAAGATATGATCTGGAGCAAAATCAGTTTTGATAATCCTACTGGACAAATTAAAGATTTCAGCGCTAATTGTATTAATTCTCCTGGACCAAACAGCATCCTTTGATATAATTCTGGGCTTTTCTGTTATAGGAGAGGTACAAGATATATTAATATCACTGATTATATTCTTATTAATGTGATCAATTTTAAATAAAATGAACGTATGGTATGAATCTTCATCCCAGGTCTTTCTTTCCTACTCAGATTAATACTCAGATGAAAATTTTCTATGAAGACCTCTGGGGTTTTGCCACAAGATTGATGTGGGGGGGAAGTCCAAACTTGAGTGTCCAAAACACTCAAGAGGCCCAATATAAAATCATTCTACTTTAGTTTTATGTTCACTTGGATGAAAAATATCTAAATCATGTTTTCCTTTACAATGGCAATAAAAATCTAATCTATTTCTCCCCTTTTTTTAAAAATAGGGAAAGAGAGAAACACCATAGTTTCAATCTTCTTAATTACAGGCAAACAGAGGCAGCTGGTATTTTTCTGTCTTCTCTTGGGGTTTGTATTTGCCCTGCAGTGGTAAGGTGAAAAGATCACAAACAGAAATGCAGCAATTTTGAGAGGGGATGGGTGTGGAGAGATGCTTTTGGATGTATATATGTCTGTTGGAGGACTTACTTGAGTGTTCATCTAAGTGAGTTTCTTGCTAAGTATGTAGCACATACAGGATACTGTTGACTCTCTCTGAGGAAACAACTCTGAAGTGTGATCGGCTACTAATTTCTTAAGCCTCATTCGCTAAAACTGATTTGTATATTCAGTTTTCTTTTGGAGCACAACAATAATGGTGGCCTGGATATATAGCCATCCATGTTGCGAAGGCTCCGTCATGTTTATTGTTACTGTTCAGTTTTCATAACCCATAGAACTCATTTTACCAGGATTACCTATCAATAACTGCTCTGAAAGGTGTTTGAATATTAGTAGCTTGGGTTGGTAGTAGTTAGGCTGTTGGTTTAAGCTGTGAGCTTGGCAATTTGGTTGCAAACGTTTTGCCACCGTTGGAGGAGGCATCGTCGCTGCATTTTGAATTGTGCTCGTCTGTCAGAACACAAGTCTTTAAATACCTTTTTATGAGAGGCAAATTAGTCTGAATTGTTGTTTGTTCAGATATTTCTGAATCCTGGTCTGATTTCTGATTGTTTGATTGGCTGGTTGTTGTTGCTGGGCTATAATTAAGTACCGTCTGTGTGATGCAGATTAGAGTTATTTTATCTGGGTGCTTCTGAGTCATGGTTTGGTTTCGGCTTGTTTGATAATTTGAGTGGCTGGCTGTTGTTACTGAGACATGGTCCAATTTCTTGTGAGCTGATGGGTTATGATTTTTGTTGTTGCATAGGGGGTGCCTGTTTGTTCATTTTAAATGCTACCTTTGGGATCATGGTTGATGGAATTCTTTCGTTCTCAGTGATTGATAGATTGGATCGATGTCAATGTGTTCGTTGACTTATTGGTGGAAAACCAGGCTTCAAGGAATTCTCTTTGTCTCCTTCATTTCACCTGGGTTACAACTTTGCTCCCAGTTAGAGCAAATTTGTGATCTTCTGAATCTTCATGGACTGACATGATTGGTTTTTTTTTTAAAACTTGTAATTTCATGATTTTGTTATCAGTAATAATACAGAAGAGACAGCATGACAGTGTCAGAATGGTGCCAGGGAAACTCCGGTTATAGTCTACCTCAGCTCCAGAGAAAGCTCAGAGGGTAACCAAGTCATTCAACCTTTCTCAACTCAGCCTATAGTATGAAATAGTTGTGAAGAAGCATGGGAATGCTACTCACACTGCTTTGAGCTTCTTTCTAAAAGGCAGGAGATCTGTAAAAAACAAACAAACTAATTATATAGGCTGTTGCAGTAATGGAGTTTGCCCAAAATACTATAAAACTTAGTCCCAGCACAGCAATGATGGGTTTCCTTTTTTATAACTAACCAAATTGTTGATCTAATTCTAACCTAGAGGAGATATTCCCTCCATTATCTTTAATCATCTATATCACACTCATATCTCACAGGTGTGGGAACATCCGAGATATTTTCCTCATTGCTTGTACGTTGGTCTGGACCTTTCCCAATTGTGGAAAGTAAGCAAAATTAGGGTGGGGCCATGAGTGATTTGAGGTCTTTGACTATTTCAATCCATTTGAAAGCCCATAAAATGCCAACAAACATTATGACTGCAATCTGTCCTTTAAGAGACCTTTTAAGAAAGAGCTTGAAGAAATTTACTGCAGTGTGCATGTGCTGAAATTACCAACATAATAATTATCAAGTTGCTGAGATACTTGGTTTAGTTTTTAATAGCTTTATCAATTTGTTTCTTTTTTCGTTGTTCATAATAGAAAGAAGAATAATTCTGAGGAATAGGAGAAAGAAATAGAAATAGAACCATAGGGATGGAAGGGTCCTTGGAAGTCTCATCCTGCCCAAAGATGATTTGGAGAATAAATCAACCACTACCAAGACAATAGTCAGATAAAGAAATATGAATCTGGGCTAGAACTGTAACCTGAGAAAAAAAAATCAACAAAAATTTCCCTAGTTCTCATGAAGATGAAGGGGGAAAGGGGAGGAGAATGGCCCCCACTCTAGCACTCTTTCGGAAGGCACCAAAGACCTGGTTTTGTCAGCGGGCCTAGGGAACTCAGAACGGGATGGAGCCCATCAAATGGCTAGTGTGATCTGCTGTCGTCGGGGCGGGGGGTGGGAGTTGGGGGATGATTTTTTATTTTTATTTTTTCTAGATTTTGTTCTATTGTACTTTATTAATTTATTTGATTCTTTTTGTTAGTTTTTATTGTTTTTTATTTTTATTTTTTGTTTTAAATATGGTTTTACATTGTGTAAGCTGTCTCAAGTTGCCATGGGCGAATAGGCGGCAATATAAATTAATTAAATAAATAAATATTCAACATGCATGATTCTGTTACAATAGCTCTATATTAAAAGTAGTATTCGTTTGTATGACTTTGGTTTCCTAGTTTCATCTACCTCGAAGGGCTGACCATATGCATTGGCCACTAGTTTTCTATCTATCAATCTACAACAGATTGACTGATGATAGCAATGGCAAATATCTGCTCAGTCCTCTTAGTATTCATTTTACTATTCATTTTACACACTTTCGCCCTTCTGATTTGTGTACTCCGTCTATATACAAGGCATGTCTTTTCCCCCTTTTTTTCTTTGACAGTCAGATTTTTAAAAAATATTATTTATTTATTTGATTTGTCAATAGCTTACAAGATTACAGGTATAAGTATAAACATAGTTTTGAATACATGAGATGGATACGTATAAGAAAAATAAAAAGAAACAATAGGACAGGGATGGTAGGCACGATTGGTGAGTTTATGCACGCTCCCTACAGACCTCTTAGGAAAGGGGTGAGGTCAATAGTAGACAGTCTCAGGTTAAAGTTTTTGGGGTTTAGGGAAGAAACCACAGAGTCGGGTAGAGTATTCCAAACATTGACCACTCTGTTGCTGAAGTCGTATTTTCTGCAATCAAGTTTGGTGCGGTTAACCGTGAGTTTGTATCTATTTGCTCTTGTGTTGTTATGGTTGAAGCTGAAGTATTCATTGACAGGTAGGACATTACAATGTATGATTTTATATATCATGTTTCTCCAACAATACGGCCTCCCCCAATAGAAAGTCCCGGCATGTTTTATCGGCATAAAATCAAATTAAGCCCCTCCCCCCAAATTAAGGCCTATATTAAACATGCAAAATGGGGGGGAATGGTGGTGGTGGGGGCTTGCCGTTAGGAAGTACTTTTGTTGCATACCTGGATATGGTGCTGCCTGCGTTGACTTTGGCGTTGGTGGGGCACTTCGTATCAGGAGACCTTCCACCACCGTTGCTTTCCCTTCTCCCCATGCTGCCGTGGCATTTACAGCAACACTGTGGTGTTTGGCGCAGCCACGTGCGGCCAGCCAGGGCTCCTCCCTGTAACACTCGGAGACACTCGGCTTCAGGTGCTCCTGTCGCTGCCTTCCCTTCACATTCGAAGGCAAAGCCAATTCTTTTAAAAACAACACCCTACTACCGGTACAACAAAGCCTCCCCTGCCCGAGAGGGCAGCCCAACCCCACGTGGGGAGGCGAATCTCCCGGGGCCAGAGCGCAGGATCGGCCCACCCCGGGAGAAGCGCCCAGCCGCCATCCCTGCCTGGCGCCGGGCAGAGCGCAAAGAGGTTCACCTGGGGAGCCCAGCACAGCAGACAGGCAGGCCCTCCTGCCCGGTGGCGGAGCTCTCGCCAAGGCAGCGAGCGCCTCCCTGCCGGGCTCTCTGCTCATCCCGCCAGGGCTGCGCCAGAGCCGTGCGGGCTGGGCAGAGCTGGGAAAGCGAGCTGCGGTGCGCACCCACCTGCCAAGCGAAAGAGCCGGGCCACCCCAAGCTTGGCTTCCTTCCCAAGTCCCTCCAGGCCAAACCCGAAGGGGCCACCAGGAGAGGCCACCCGAGGCAGTGATAGCGCCCACCCATCCATGGACAGAGAGGCAAGGCGACAGCCTGCGCCGCATCCTCCTCCGAGCTGAGCCCTGCCGTGTCAGTGCCTCTGCCCGATGCCCGTGCCGTTGCAGCATTTGGTGCTGCCAGCGCGCATTTGCCCAGGGACGGGCTGGGCGAGGGGTGGAAAGGACAGGCAGCTTCGGGCTCTCTCCGCTGTACCCACCGGCCAGGGAAGCAGTGCTGCCATCGCCTTGCCTCCCTGTCCACGGATGGGTGGGCACTATCACTGCCTTGGGCAGCCCCTCCCAGTGGCCCCTTTGGGTTCGGGCTGGAGGGACTTGGGAAGGAAGCCAAGCTCGGGTTGGCAGGTGGGCATGCACCTGCAGCTCGCTTTCCCGGCTCTGCCCAGTCTGCATGGCTCTGGTGTGGCCCTGGCGGGATGAGTGGAGGGCCTGGCAGGGAGGCGCTCACTGCCTTGGCAAGAGCTCCGCCTCCAGGCAGGACAGCCCGCCTGTCAGCTGCACTGGACACCCCAGGCGAAACTCTTCGCGCTCTGCCCGGTGCCAGGCAGGGATGGCGGCCGGGCGCTTCTCCCGGGGTGGGCCGATCCTGCGCTGCGGCCCCAGGAGATTCGCCTCCCCACGTGGGGTTGGGCTGCCCTCTCGGGCAGGGGAGGCTTTGTCGTACCGGTAGTAGGCCGTCGTTTTTAAAAGAATTGGCTTTGCCTTTGAAGGCGAAGGGAAGGTGGTGGCAGGAGCACCTGAAGCCGAGTGTCTCCGCCGGGCTCCGGTTGCAGGGAGGAGCCCTGGCTGGCCATGTGTGGCTGCGCCAAACACCACGGCATTGCTGTAAATGCCACGGCAGCATGGGAGAAGGGAAAGCAACGGTGGCAGAAGGTCTCCCAATA
Organism: Notechis scutatus; assembly: GCF_049901735.1. Classification (NCBI taxonomy): domain Eukaryota; kingdom Metazoa; phylum Chordata; class Lepidosauria; order Squamata; family Elapidae; genus Notechis; species Notechis scutatus. The sequence continues at coordinate 84,763,503 of NC_142013.1, forward strand.
TGAAGTGCCCCACCAACACTGAGGCCAACATCCAAGCCGTCGCCGCCCGCCCACCCGAGGATGCAAGGGGGGGAATTAAGTCACCCCCAAAAAGACGCCCTAGCCATTTTTACGGGGGTCACCCCCCAAAAGAGGCCTGGCCTTATTTTGTGAGAAACACGGTACTATATTTAGATCTGACCGAAGGCAGAGTAGTTCTAGGTTTTCTAAGTCTAGAGTTTCAAGTCTGGTGGCATAAGGTATTCTGCAATGAGTAGAGGAGCAGAGAACTCTTCTTGTGAAATATTTCTGGACTTTCTCAATTGTGTTAATATCAGATACATGATATGGGTTCCAGACTGATAAGCTGTATTCAAGTATATTCTAGCAAATGTTTTGTATGGTCTAGTTAGTAGTGTGATATTACCAGAGAAGAAGCTACGTAGGATTAGATTAACAACTTTTAATGCCTTTTTGGCTATGTAGTTACAGTGGGCTCTAGCACTTGGATCATTAGAGATGAGTACTCCAAGGTCCTTGACAGAGTTTGGATCCTCAACAAGGTCTTGACTACTCAGCTTGTATTTTATTTTCTGAATTTTTTTTTGCCAATATGTAAGACAGAACATTTATTTGTTGAGATTTGAAGATGCCATTTGATTGACCATTCTGATACATAGTCAAGGTCTTTTTGGAGGGTAGTAGTATTGTCTGTGGTGTTGAATAGTTTTACATCATCAGCGAAGAGAATGCAATTGCTCTTAATATGATCACAGAGGTCATTTATGTAGAGTATGAAGCAAGTTGGTCCTAAAACACTGCCTTGGGGGACACCACTGTTGACAGGTACAGAATTTGATAGGACGCTCCCAATTTTGACCATTTGTTGTCTGTTTGACAGGAAATTATCTTTTTTTAGTCTGCTGTTTGTAAATGTTATAGTAACAAGAACCCTAAAAAGGTTAGAGATGATTGGTTCAGTTTGGATTAGTGCTCACAAGACTATATGATCTTATCCACAGCACCTCTGTAACATTTTGGATGGAAATATCATTGCAAAACCTTCTCTTCTGAGATTTCCAGCTAAAGGTTTGTAGAATTAAGGGTTTCTAGGTAAGCTTTATATAAACCTCAGCTCCATTAAGGTTAGATCCAAATTCTAAAGGTTTTGAATTTAGCAGATTTCCATATATATAATCTCCTAGCACTAAAGAGCTTTTGACAACTTAAGCCACTCAGTCTGGAATGTAAACAGTTAGGCAAAGTATTAAGTGCTATGTGTCTTTGATTTGTGAGATTGGTATGTACTATATTGATCAATCTGTACAGAATGTAAAATGTATTGTCCTTTTATCATATCTAGATAATTCAATATTTTGCTGTGATTTTTCTCTGAATTGTTTTAATTTTTATTAAAGTATCGTAGGTTCGGTTTTAAAAAAAGAATTGTCTTTTGTTGCTGTGGGTTCACTGTGGACTGATCATTTTGTACTTGGAGGTGAAGATGATAGTTATTCTAGGGAGTAATTTAAACTCAATCATTTCATTAGGTGTATAGGTGGAGGTAAACTAACATAAAAAAACAGGTTCAAGGCCAGCAAAAAGACCTATTCATATGACCCTATGCTATTTTTAGATCTAGCCGGAAGAAATTTAGTCACATCTACTACTTATCTATCTATCTATCTATCTATCTATCTATCTATCTATCTATCTATCTATCTATCTATTTATCCTCACCTTTATTATTTGTATAACTAATTCAAGGTGACAAATGTACCTAACACTCACTCTTCCCTTCTATTTTCTCCACAACAACCACCCTGTGAGATGGATTGGCTAAGAGAGAGTGACTGACCAAAACACCCATTTGGCTTCATGCTTAAAGCAGGACTAGAACTCACAGTCTCCTAGTTTCTAGCTTGCTGCCTTAACCTCTAGTCTAGATCAAACTGAATCTCATTGCAAATATATCGATTGCACCTTAAGTAGTGCAGAATTTGCATTATGGTCCACAATGAAGCTTCACTGTTGGAATAAATCAAGACATTTTGATCAATGAATAAAAAAAATACAATTGCAAATATATATTCACACCAAGCAATGGTGTATCCAATCAATAGCCACACCTAGTCATAAATATATTTGAATATGGTATAATATATATGGGCTGTGTTTTTGCTGATGATTCTGAAGGTTTAGCTAACATGGAATAGAACTACCAACATGGTGACCATTTGCTGTCATTTGAAATCACATTCAGTATTTCATGTTTGTTTGTTTGTTTATTTCTAAAATGGATATAGTCTCCCTTCTCACAGATATGTTTATTGGTTAACTGTGTTTCTCAATCTATTTCAGGGACAAGGGAATTGTTATTAATTTGTTTGATGTATACCCTATTTTTTTTCTACAGGACACCAAGGTAGCACACACTACATTTCTTCCTCCATTTCCCCCCTCCAAGCAGTATCTTTGTGGATATGTTGAATTGACAGAAAACAACAGGCCCAACATCACTCAGGAAATGAGTTTCTATGGCAGAGGATGAACTAGAACTAATTCTAGTTCTTCTGAGACACTTGGCACTATATATGAAATAAGGAAGAGAGTTATCTCTGTAGCAGTATCCTGGTAAGAATATCCTTCCCATTGAGGTACAACTGACTTATTTTAATGCACTGGATCAAGAACTATTAGTATGCTTAGATATTTTCAGAATAATCTTCTTCTTTTCCTTCTTCTCCTTCTCCTTCTTCTTCCTATTCCTATTCCTCTTCTTCTCCTATTAGTTCCAGTTGTATTTATAAGTGATTTATTTTCATTATATTTTGTAGGTTGGCTTCTTAACAGAAGATTAAGAGGCAGTAGAGTCTGTTTTAAATAAGTAAAACAAATCTCACAGTGATAGTATTACTTTAAAAAATAACATGAGTTTCAAACAAAAAGTTAACTCTAAGCACCAGATTTAAACATTATACTCCACCTGCCAAGTATATATGCAGGAGTAAAGTATACAATGAATTGGAATTTTTGGTCTTGGTGTAATTGCCTTCTTTTGGGATCTATTTTTGTTATTGTTTATAACTTTACTATAAAGGAATATGAAGCTCAAGATTCTTTATTATCTGATAGACCTTGTCTAAATCTTGTGCACAGGTAAATGGGTTGAAAAGAAGATAAGGGTTTCATATAAGTTGCTGTATATGTGTTTATGTATATTTTTAAAATACATCTCAGTCATCCTTCACTCACTACCTTCATTCATTTATGTACATCTGTACCTAACTTTAAAAAATTGAGAACAATTTAGCCAAAGACTTATATATGATCAGGTCCACATCAGGTCTAAAAAAACCACCCTTTTCACACATACCATCAAATATGTCCTTTTCTTTGCTTTCAGGAGAAATGTGGAGAAGGAGGAAGAGAGGACAAGAGGACAAGAGAAAAAGAAGCTGTAGTGGGAAGGACAAAGAACAGAAGGAAACAACAGAAAATGGTAGAAGAAACAATGAAAATAAAACGAAGATGTTGGAAATTCTACATGGGATTGTCCTAGTATCAGCAACCTTAAATTTATGCATTCTTGTTCAACAGTAAGTTTTCCTGAGTTCAGTGGATCCTCAAATAAATAAGGTGAGTACCCTCTAGTCCTGGGCACTCATTATTAAATCCAGCACCAGTTGGTCCTACCAGATGGGAGTTTACTCAGGGGTGGGATTCTACTAGTTCGCACCTATTCGCTGGAACCAGTTGTTAACATTCTAAGCAGTTCAGAGAACCAGTTGTTAGAAGAAATTATTGGCCTAATCCTGTAAGGAAGGCAGGAAGGAAACATTCTGGTGTTGCTTACAGAAACTGCCTCTCCGTTAACCCTTATTACATTCTTGGCAGGACTAGACTTCCTGTCTCAGGAACTTCTCTGGAGTTATTTTTCCCTCCTTTGCTGGTACTTTGCTTGTGTGGAGTGACCATTCAAAGTTACAATGGCACTGAAAAAAGTGACTTATGACCACTTTTCACACTTACGACTGTTGCAGCATCCCCACAGTCATGAGAGGCCATGCGAGGAGATGCGTGCCTCGATGTGAGTGATGTTGAGTTAACCACGCCCAGCCAATAACATGACAACCAAGCCACGCTGACCAACTTAGCCACGCCCACAGAACCAGTTGTTAAAAAATTTGAATCCCACCCTTGATTTTCTTCACCCATTGCCCTTTCCCATTGCTCTTCATATATAGAGGCTGAATATTTGCAGAGAGGGAGATGGGTAGAATAACCACTCCCATGTTAGCCAACATTGTTTCTGCCTCACTGAAAGCAGTCCTGGATTAGCCCTCAAGCAAAATAAGTAGTTGGCTAGAACACTGGGGAGTGGGGGAAACCACAAAGTATTCCTCCCTAATGATCTTGCCCTTACCACACTCACCTTTAGTTTTCAGCATTTATTAAACTCAGTTGCTTAAGGATTGAGGAGCTGTGCTTAGGACATCAATTGGCCTTAATCTGGCCTTAGAGTCCATGACACAGAACCCATCCTTGGACTACTTAGCTAGTTCAAGACAGATTCTGTTGGGTGATTCTCCAATTTAAAAATGAATTATCTGGAGATAAATACAGTGCTTTTACCCAGCTGTATATTAAATTGCTCAGGCAATGTTAATAAGAACATTAGCGTTTACTTTGTGTGTGTGTATATACATGTATGCGCACACACACACACACACGTGTAGACTTTGGGGTTCTTAGTTTTGGGGGAAAAAAACCCTGCATGTTTGAACCCAGAGGTAGAAAGAGTGATCTAGATTTCTTTAGTAACATTTTCTTCTGCCCAAGGCTATGTGGGAGGACAGGATTCTTGTCCCTGAAACCAAACACTGATTATAAAAACATGACAGGGAAAGGTTGTGAACTTTGTTGTGATAACACATAAAACTCTTACTGTTTCTATTTCTGCTGACAACAAATGCTGGCTGATTTTTAAGAAGTACATGTCTTACTGCAGGCAGAACAACAGACCTGTTTTGTGTTCAGTATTTAGGTGAGGGAATAAAGTTAAAACCACCATTCAGTAATATTTGTAATATAGGTAGTCCTCGAGTTATGACTGTTCATAGTCGTAACTTGTGACAATTGTAAAATGGGTTGGTTGCATGATCAACCTAATTTTATGTTATTGTGGCAGTTGTTAAACAAATCACTGTGGATATTCAGTGAACCAGTAATTCACTATCAGCACAGTTTTGACAAAACCCAGAACTAAATGCCAGTTTTCGGGAAAACTGTTATAAAACTCAGTGACATGACTATAGGGTGCTGCAAATGGCCATAAATGCCCAAAGGCATAATCCAGATCATCAGGTAGGTTGATTAGAAGTAAGCAATCAGTCGTAAATCTAGTACTACCTGTCTATTTTTGAAAATCAAATTGGCATCTTGTTTCTTTGCTGCCTCCCCTCTTACAAACAAACACATTCTTCATTATGCCACTATAAGAATCTGTCACAGTCAGGTAAAAGTAGTTATCTTGAGAGAAATGTTGATTTCTCTGCAGTTGCCTTGATATATTTGCAGCGGGGTGTTCTTATGAATGAGTTGCAGAAATCTATTTATAGTCTTAAAATTGACTATCAAAGGTTATCAGTACTTCAGACGGCTTTGTTTCCCCTATAGCCCTGTGGTGAAAAAAAAGTTTGATTTATTTGCGCAGTTTTTTACAATTTATTTTTAACATAGGAATAAAAACTGTTAAATGGCAGACTGCCCACTTCTGGGCCCTGGCTATTTCCATTTTGCAGAGCCTTATCCTCAGTCAGAAAAAAGGCCAGGCTAGGCTGGAAAGAAATAATCTGATCAAATGGTGCATTTTTTCCCATTACTGCCCTGCTATCTGGAAAAGCAAGATGGGCTTTTGGACAGTGATTTTATAATTTGGTAAATAGATATATTCTATTATATGAAATAAGGGACCCTATTTAGGATTTTTAAAAAGTTCTTAAGATTTTATGGATTGGACCCCAGATTCTGAACTGTATTTCGCTTTAACAATGTCTGAAGTATCCAAATATTTTGTCTCTGTCAATCTTTTACAATTTTCTTCAGATTAGATGTTTTTACTTCAGTGCCTTCTTTCACTGACATTTGACCACATTTTAAAGATCTTTTTTTAAAAAAACAAAATGCCATGTATTTCCTTTGTCTGTTAAAAACACATAATTTATCCACTCTCCACACTTAGTATGGAAATTGTTTTTTCTGTAATAACAATTTTAATGTACAAAGGCATGGAATTATTTATGGTAAAGATAATGTTTGACTCTAGGGGGCAGTGCTCATCTCTTTTTCTTAACCAAGGGAGCCAGCATTGTTCAAAGACCCTTCTGTGGTCATGTGACCAGCACGCCTATACACCAAGGTGCGTGGAATGCTTTTACCTTCCCGCCAAAGTGGTACCTATTTATCTACTTGTATTGGCATGCTTTTGAACTGCTAGGTTGGCAGGAGCTGGGGCAAATAACAGGATCTCACCCTGTCACATGGAGCTTGAGTCTCAAACTTGGACTGTCAGCTTTCCAGTTGACAAGCTCAGCGTCTTTAACCATTGAGCCATAGTACCCCTTCATGGAATAATGTACAAAGGCAGAAATCTGTCTCTGACAACAAATGAATGCAGTAGACCTATACTGTTCTCTTCTCCCACTATAAGCCCTATCTTGTTTAATACGGATATAGACAGCAGCAGATACACATTTTGTGCTGTAAACCCTCTTTCCACTAGAATGATCAGTTGAGTGAGATTTCTATTACAGTTCAACAAGTTTCTAATGCTAATCCTAAAATGTTCTACTCATCAAGGCAATAATTTCATTTCTGCAACAATTAAATTAAATAAAGAAAAGTTTCTGGGCTTTTTGTTACATGGGCTGCCACTTTGTATATATAAGGATGGTTCTACCATATAAGGTGTTCAGCCTAGGGCTTCTGAAAGCGTTACTTCATGTCTCTTGCTCAGCTTCAATGCACTCATTTGGTAACTTAGGCAGGGCAAGAAGAAAGAACAAAAAGCAATGGATGGAAGTTAATCAAGGAGAGAAGCAACCTAGAACCAAGGAGAAATTTACTGACTGTTAGAACAGTGGAACGACTTGCCTCCAGAACTTGAGGATGCTCCAACAGTGGAAATTTTTAAGAAGAGATTGGACAACCATTTGTCTGAAATGGTACAGCAAGGTGATTGGTCTAGAAGACCTCAAAGATCCCTCTCAACTCTGTTGTTCTGTCATTCACTTACACTTGGCTGCAGTTTTCTTGGGGCCCACCAGGTGTTTTGCTGTCTCAGATTTTGGATGAAACAAATCTTTTGGAGTGATTTTTTTGTTCATGTCACCCTACTGACTAGATTTTCTTTATTTCTGAAAAGTCAGTTGATTCTGATCTGCTATATTGTGACATCTATTATTGATAATATCATTTAGTCAGGTAAATCAGACTCAAACAGAGGATCTGGGATATATACTACACCTAAATGAACCAACATCACTCACTGGCATTATGTGCATTTTCAGGCTGTCCATGGATAATTCTTAGATGTTTCTATAATATCTTACATGTTTCAAGCAGCACTTTTTTAAACCTAGTCTGAGTTTGTCTCACTATATACTTTCTATGAAGATTACTGGTAAATATACTAGTCATTAGTACAATAACCAGATATTTGCTCAGATGTAAAGGTTTCATTAGTAAACCATGTACTGGTACACTGGCCTTTGTACTATCCATGACATCTGGCACTCATAAACTTGACTGTTGGAAATTTTAGTTGGCTTATAATCAGAAATGACAATTTTCCTTCTGAAACTTGGACAACCACTATAAAAGTTGCCAAGTTTCTAGCAAGAGCTATCACTTGTGAAGCCAATTGACATTGTTTTCTCATTATTAATTGTTTTGGATTTCTATTTTATATATTTTAAATGCTATGTTTTATTCATCAGCAAATATGAATTTGTTATATACTGTTGAATGCATCCTGTACCAGAAAATAGCCTTTTTCCTTAAATATTTTAAACAACTGTAAATAAACCTGACAGTGCGCATTCCGGACAGCAGCAAATTATGTCAAATATGTAACTTCAACTTTTAATACAAAGGCAAAGTGCTTAAAATATAAGTTTTTTTTAAAAGCTCTAAAAGATAACAAATCTTTTCTCCTCAATTTTCTCAAGACCTTCAAGGGAAAGAAATTGACTATAATCTTATCATATCTGAAAGATAAACAAAATCTAGAGATTTTCTTCTCTGATTTTGGAGAGGGATAGGATGAAGAAGCAATTTTGACCAGGAATGTATGTTTAAAAAAAACCAAAGGGCCAAATATTGATATAATAATATGTGGTATTCTGAAGTATCACCGTATCATTAGTTAGTGGGATGGTATCCAGGGATTGACCTGTTTTGTCCTATTTTCCCCCTTAATGACAGGAAGAGAGATTATTACAGGCTATTTCTTCCTGAACAATCCTCCTTCTTGGCATGTGGCTTGCTTAACAAGCGCAAACAGCAAATTAACAAGCTCCCTGCTTTGACCTTAGTAAGATAATTGGTTTGTGCTTTCAACTTTGGAGCAGCTTGTATCTCCCTGCTACTGGTTAGCAAGGCAAACAGCTTGAACTATTACATTCCTTTCTGAGGATAATCCCCATTGTTTGTTTTCACATTCATTTCTCATTGTTTTTTTATTGGAATTTGGTTAAAGTATGTGGGAAGCCCCCCACAGAGAATGAAATATTTTGGGGAATATTAAAAAGAGGCAGAATGTTATATTTCCCCAAAGGAGAAATGGAGAAACATGTTCTTAAAGGTAGAAAGCAACCCCAGTTTTCCTGCCACAGGAAAACAGCCTGAAGCAGAAGCTTGAAGAGGCTGGTCGTTTGGAATGGAGATTTAGTATTCCCACAGAAACTCTGGGCCAATCCAGTCATATCAAAAAATATCTTTAGCCACAAGCTCCCACAGAAGGTTGGAGCTGATAGGATTAAAAAGTAGAAAAACAAAGACTCCTAAAATCTACATTCCTCCACCCAAATTCTAAGGACTGGACATGACCTTTAGGACATAATAGGATTTACCCACCACCATTAGAATAGCAGATAAAGACACAAGGTTCACTACATTGCACAATCCCACTGGAGCATCTCAATCACCAGAACCCAACCAGAACCCTATAAAAATCCAACCATTCACTCAGCCACCCCAGAAACATACTGCTGTCACTAAAGTTTTTCTGGCATCCAAATAAACAGAGACCTTCTTTCCATGCGGCCTGCCTCCATTTTATTTTCAGTTTCTTTCTCCTGGCTTGGAACTGGACCAGATTTTTCTTCCAACAAGTAAATAATCTCATGCTTTATTAATCTCCTGGGACTCTACTAGTTTGATATATCCTAATGGTATATTCTCTGAGGCCTACTGGCATATTCTCTGGGGCCCTACTGATTTGAAGAAACAGTCCCAGTTTTTCATGTGGCTACTTGGGAAAATCAATTGCCCATTTCTGCTCCAGATCTTTAATGTATTGAAAGCCTATGTACCTGAAGGAAACCCTCTTGTGAGTACTTTTGACATTAAAAAAAGAAAGAAAGCCTTGGGACAAGGTTCTCTCCAGGATCCAGATAGCTCCAAGTCTGCTGTTAATTAGAAGAGCCTAAAGACCCTTTCTCCCAGGTCTTTGGGAAGGGAGGACAAGACCCCCTAAGGCCCCCTAGCTTCACCGTGCTTACCATCTTTTATCGTTAACGTTTATCAGTTTTATTGTAGTGTTTTTGATTGTTATGAACCACTCACAGTCACTGAGAATTGGACAATATACAAATTTAATAATAATTATTTTTTGTGAACTTTTAGAATTAGGTAAGAAAACCCTTTTAAGCTACAGCCTGCATTTTGGTCTTCCTTAAAGAAAATTTAAAACTTTTAAAAAAGAGTTTAACTAGAAACATACACATATACATTCATATTTTTCAACCATCCAGAAAACAATCCAGATAAATGAACATATCAAGCCAATTCTATCTTCAGTCTCTCTGAAGAAAACAGAAGCTTTTTTTACATTCCTATGTGCAGAGGTTTAAGTATAGGTCTGAAACTGAGTAGAGGAATAATACTCTCTCAGTGCCTGCGGACATACACAAAGAATCTGTGTCATGGTAATATCTTGAGACTTCACTGTTTTGAAAAATAACACAAAACAAGAATGCTGGTTTTAGAATCAACCAGAAATAGTATTTTTCCCCTTAATCTTTATATTTACCATTTGCTGTGCTGCAGAATTGCAGAAGTCCACCAGGAGCCTTCTCAGAAATTTCTCTCTTTCTCTTCTCTCTTTTTTTTTCTCCCCATAATTCTTTGCTTTGGAAGCCCTTGGCTCAATTTTACATCATGGAAATCAGCCTCCATGTTGCTTGCAAAAAATATCTTTCTCCATGCATACATAAAATAATTGCACTGTAATATGCCTGGACATATAACTAGTTTTCCTGTAGTAGGAGATGCTTTATGCATATCTATCTACAGTCATCCTGAGAATATGTTTCTGCTCAGCTGCAGACCTCTAGTTAAATTTTTCCAGAAGTTTAGATGTTATTTTTAAAATAACCTAGCTTTTAGTTTTTTTCAAAAAGAGTCAGAGTAGGGCTTTCTTGACATAATCATTTTTTCATTGTTTGTTAGAAGGGTTTATTTGCCTTGAGCTCTTCCTGATGGGATCAGGTAACATCATAATAACCAGTAAGGTTTATGGTTTGCTGCCATCTGCACCATAGAGTTATATTTACCTTGATAGCACCACTTAAACTCTGATAACATCCCATTTATTGATTGAAATAAATTCTTTTGTTGTGTCTTCAGTGCTGAGAATAGAATAGAACAGAATTTGCCTTGGTGTAAATACTCTCAGTATACGTACAAGAAACGATGCATTCGTTAAGAATCAAGAATCATAACGTACAACACAATGATAGTCATAGGGTACAATCAGCAATCAAATCATACTAGGAAACAGTCAATATAAATCATAAGAATGGAGGATGGAGGCCACAGGCAAAAAAAAAGAGAGAGATAAAGATAGGGGTTCCATTTGGGTTCCATTCCTTCAACTAGGCCTATGATGTTGATGCCTATAGAAAAGGAGTAGAGATTCTTGTTCTTGCATTATTAAAGAGAAAATATTCATATAGAGTTTTATGGGAAAAAAGACTCAATGTTCTTTCTGTATCTTCTCTCATTAACCTTTTGGATTTTACTGAAGATGTTAACATACTTGTAGACAGGGGTGATTCAAGAAGCAGGGTAAACCCAGAATTCCAGAAAATCTTGAACAAAGGCAGTGGTGGTATTCAGCAGGTTCTGACCAGTTCTGGAGAACCGGTAGCAGAAATCTGGAATAGTTCGGAGAACCGGCAAATGCCACCTCTGACTGGAGAATTTACAGTATCCTTCCCCTGCCATGCCCACCAAGCCACGCCCACAGAACTAGTAGTAAAAAAAAAAATTGAATCCCACCACTGAACAAAGGCCCTTATCAAAACAGTCAAAATGAGCTGCTGTAGGCTAGATGACATGTGCTGCCTAAGAGGGGAATTAGGTGAGAATCAGGACACAAAATAAATGGACTATGTCAGGAAGTGAAAGATTTACTTATATTAAGTTCAAGTGGTTACAACATAAGCAAAGCTGGATCTGAGAATTCTTATGCATTTTCCCCCTTTCCCTGGCCCTCCCACTTTGACCAGTCCACCAGTGTCCAATGGTATTCATTTTTGATGTTTTGAGAATGGCTTTGAGGTTTCTTTGGTGTGGTTTAGCATACCGTTCTAAAGCTCTGTCCTCAATCAGCTGGTTCCTTCTGGATTGACACGTCTGGTTCCTGTCATCCTGTCATCCCCCTTTCTCTTCCTATTCACATGCCCCATTCTTACTTCCCCAGCTGCATCCCTCTCCCTTGCCTTTTATGGCAGCATACCGTCAAAGCAGAGTATGCTGAAGATGGCAAGCCTGACAGACTAAGTGGATTATATGTTCAGAATGTCACCCTCAGCGGATAGGGACCAGTACATTAAAATTATTTGTAAATGTTCTAAGTTTACGTTTAAATATGTTAATCAAGTGGATTGATGATATCAAGTTATTCAAAAATAAAATGAAAGAGGGATTTCAAAGAAACACACGCATAAGTTTCCTGCCTAAGCAAGGGGGTGGACTAGAAGACTTCCAAGGTCCCTTCCAACTCTGTTATTACACACACACACACACACACACACACACACACACACACACGCATATATATGGTATTCAGCTTTGTTTGGGTATTTTCCCACGTCATTATAGTTGTGCTTTTAAAGTTGTGGCAACGTTTTGGCAGAATCTCATCTGCCATCATCAGGCTTCTGTATTGTGTTCGTCTGTGAGTCAGACTTTCACGGCTGTTGATATACACACACACACACGTGTGTGTGTGTGTGTGTGTGTGTGTGTGTGTGTGTTTTTCTTAAGTTTTCGGGTACTTATATGTATGGTATTCGGCTTTGTTTGGGTATTTTCCCACATCATTATAGTTGTGCTTTTAAAGTTGTAGCAACGTTTTGGCAGAATCTCATCTGCCATCATCAGGCTTCTGTATAGTGTTCGTTGAACACTATAGATGAACACTATACAGAAGCCTGATGATTGCAGATGAGATTCTGCCAAACGTTGCTATACTTTAAAAGCACAACTATATACCAAACAAAGCTGAATACCATATATATATATATATATATATATATATATATATATATATGTTTTCTTAAGTTTTCATGGTACTTACATGTATGGTGTTCGGCTTGGTTCGGGTATTTTCCCACGTCATTGTAGTTCTTTTAAAGTTGTAGCAACGTTTCAGCAGAATCTCATCTGCCATCATCAGGCTTCTGTATTGTGTCCGTCTGTGAGTCAGACTTTTACAGTAGTTTCAGATTTGAATTTGGGGCAGCCTATTGCTGTGCCAGAATGGTTTTTCTTCATCCTGATTGGTTGGGGTCTTGGTCTGTGTTTATTGGTCTCGGAGTTTGCTGTGTTCTGCTTGATTGGTGTCTCTAATATCTTCTGTCTGTTTTTGGCTCTTTTTGTATCTTGATTGGCTGGCAGCATTGTGTTGCTTTAATGGAGGCCTTTAGTGCAGCTTGGCTTCGGGTAAATGGACGGCTATCATTAGTTAGGAAGCTGGGTTTCATCTGGGTGCCTGGTTGGGGTGTGTTTGAGCTGGAGGTATCAGGGGATCTGTTTGTGTCCCAGGTGTTTGCCTGGCTTGTGGTGTGGAGATTTTTTGTTTGTGAGTGCAGGCTTCCAAATGATTGACAGCCTGGTGGAATCATCTCTTCTGTTCATGCTTTCTGGTCTTTTTCAATCTCTATGGCTTCTCTGATGATTCTGTGATTAGGGTTTTCTATAGTGGCCAGGGTTTTGGTGCCATTGAAGTTGATGCTATGACCTGTGGCTTCCATGTGTTGGACTAGTGAGGAAGTGTGTTCCAGATTTTTGACTGCATTTTTGTGTTCATCCAGGCGGGTGCTTATTCTTCTATTGGTCTGTCCAATGTATGTGGCCGGGCATGATGCACAGGGGACTTCGTATATGCCTTGGTTTTCCAGGTCAATTTTATCTTTGGGGTTGCTAAGGATGGCTGCTATTTTTCTGTCTGTTTTGAAGGCAGTCCTGATGTGATGTCTGTGTAGTACCTTACTAATTTTGTCTGTAGTACCTCTTATGTAGGGCAGGACAGCTGTTCCATAGGTCTGTTCATCTTCTGGGTCTCTATTATGTTTCAGTGTGTTTTTGTGGATCAAGCTGGTGATTTTGCTTTTGTGGAAGCCGTTGGCTGTCAGTACTTTAGTCAGGGTGCATAGTTCAGTCTTAATGTGTGTCTTGTCTGCCAGGCGTTTGGTTCTGGTAATTAGTGTTTTAGCTACGGAGTTTATCTGTGCTGGGTGGTGGTGGGATTGGGCGTTGAGGTAGCGGTTGGTGTGGGTTTTCTTCTGGTATATGGTGTGTCCTAGTGTGCCATCTGTTTTTTTGTAGATTAGTACATCTAGGAATGGTAGTTGTTTGTTTGTTTCTGTTTCCATGGTGAACTTGATTTTGGGGTGTGCGCTGTTTAGGTGTGTTAGGAAATTGTTTAGGTTTTCTTGTCCATGGGGCCAAATCACGAATGTGTCATCGATGTATCTTAACCATAGTTTGGGTTTGAGGGTGGCATTGGCCAGGGCTCTGGATTCGAATTCTTCCATGAACAGGTTTGCAATGACAGGTGACAGTGGTGATCCCATGGGAGCTCCTTCTATTTGTTTGTATCTTTGTCCTTTGTATATGAAATATGTGTTGGTTAAGCAGTGTTCTGTTAGTTCCATGAGGTGTTTAGCTGGTTGGTATTTATTTTTGATATGCTATAGCACCCCAAAAAATCCCCACAGAATCCATCATATGTGCAGTAGAATCCAGCCTAACTAAATTAAATACAGATGAAGCTGATAAAATAAGACACCAAGTTACCAACATCTTATGCACAAGCAAACCACCAAAAAGCAACTTACAGAAAAATGAAATCAAAGCACTACAAACCCTGAAAAGAGATAGCAGCATAATCATCCTCCCAGCAGACAAAGGGAATGCCACTGTAGTAATGGACAGAAATGACTACGAAACAAAATTGACAGACCTACTCCAAGACTCCACATACAAACCCATAAACACTGACCCAACCACATATCTGGAAAAATTAACCAAGAAGAAAATTATAACCAGCCACATAAGCAAAGAGATCCAACACATGATCATACCCAGAGAGAAATCTTCCAGATGCCCCAAACTATACGGCCTCCCAAAAATACACAAAGAAGGCATACCTCTCAGACCCATAGTCAGCTCCAGAGGAGCACCACTACAAAACCTAGCTAAACACCTAGCAAAAGAGCTACAGCCCCATGCTGAAACAGCAGCTTCTCATGTAAAAAACTCATACCACTTCTTGGAAATGATCAAAGATCTACACGTGGAGCAAGAAGATCTGCTTGTAAGTTTTGACGTGGTTTCACTATTCACTCAAGTCCCGATAAAAGAGACCCTTGAAATCATCAAAAATAAATACCAACCAGCTAAACACCTCATGGAACTAACAGAACACTGCTTAACCAACACATATTTCATATACAAAGGACAAAGATACAAACAAATAGAAGGAGCTCCCATGGGATCACCACTGTCACCTGTCATTGCAAACCTGTTCATGGAAGAATTCGAATCCAGAGCCCTGGCCAATGCCACCTCAAACCCAAACTATGGTTAAGATACATCGATGACACATTCGTGATTTGGCCCCATGGACAAGAAAACCTAAACAATTTCCTAACACACCTAAACAGCGCACACCCCAAAATCAAGTTCACCATGGAAACAGAAACAAACAAACAACTACCATTCCTAGATGTACTAATCTACAAAAAAACAGATGGCACACTAGGACACACCATATACCAGAAGAAAACCCACACCAACCGCTACCTCAACGCCCAATCCCACCACCACCCAGCACAGATAAACTCCGTGGCTAAAACACTAATTACCAGAACCAAACGCCTGGCAGACAAGACACACATTAAGACTGAACTATGCACCCTGACTAAAGTACTGACAGCCAACGGCTTCCACAAAAGCAAAATCACCAGCTTGATCCACAAAAACACACTGAAACATAATAGAGACCCAGAAGATGAACAGACCTATGGAACAGCTGTCCTGCCCTACATAAGAGGTACTACAGACAAAATTAGTAAGGTACTACACAGACATCACATCAGGACTGCCTTCAAAACAGACAGAAAAATAGCAGCCATCCTTAGCAACCCCAAAGATAAAATTGACCTGGAAAACCAAGGCATATACGAAGTCCCCTGTGCATCATGCCCGGCCACATACATTGGACAGACCAATAGAAGAATAAGCACCCGCCTGGATGAACACAAAAATGCAGTCAAAAATCTGGAACACACTTCCTCACTAGTCCAACACATGGAAGCCACAGGTCATAGCATCAACTTCAATGGCACCAAAACCCTGGCCACTATAGAAAACCCTAATCACAGAATCATCAGAGAAGCCATAGAGATTGAAAAAAGACCAGAAAGCATGAACAGAAGAGATGATTCCACCAGGCTGTCAATCATTTGGAAGCCTGCACTCACAAACAAAAAATCTCCACACCACAAGCCAGGCAAACACCTGGACACAAACAGATCCCCCTGATACCTCCAGCTCAAACACACCCCAACCAGGCACCCAGATGAAACCCAGCTTCCTAACTAATGATAGCCGTCCATTTACCCGAAGCCAAGCTGCACTAAAGGCCTCCATTAAAGCAACACAATGCTGCCAGCCAATCAAGATACAAAAAGAGCCAAAAAACAGACAGAAGATATTAGAGACACCAATCAAGCAGAACACAGCAAACTCCGAGACCAATAAACACAGACCAAGACCCCCAACCAATCAGGATGAAGAAAAAAACCATTCTGGCACAGCAATAGGCTGCCCCAAATTCAAATCTGAAACTACTGTAAAAGTCTGACTCACAGACGGACACAATACAGAAGCCTGATGATGGCAGATGAGATTCTGCTGAAACGTTGCTACAACTTTAAAAGAACTACAATGACGTGGGAAAATACCCGAACTAAGCCGAACACCATATATATATATATATATATATATATATATATATATATATATATATATATATATATATATATATATATATATATATATATATATATATATATACACACACACACACACATATATATATATATACACATATATACACACATATATATATACACATACACACACACATGTATGTATGTATGTATGTATGTATGTATGAATAGGATTTTATAGGAAATATATGTATGAATGGGATTTTAATTATTAGAAGCCAATCGTGAAAGAATCTTGAAGGCATAGCTGATAACTGAATAAAAAACATCAGCTCCATGTCCAGCTGTCCAGCTTCTTTAAAAAGGATTTATTCTCTGTTTGGCATCTTGGGAAGGAAACTGAAAATAGCCAGTGTAGTAATCCCATTATATAAATCAAAAGTGAAACCACATTTGGGATATTGTGTAGCTTTAGTTACTGTGCCTCAAAAAAGATGTTGTATGGTTGGAAAAATATCAAGGGACAACCAAATAATGAAGAAGCTGAAGCAGCTTTTCCATAAAGAAAGAATAGTACAAATGGGACATTTGGTTTTAAGCAAAAGATTGGGAAGTTACAACTAAAGTGAATAAAATCATGCATGGTATAAAAAGAATACAATAAATTGTTATCCCTCTCTTATAATGTTAAAGCTTCAGGTCCTTGAAAAAGCATTAAATAAAAAAAGATCAGTACTGATAGAAAGAAATACTTCTTTATGCAACCACAATGTTAAATTGTAGGATTTGCTGCCATTAGATGTGGCCTAATACCCGATTTTGGACAGATTTAAAGGGAAAATAGATAAAATCGATCTCTACAAATCATAAACAGCAGACTTTAAATTCAGGGCATGAGAAACCATTGGTGGGGGGGAGGGACTATCATTGTCCCATCCATATTTATGAACTTGCTTAATGCATCTGAATGCTCCTTTCTGACATAAAAAATATATAGATGAGTTGCTGGTGTGATCCACTAGGCTCTTCTCTAGCAGATACAGGAGAAACTGTACAAATAAGCCTGATCATTATATTAACTTTTCCAACATTAGCTTCCAAATGAATCCTCCCATAATTTATGATATGGTTTATCTATGAAAGTCCTTTATATGTCCAATTAGAGAAATTCAGTTGTTAGATGTTTGAGTTATAACTTTTTAGTAGGAGCAATTATTTTGGACTTTTACATATGGTAAGTACCTTGGCTTTCTTCCTTTATTTTCCATAGGTAAAACAGATTATTGTGTTTTATCAGGCTTTTAATTGTTTCATTAATTGATTGAACTTGATGTTGATGCTGCCTGTATGTAGCAAAGGAAACACCAAAAGAGCAATCCTGGTAACTGACATCAACACATACATAGATCCAGGGGTGGGATTCAAATTTTTTAACAACCGGTTCTGTGGGCGTGGCTTAGTCGGTGGTCATGTGACTGGATGGACATGGCTTGGTGGTCATGTGACTGGGTGGGAGTGGCCAACTCAACATCACTCACATCGAGGCACGCATCTCCTCGCATGGCCTCTCATGACTGTGGGGATGCTGCAACAATCGTAAGTGTGAAAAAGGGTCATAAGTCACTTTTTTCAGTGCCATTGTAACTTTGAATGGTCACTCTACACAAGCAAAGTACCAGCAAAGGAGGGAAAATAAAACTCCAGAGAAGTTCCTGAGACAGGAAGTCTAGTCCTGCCAAGAATGTAATAAGAGTTAACGGAGAGGCAGTTTCTGTAAGCAACACCAGAATGTTTCCTTCCTGCCTTCCTTACAGGATTAGGCCAATAATTTCTTCTAACAACTGGTTCTCTGAACTGCTTAGAATGTTAACAAACGGTTCTAGCGAATAGGTGCGAACTGGTAGAATCCCACCCCTGCATAGATGCCAGAGGGATGTGAGATTAATTTTGTGGAATTGCTTCTCACTGTTCAGTTTTAATTCAAATGTCACTCTTATATGATTTTGTCAGGATGGGCAAATACCTGCAAGGAGGTCCTGCAAGTATAACAAAATAGTAGAATTGGAAGTGTCATTTGAGCAGAGGTGCTATTCAGCAGGTTCTGACCAGTTCTGGAGAACCGGTAGCAGAAATTTTGAGTAGTTTGGACAACTGGCAAATACCACCCCTGACTGTCCCTGCCCCCATCTATTCTCTGCCTCCCAAGTCCAAGCTGATTGGCTGGGTCTTCTTTTGTTGCCCTGCACAGGAGAACGGAGCTGGAAAGCAGGTTAGTGGGGTGGGGTGGGAATGGAGATTTTACAGTATCGTTCCCCTGCCCCGCCACCAAGCCACACCACACCCACCAAGCCACACCCACAGAACCAGTAGTAAAAAATATTTGAATCCCACCACTGCCTTGGAGGTCATCTAGTCCTACCTCCCTGTTCAAGCAAGAGACCCTTATACCACCCTGCAAGAGCGGCAAAGACGATGGTGTTTTCCACTTCAAGTGCCCACAAGAGGAGGGAAAGGACTCTCCATCTTCATGGAGTGAAAGGCAGATGGAAACACAAACCTAGGAAGGCCCATCGTGCCTACCAACCCTCCCCCTTTTGCAATGGGGGACAAGAGCGGGGGGTCTCCCCAGGGAGATTGAGAGATCCTTGTAGCCCAAAGGCAGAAGTTCTCAGCTCGGATCCACTGGTGGCCCTGGAGCAGGAGAAGAGGCCTCTGCAGCCCCTGATGAGCTTTCAGTCAAAGGCCCCAGCCCCGTCACCATTGGGGGGCCTAGCCATATATTGACCCTGGTCCATGTAGAGCTTTAAAGGTGATAGCCAGTACCTTGGATTGTACCTGGAAAGCAACGGGGGAACCCATGCAGCACATACAGCAGTCATGTTACTCAAGTGAAATGAACACCACTCAATTCTGAACCGGTCGCAGCTTAATCTGTGGCTGTTAGCATTAAAATGGAGGCTCTTCTAATCCCCCTTTCTTGGCTAACAGAAGTAGAGGGGGAAAGCCTACCGATCTTAAATATATGAAATGCAAAAAAAAGGGACATTTCTGAGAAATCAAGCAGAAAGCATCTAGCAGATGCAAGTGAGTAGCTTGAAGGAAGGAAGAAACAAAAAGAAAAAAAAAAAACATTTCACAGACCAGATGGGAAGGAACAGCAAGAAACAGACTTTCTCTTCTGTAGGATCAAATCTACAGAACTGTGAGAAAATTCAGATTTGTGAGAACAGTCAAAAGAACATGAAAAACAGATAAATACCACTTCTTCACAACTGCCATACAATTGAATAAACACGCTCCCTTCCCCTCCCCTCCCCTCCCCTCCACAAGGTAACAACATGTAAAAGTGCCATTTTTCCAACCAGCAGTTTAATTAATGATATTTTAAGCTCAAATTGAAAGTAGCTATAATGTTACTAGCATAGAAAATCGGAAGCATACACCAATAGGTTAAGAAAGCATATACAGTACAATAACTGTCACACATTCCATAGCGGAACCAAGTGTGATATAGGCAGCAACTTTCATGTTTCAAGTGACAAGGAAACAGAAATAGTCAATCCTACTCCTTTGTTAGGAATAAACAAAACCTGTCATGATTTCAGTGAAACCAAATGGTGCACTCAAACGTGGTGTTTGATGCAACACAGAAATGGAAACAGGTATAATTGGACATTGTGTGCTCAAAAATACACACAAAACAGTTTATAGGGTGTTTATAAGGGAATATATTTTGGATAGTTGCATCTTTGAAGAAGCTACTTAAATATGACATATAAAGGTTTAATTAAGAAAAATAACAACACTTTTGATTGTTTTAATTGCAAGATAACCACTAACATTAGTGTCATTGGCCATTGTGTAGAATTATAAGTAGATCCCATCCTTGGCTAGTATTGATCAGAAAAGTATGACAAATATCAGGTGTTCAGTTTGTATTATGAAGATTATTGCCATGGTAAAGAAATGTTTATGCCCCTGCTTCATAGTATGTATAATTTATATTATGTCAATTGGCATATAAATAGCATTAATTAAAGATAAATAGGATCAACAATCTGATTACAGTAGAGTCAAAATGCCTTTTTTTAAAATGAAAAATTAGATTGAGATGTCTTTATAAAATAATATACTATATAAGATTTTTTTATGTGTCCTCATAGCATACCAGTAACTATAAAGTACATTTATACCCAAGTACCAATACTTTAGGAGGTAGGGAAAGGAAGGAAGGAAGGCAGGAATATCACTGTATGTTGTTGTTTTTCTTAGAACATTTCCAGGTAATTCTAAAACAATGACCATAATTCTCCATCTTGAATCACTACTCATTTTTCACCAAGGAAATAAAGTGATTTCTTCATGGTAAATCAAAACTGAATTTCATTACATTCTTTACCCTCAGGAGCTCATTAGCTGCTAGGGAGAAGTTCCCTCTTGCCACAAATGTTGCATCAAGCCAGGAGTATAGATAACTGAAAACTCCAGGACAAATCTGACCTTCAGTGGAGTTTCATAAGAAAATGCTAGATTGGTTGAATGATAATGTAAATTGTATATGACATTTTAAAAAGTGGACCCAAGAGAAGCTGTTTTGCAGGTGTTATCAGTGAGAGATGTCCTTTATGTGAATCAGAAGCACATAAAAATGTTTCAAAGAACATGCCCCAGATTTGCTTGAACTATAGTAGAGATGTCAAAATGATGTTTAAACTTTAATAATGGCATTAGCTCTGAAGCACCACAGGGGTATCAGCTATAAAGCACCCTTGAGGAAACAAGTTATTTAGATCTATTTCAGTTTGGATTCAGACTCTGTCATGGGTAAAATAGCACTAGTTCCTTTGATTGATGACTCTGGAGAGTTGGAGGAACCATGATATTCTCCAAGACTGGCTGCAAGGGTTTAGGGTCAGGATCTATTGAGGGACACTGACATAACTTTTAAGAAGGAATGCAAAGTGATATACCAAGTACAACTCTACTTGCAACAGGTGGCCATTATCACAATGACGTATGCTCCAATCACCACCCATTTGTATTTACTCCATGACCCTGCCTTGGAAGGATACTTGGAGACTGCAATTGCTAATAAAATGTGGTAGCCCAAGTATTAATAAATTAAAGTCATGATGATCGGAGAAGACTTGATTGATGGTCGCTACCCTAGTTTCCAGAGACACCTTGGCACCAAAGTACTTACAAGAATGATTCCTCCACACAGAAAGCAACTCATTGCTTCACCCACTGCATCCATGGCCCTCAGGGAAATGAGATGAAAGGGGAAGGGCTTGTAGGCTTTCGCTTCTACTTCCAAAATTGCTAAAGTTCAGAATACCTCCTTGAAGTTGGATTGCAAATTGCATTATTTTTCTTCTGTATTCTTTCTTAGTGAACATTTATTTTGAAGACTATGTTTCTCTTGTTAACGTGAGGTAATTCTTCATATAAAAGATGATGCCAATATACCCAGGCAGTCATCAGTTACACCATGTAGTATGGATTTCCAACAGTTTTTTAAAAAAAATCATAAACTTCATAAGAAATTACTGAATTAATGCATCAATAGATATTTTTCTTCAACAGTTGGTAAAAACAATCATTTAGTGGTGAACATGTTTCTAGATAATAGATTTTAATAAATTAATACAAGGAAAATGAGTCATGGGATTGGTAGTCTTATTAGTTCATTGTATAGGGCTTGTATATCCTCTCCGTACCATGGATAGCAATATCCTGCTCATCATTTGTTAAGAGGATCACTTCTGGAATAATCTGCAGTTTTTAGTTGTTCAAATAACTAGTTCTGCTTCAGGTGATATGTTTAGCTGGCTTTATTACTTTCCTGCTAAAAGTAACATATACTCAATCATAACCTAATCGTAATGTTTGCAATTTGCAGTTAAGAAGCAAATGTTAGTTTACTGTTACTAGATTTATGAAGAGAGCTTGCTTTAGAGATCCAGAGAGGTTTTCTTGGCAGGTCCAGGCCAGCTTCCAAGACAATTGGGGTTCTAAACAATCTGGTGGAACAACAAGAACCCCACTACTTCATCAATTGCAAATACCAGTGGTGGCATTCAGCAGGTTCTGACCAGTTCTGGTGAACTGGTAGCGCAAATTTTGAGTAGTTCGGAGAACCGGCAAATACCACCTCTAACTAGCACTAGTGCTGAAGGATTGTTATTCCATCTATTCTCTGCCTCCCAAGTCCCAGCTGATCAGCTGGGTCTTCTTTTGTTGCCCTACACAGGAGAACAGAGCTGGAAAACAGGTTAGTGGAGTGGGGGCGGAATGGAGATTTTGCAGTATCCTTCCCCTGCCACGCCCACCAAACCACACCACATCCACAGAACCGGTAGTAAAAAAATAATAATCCCACTACTGGCTAATACATTTGCTATCTTGCATACATTTCCAGATCCTCACTAAGAACCAGTTTTGCTTTGTTAAAAACACAGCTCCACCATCTCAGATTCTAAAGCTAAGATCACAAGTCTGTGGTGGTCTCCCATGGAAAGAATGAGACACAAGCGTGTGTACTCGGGATGGGAGCCCAGAGTAAATTCCAGTGCTCCCTTTTATTGAGATTTTAGTACATAGTAAGCATAATCACATTGTGGATTACAATAATTAGATATAGTACAGACTTGTTTACAGTTGTCTGAGCTGCTTAATTGTTTCTAGTGTTTGCTTTTAATTTCCTTGCATTATCTCAGTGACCTTTAAGCAGGCATGTACGTATAAGGCATTATATTAATCATTACTCAAGCCCAAGCCAAAGTTTATTCCCACACAAGTCAGACTATTTTCTTGCCCCATTCCCTTGACACAAGCCCCGCCCTGCTCCCACCCCATGCAGCACTCCTTCCCCAGCCACCACTCCCATTCTGAACTGGAATTGGATGGAGAAGTAAACATATTTACATATTATCTTGGCTCTGTACTAAAATTAGGAATTAATGCAACAACACTGTGTATGGCTGTTTCTCTCTGTGGAATGAGCTGCACACCTGAAATCTTAGCTGTAAATTAATAACTAAAAATCTAGTGCTGAAGGATTGTTATTCCATTGCCTGAAAATGCAATGAACAATGCTGCCTCGAGAATGCAGAAGGCAGACTGACAAGTGATAAAGCAAAATACTAAGACCCAAAGAAACTCATATGTGTGAGGAAAAATTGAGGCTGAAAATTGAACACATGTGATTTTCCTTCTGAACAGATATACATCCAAACCAAGAGCTAGAATGATATCTAACAATTAATTATTGCCTGTTTTTTTTTTCTGTCGGTGCTCCTTAGCTTCAGAATTCTTTTCCCTGGAGGCCAGACTGACATGGATGCTGTCCATCTTTTGACACATGGTGAAGTCATAACTTCTTAGGGCTACCTACAGAACTCAGCATTCAGATGATTTTTGTCCCACTGTATTACTGTGATAATCATTTATATGTGTCAAGATCAGTCTGGGTGGGGTGGGGTGGGGTGGTCTTTCTGAATCCACAGCTTCTGCTCAATGAACAGGTGGCAGTCATGACTAAAGGGACCTTTGGGGTGGGTGCCGGTTGTGTCCTTTCTTGGACCACTTCTGCCCTCATCACATCCCATATGGCTTACTCCAATATGCTCTACATGAGTCTGGGCTTAAAGAGTATTTGGAAGATTCAGCTGGTACAAAATGGGGTAGCACAGACAGATAGGGCAGCACACATTATACATTTCCTGTATTAAATCATTGATTATTAGTTTGCTTCCGGGTTCAATTCAAGGCGCTGGTAATTATATGTGAGGGATCCAGTTCACATCTATTCAATCACATCTACCTATCTACTTCGTTCAGGTCTGGAATGTTATCTGACGGGATGAGGAAAGACTAATGTATATCAGATGGACTACATAAATTTACCAAATAAAGAAATAATAACATTCTTATTTTATCTGTATTTAATGTTTTAATCTTCCTTTTTATCTAGGATCCTCTGTATAGTGAGCAGGTTATTTCTACTTAAAATAAATTATTTCATTTTTTCTGGTTCTCCCAATTCTCCCAAGAATAAATCAGTAAGCCTCAATTCTTGTGTGTGTGTGTGTGTTCATATTGAAAAATCCAACAAAGCAAATATTTTTAAAAAATTAGTTTCATAATATTTCATAAGGAATGTGTGTATGTATGTATACACATATATACATATGTATGTATACACATATATATACATATGTATGTATATATTCACACACACATCACATCTAGTGGTCTCTCTCTCTGTGTGTGTGTGTGTGTGCGTGCATGCATGCAGTAAGTATGGATATCATGCAGTCTTAACTTGTCTCTGATTTTGAAGAGCTTTGAGAGTCTAAAAGAAGCGTCACATCAAATTATTTCCAATTTAGGAGATGAAAGAGGAAAAAGATATGTATAAAGCACTCCAAATCACTCCACTGTGTCAACTGAACAAAAGTAAAAAATAACAGACATGTGGAATGATGTAAAAGACAGCAGCTGTCAAAATGAGAGACAATTTCAGCTCCTGGTATTATTTTGTACTATTTTGTTCTAAACAACATTTAGTTTTACTAGAAACAAAATAATACAAATCCTACCAAGTGTAAATAGGTGTGCATAGGTATTTTAAAAAAACCTAAACGCATAAACAAATTCTCATCCATTCCTATTCTTGAACCCAAGCAACCCTTGGTCACTTATTCAGCCACCATTTTAAAATTATGATGGCACTGAACAATTGCTGGTTTCGATTGGTCCTTGAAGTTCTGGTCATCCCAGCATTCCTGAGGTCACATTATCATGATCTGGGTGTTGGCAAATTGCTAGTATGTATGACAGTTGCAGTGTCCCACAGTCACATAAGAGGTGGAATTCAGCAGGTTCTGACCAGTTCTGGAAAACTGGTAATGGAAATTTTGAATAGTTCAGAGAACCGGCAAATACCACCTCTGACTGGCCCCACCCCCATCTATTCTCTGCCTCCCGAGTCCCAGCTTATCAGCTGGGTCTTCTTTTGTTGCCCTACACAGGAGAACAGAGCTGGAAAACAGGTTAATGCGATGGATAGAGAATGGGGATTTTACAGTATCCTTCCCCTGCCACGCCCACCAAGCCACGCCCACAGAACTGGTAGTAAAAATGTTTGAATCTCACCACTGGGTTACATGATTATGATTTACTTTCATGCCAGCTTTCCACAACAAATGTTGTTGGCAGGAAAGGTTGCAAGTTGCTCAGTTAAGTCTTTGCCCTCACCTGTGCCTCGTTCCTCAGCATCATGGCATACACATTGTGCCTCCTCAGCCACTTGTGTACCCTCACACAATCTCCACAAGCCCTACCACACTCATGCTGCACCTTCCCCACTTCCCCACACAGCCTGACTCACCCTCTCTCACCTGGCAGGTATCACTTTCCTGCCCGCCGGTCTACTTATGAGCTTCCTTGGGCTGCAGGGACTGGTGTCACAAAGTGATGTGGTCATGTGACATTACAACTTTGTTACTTACCAGCTGAAATTCCAATCCCAATTACTTTCATAACTCAAGGACTACCTGTATTCCTTTCTTTTAGCTACTTTTCATTCAACCCCGTCCTTTTCTGTTCTCCGACTACCCACACACATTTTATGGCATCATGTAGAGCTATGGTGTAGCTCAGTGATTGCAGTAGACCTAGGGCAGAACCATACTTTCTATTTGACCCATTGCCAGCACAGGCTGCTCACCTGCAAGAATGGATGGCGTGGCCAGCCTCTTACTTCAGCCTGTTGCAAATGGATGTCGCACTTATGTTTTCCAGCTTGGCTTCGAAACTATTGCTTTCTGACACTTTCATAAGCTTTTCAGAGCAGATCATCAAGAGCTTTAGTCCGTCCCAGTAGTAGTCTCATTAGCAATTGGCTTCAGTGCCTGGCACAATCTCTCCCTGCCGGTGTCTACTATTGACCTCACCCTTTTCCTACCGTCCCTGTCCTATTGTTTCTTTTATTTTTCTTATATGTACCCATTTCATGTATTCATAACTATGTATATACTTATACCTATTATCTTGTAAGCGATTGACAAATCGAAATAAATAAATAAATAAATAATCAACAGCTTGAGTCTGTCCCAGTAGTAGTCTCATTAGCAATTGGCTTCAGTGCCTGGCACAATCTCTCCCTGCCAGTGGCTGAACATATGGCCTCTGCAACCATTTTGTCTTGTGCTACCATGTTTCTATCTTCTCCACATTATTTTATAATCTTGTAATTGATCCAAGGGTGGCCTCTTAAATCAATGAACTGTCCCCTCCTTTCAGAAGATCACATTCCATTCTAGTCTTTCATCTCCAGTGAATATCCATTTGATTTCTTCCTCCATTGGGCTAAGGACACTCCTCTTGCTCTCCTTCCCCTGCCCAAAGTATTGCAAAATTTCCTTCTCTTATTTATTTATGTATTTATCTGCTTGTTATATATATTATAACTATGACCTATCACCTATTACTGTTTATTAGTACACTTTGAGCTTATGCACCAGAGACAAATTCCTTGTGTGTCCAATCATACGTGGCTAATAAGGAATTCTCTTCTCTTCTCTTCTCTTCTCTTCTCTTCTCTTCTCTTCTCTTCTCTTCTCTTCTCTTCTCTTCTCTTCTCTTCTCTTCCCTTCCCTTCCCTTCCATTCCATTCCATTCCATTCCATTCCATTCCATTCCATTCCATTCCATTCTATATTTTTAGGTTGTAGTCTTGGAATTTTGGTATTGTATTTATAAGCATATAAGGTACCATTTCTGTTCCCAGTGGTTTAGAGTACTACAGCACCACAGAAGTGATGTGATAATTTAGTACCACAGGAAATAATGTGGGAAAGAGAAGTGAAGACATTCAGACATGTAAATATCTGGAAAAGCAAAAGAAAGGCATGGAGAGTCATAAGGACGATATGAAAAGTTCTGCATCTGAATAAGAAAATGAAAGTAAAAAAGATGGCTACCACAAGGTAAACTTAAATCCATATTGTGATGAATATAAACGTAAAAGAGGCAAATGCCATTTTGGGTGCATGGCTGGGACATAGGCTGAAACAGGAGTTTTGGAATATTGTGTTTACTTATGGATGGAATAGTTCAAGAAGTACAGTGACAAATTGGAGCAGATTTAGAAAATGGCCCCGAACATGGTGAATAGTCTGGAAACCAAACTTCATGACAAGTAATTAAAATATCTGGCTTTGTAAACCTACAGAAAATATGTACAAGGGATGCTATAAGTGCCTAAGGCACTTTAAGGGCCCACTAAGGCTGAAATGATTCACTGCAACCAGAAATATCACGTAGGAATTAAATGTAGGAATTAAATTAAATTATTTTCCTTATTAATAATGCAATTACTTCATCTACTGATAGATCCACAGATGCACATTATTTTATTTATTTATTTATTTATATTTTATTGTTTATATTTAGGCAGCTACATACTTAGCAAATCTTACTGTTAATCTCACCAGGCAAAATGATGGGAAGATTTCAGGTATCAAAGGTTCAAAGTCCTCTTGTTCCACAGCTACCTTATTACAAGGCCATCACTTTATTAAAATGCTTTAAAAAAACTTTTTGTTTTTATTTCCTCCAGAGGAGAAGAACATCTGATTCCTATTGACCTTCCAAAGGTTAGGAATCAGATGCCATCCACTGACCCTTCAGATACTGGGAGTCACATCCAGATGAGAAAATGCTTAGATAATGAACCATATGGCATCTCCAACTTGATTCTCCCAAGCCTGTTTGCTTGCTGGAATTTAACTTATTTAACCAGGCATACTGTTTAAGCATGGCAAAAGTGTATCAATAGTAGTCTGCAAATATCTGAAGGGTTGTTGCATAGATAGACAGAAGGAGTGGACTTGTTTTCTATTGTCCCAGAGGGCAGGACTAGCATTAATGGGATAACAATAGACATCAAAGGAATATCTTGGCTTGTATGAGTTGCCAACCAGTAGAACAAGTTTCCACATGAAATGATGAGCTCTCTGTAGCTAGAGGTCCTTAACTGGACCATCCAGAGATGCCCTTGTGAGTATTGCACTGAGCGGGAGTTTGGACTAAATGATCTCTAAGATCTCTTCCAATCAATTTTTATATATTTCTTGCCTTTGTTTCTCCTTATGTTTAATCACTACTGCCCACGCTGGGTACTGAGCTACTTTATCCCATTGGTTTCTTGCTTGTAGCCTGAAAAGATTGAAACCTGCTACCATCTTCTATAATTTATAATTTATGAATGTGCAAAAAAACGCATCCAGACTTTTTAAAAAATGAATACACACAAGCACACATGCATACCATTATTTCTGCAGGATTGTTGGTTGCTAGAGAGCAAAATGAGACCTAAAAATTGTGTAACAGCATAGATAAAACAGAGCAGGGGGTAGGTAAAGCTTCCACTTAAACATTCCTTTAGGTTGTAAGAATGGTATAATCTGTGCCATAATCCTCAGCCACTTTCTTCATTGCCTCTTGACTTCAAGTTAAGCAAATAACCCCTGTAGATCCTACAGAGATTTAAGTAAATGTCAGTCAACAATTAAATGTCAGTTAATTCTGGTCATTTATTGAAACTTTAAAGGATGTTGGATGGTCAGAGTAATATACACCTCATGCAATCCTACCTTGATTGAATCCTGCTAAATGCAATGATTTTCAGAACCATTCACAATTTATCCTTTATACACTATCTAAAGATAATTCATGTCTCAAACTTTTGTAAAGCTATGCAGCTTCCTCCCCCCTCCACTCCACTCTTCATTTCTTGTCTGTGCCTGTCAACATTGATTTTGCAAGTGAATGGAACTCAAGTTCCATTTGCTTCAAGTTCCTTACCCTGCACTTTAATTGTCCTGTTTATAGGAGCTCATAAAAATGCACCCAACATAAGACATTCTTCATCAAGCCAACTTTTCTCACTTAATGGGTGCACAATGCAGTTTCAGTTGGTACATTAAGCAATGAATCAATTGAAGCAGGGTTTTCTTTGCTGGATGGAGAATATCCTTGAACTTGTAATAATTGATTTCTGTGCTCTCATCCTTTGATGCAGAGGGTGGACTGAAGTGAGATGGTTTTTATGATAATTACATATTCGGCTACTCACACCAAGGGTAGTAAGCTTTATATTTTGCCAATTTGGAACTGGAGTTCCAAAATTTAGAGATTTATCTGAGAATAATGGATTGTCACTTTCAGGACCAAAATTGGCATGCTTGTACAGGTAACCCTCAACTCACAACGGTTTACATTTGTAACTATTCGAAGTTGCAACAGCACTGAAAAAGGTGACCTGATCACTTTTCACACTTATGACTGTTGCTGCAGCATCCCCATAGACATGTGATCAAAATTCAGATGCTTGGCAATTGAGTCATATTTATGAGGTCATGTGATATGTTTTGCGACCTCTGATAAGCAAAGTCAATGGGGGAACAAGACTTAACACTTAAGAATTGTGGCAATAACAGTCTACAATAGGGCAACATTCTCAATCATTGCCTCGACAACTAAAATTTTGGGTTCAATTGTTATCATAAGTCAACGACTACCTGTAATAGGACATATTTATCTATGTTCTGTAAACAGAAAGTGTAAAAGAGCCCACACTGCACTGTGACTTTAGGGATCTAGAATTGTTCACAAAATAACAAAAAAGGCCATGAATGTTAATAGTGTGAACACAATCAAAACCATAATCTATCTGGCTTTCAACCAGGACTAAACAACCTATGACATTCAAGCTGTGGTTGATCTACAGTTCACAAAGTATCCTGGAAAAACACTGTCATGATTTTTAAAAAAGCTGGTAATTGCAATTCAGCAACATTTGGAGCGCAGGAGATGCCTAGAATTATCATATGAATAAACTGGGACATCTTAGACATCCTTACCTGAACTTCTCAGAAGCTATATAAATGGAAATGCAACTGCTACTATTAAGAGCAAATTGTGCCTCTGTCTTGGAAAGAAACAGGGGGCTTGATATTTCATATGGATCACAGCTGTAGTGTGATAATTGGTATCTTGTGTCTATGCAACAAGAAGTTATTCTTTGCAACCTCTGCTCTACTAGCTGATGAATATAGTGCTCTGCTGGGAACTGGTTAGGTTTTGTTGCACTTGTGATGAGTTTAGGTGTAGAAAATTTGGCTCCATTTCAGTAAACAACTTAATCAAATAGACTCTTCTATTTTATGCAGTATTCAAAGCTAAATACATTCTACAGCAGATTCACCTAAGCTAAAAGTGAATGTCATAGCCTGAAGACATTGTAAGAGCTGGGGTGGCACATGGTTAGAATGCTGTATTGCAGGCTAATTCTGCCCACTGCCAGGAATTCGATCCTGATTGGCTCAAGGTTAACTCAGCCTTCCATCCTTCTGAGGTCAGTAAAATGAGAACTCAGATTGTTGGGGGCAATATGCTGACTCTGTAAATTGCTTAGAGAGGTCTGTAAAGCGCTAGAAAGTGAAATATAAATCTAAGTGCTATTGCTATTCCCATTTTTACCATGTTGAAACAATATACTTGAGGAAATCCATCTCTGTCCTGCATTTTAATACTAAACTCCATTGATGGTTTATTCTCTATCACTTTAATACAGGGCTTTTGTTAAGGACTATGAATTGGATATAACCCAGAACAGTTTTTGAAATTACTGTAATTAAACTAGCTTGTATATTAATTTTGGAGGGTTTGTTCCAATCAAGAGCATAATGATTATGTAACTGGAATATTAGAAGTAGAGAGCACAATTTATAGTCCATAATTGTAAGGGAATGTTGAGTCTAAATGTTAACACTTATAGTATCTTTCGTATTCACACCTTGCATTCACCTGACAACTTTTAAATTATCTGCTACACATTGTACAATGCATTTATTTTTATACTGCAATCTATATTCATATAAAAAGTGGAAAGAAGTAATGAGAATACAAGCCTGAATGCTGCAGAGAATTACCAAAAAGCAACTCTCAAACTTCAATTTCCAACAGAATAAAAATTAGGGAATATTCTAAAGTACTATTTTAGGAGAAGCAGTAAATGAATCGAAAAGATTTTTCTAAATGGTGAGAGGAAAAAGAACTTTTCATGGTAAATTAATCTGTTCATTATAATATATATGATATATTGTGT
Organism: Notechis scutatus; assembly: GCF_049901735.1. Lineage (NCBI taxonomy): Eukaryota > Metazoa > Chordata > Lepidosauria > Squamata > Elapidae > Notechis > Notechis scutatus. Next base: position 84,795,408 of record NC_142013.1, read on the forward strand.
GTGTATATATATATATATATATATATATATATATATATATATATATATATATATATATATATATATATATATATAATATATTGTTCTCGTTTTATGTGGATCTTTGGTTATTGGTTTTCTCCTGCGTAAGATTAGAAGTATCTATATATATATATATATATATATATTTTTATTCGGTTTTCAAGATTAGAAGTATTGTTTCGATGAAGTCTCATTCATCATCTTCAGGCTTGTGTCTTCAGCTCTGTGCTTCTCAAAGTAATGTGAGCTTGCAGCTGCTTCTTCCTTTTAACTGCTAGTGGGAGTGTGACTTGATTGGGTGGGGGCTTGGCTGTGTTCTGATTGGTTGGGGGGTTGGCCGTGTTCTGATTGGCTGGAGGTGTGTTCTGTTCAGGTGGGGGCTTGGTTGTGCTCAGGTTAGTCTTAGTTGCTGGGGGATTTGAGCTGGTGAGCTGTGATCCTGCTGTTTGGCTTCATGTTTGTTGTCGTGCTGCATCTTCATGGTGGGTGTCAGTTCACTTCATGTATGGCTCGGAGGGCTTTGAAGCAGGTAGTGATGCAGCTGCAGTGCGGCTTCTGGTCCATGGTCATGTCTCATCTTCTGTGTGGGTGTGAGTCTGCTTTCTATGTGGAAGTGTGGTGGTAGCATCTTGTGTGGCCCTCGTGGGTGTGGGTCTGGTGTCATTCTTCATGTTAGGTACTTGTCTGTTCATGAGGGTGGGTTTCCAAATGGTTGGTAGGTGGGAGGTGTCATCTCGTTTATTCATGCTGTGTGGGCGTTTTTCTATCTCTATGGCTTCTTTGATTATTCTGTTGTTGAAGTGTTCAGTTTTGGCGATAGTTCTGGTATTTTTAAAGTCAATCTCATGTCCTGTGGCTTTGAGGTGTTGGACCAGGGAAGAGGTCGGTTCTTCTTTTTTGATTGAGTTCTTATGTTCTTCAATGCATGCACTTATTCTTCTGTTAGTTTGTCCGATGTATGTGGTGGGGCGGGCGGTGCAAGGGATTTCGTATACTCCTTGGTTTTCTAACTCGATTCTGTCTTTAGGGTTTCTTAGGATGGTGGATATTTTTCTGTTTGTGCAGAATGCTGTCTTAATGTTCTGTTTTTGGAGGATCTTGCTGATTTTGTCTGAGTGCCTTTTATATATGGTAGGAGGGCTTTGCCGTTCTCTTGTTCTCTGTCTTGGATTTTGGTTGGGGTTTGTTTTTGGATTAGCCATTAGGACACACCATCTACCAGAAGAAAACACATACAAACCGCTATCTACACGCACTCTCACACCACCACCCAGCACAGATCAATTCCATAGCCGAGACACTCATCTCCAGAACAAAATGCTTAGCCGACGAACAACACCTAAAAACCGAACTACACACTCTCACTAACGTACTAACAGCCAATGGATTCCAAAGAAAGAAGATTACCCACCTAATCCAAAAACAAACCCCAACCAAAATCCAAGACAGAGAACAAGAGAACAAATATATATATATAACCATTATCACTCTCTGAAAGATTTGAAAATTCTTGTTCCGTTATGTATATGGTCTATAAAATTATATATATATATGATTATATATATGAACACACTTTTGAAATCATGAAAGCCTAAAGGAGCTATGATGCTTTAGAGCCGATTATGTTAAATTGGTCCAGCTGCTTTAGTCATCAGCATCAGATCTGTTTACCCCATCAGGTTCAATGGAAGGGAAAATGATACATTTTGTGGAAGAATTGTAGTTCCCACATTAGATATGTTTAGAATAAGTTACATTTCACAAAGCTACCTTATTTGGCATTGCAGAGTATGATGTATGCCTATCATTTTAGTGAATTAAAAATTCAGATCCATTCAAAGCAAATCAGTTTGGAAATCATTTGCAGGAGCAGAACTTCCAAACCTAACCAAATGTTCCAAAATGAATTATTGGGAAAAAAAAAGTTTCAATTCTCCAAAATGTTTTGTTGTTGCTATTCTCGCTATGAAGCAAAAACTACACCTTGCAACAAGGAACAACAAGAACAGCAACAAAAAATCAGTACTCCTGCCCTAAACCGATTCCATTGGACAATCCGTCCAGGAAAAAACAAATTATACTGCATGTAGAGCAATAATGCCATTTGGAAAGTCATATATTCTTTTGATATAGTGCAGCCTAGAGGTCCTCTCGCACTGGGTGTATAGTTAATCAGAAGCTAGTGCATTAACAGCAATGATGTACAGTCTATAAACCACTTTCAGATTAAAAAGGATGAATATAAAGTTTATATATCATTAAGTTGCATTTTATATTAATATTTTGCAGGTTTCTAACCAACTTTTCCTATTTGTACTTCAGATTCATGGACCCTCTGACTCCATACCAAATTCAATAAATGTTCTGCTTTTGGATTTATAGTAGATGTAGAAATAATAAAAGTGGTAGGGATTTCCTACCCTTTTAATAAAATCTAGGAATTCTATCCACAGATTCTGCAGATGTGACTGCTATTTATTCATAAGGTATCATAGTTTTTTTTAAAAATTAGGTTAAAATTGATAAAATATGTTTCCCTTTAGCTCAGGGGTACCAATCTTTCCAGCTTTGAGGACCAATGGTGGGGGAGGGAGGAAAGGGTTATGTGTGAGCAGCAGGCACACACGCTTGCATGCACAGCTCCATTTGCACAAGTGGTGGCCACTCACTCATGCACAGGAAGCTCCATTGGTCCAAGCTACACACGCATGCACGAGTACCTGCCACTCCGTGTGCTCATTCGTGACTTATGCGGCCTGGGAACTGGGGACCCCTGCTTTAGCTAAAGGAAACCCATGGAAACCTTTTAAAAGGGTACTTCACGATGTGCAGAAATTCATAAAAGTTATTTCTTCTTGAATCAACAAAGCAGTCCTTTCTTTCTGCAGACTGCTTCACCACCTCTCTTCCAGTTGTTTCCAGATGTGTGTGCATGCACAAGCACTTTGCTGAGAAAAATGAAGCAGTCTTTAAATCATGACTCCAACCTCCAATATCATGTTCTTAGGTAATGGTACAGGGAACTGAGTTTGTGTCTTCTATGTGCCAGTTCATTTATTTTGTTCATTTCATTCTACTAGCCTTGATCATTTAGGAGAATGTGTTATTCACTGCTTCTTGCAAGAGGTTTTTTTTTTTTTAGAAAGTACTATTAATGGCATAATTATTGTCAATACATTATTCCAGTTCACCCTGTGAGTCAAACTGCCTATAATGCTAGTTGCAAAAATGTTATCCATATTTTTACCCAGCTCAAAATAACCACAAGAATGGTTACACAAGAATGGCAATTTCTAGAGAAATCGGATAGAGTGAGATTGAAGAGGACTTATTTGTTTTTATTCTTTCCTACATTAACAATTGAGAGCAAATTGAGAGCAAATTGAGTTTGTCATTTTTTAAATATACTATCATCGAGAACTTAAGATGACAACGGACCATCTGTGCTAAATGAATGGAGCAAAGTTGTGTTGAGAGGGATACTTAGTGGGACTGGCCCCCAATGTGGGAGTCAAACCAACAAGCTATGATTCTAGGACAGAGTGGCTAGTTATAGAAATATTAACCCCTTAGCATCAGTGCTTTGCTGAAAGAGACAGCATACAGTTCATTGAAGCAGCAATCATTTTGAATTGCCATGGACATCAAGGGGATCTGCACTCTAACATCTACTGCTTTCTATGGTTTTATTGTGTTTGATGTGACCAGAGGAGTTTTGATTGGGATTATTATGATTACTAGCCTTTAGCTGTGTAGAGGTTGAGCTATATTTTTAGTCCTCACTCGTATATACTGCTTGGAGCCTTGAGAATTGAGTGGTATAGAAAAATGTTATAAATAAATAAAAAGGCTTCAGTCTAGCAGTAAAGATTCATAGTCTAGCTATGCTATGTGTCTAAGAGCTTGCAGCAGAACTGAAGTGGAATTTTAAGAATCAAGAATAGAATTTCTGTGGGACTTAACAGACAAATACTGAATTACCACCTATTAATATAGCCTTAAAACTACAAGCCTGGTCCAGAAATGACCAAGACAACTTAAATGTTACATGTTAAAATGCAGCCAGTTTTCAAACCCTACTTTAAAACTGTAGGTATTGTGTCACAAAGGCTGAAGATGCCATCTTCATCTTAGTAATTTCCATCTGAAACTCCACGATCTGTTGGAAATGAATATGCCAATAGTGAGATGCAAGTAGGAACATTTAAAACCTCTACATAAAATTGCTATAGTTTCATTTCTAGTTTTCTAGACTTATTTAGACCAAAATCTCCCATGAAGAAGATTTGTGGAGCCAAAATCCACCCAAAGAGGTAAATCGTTTGGTGCTCGAAGGCTTGCTGCTCATTGAAGGGGAATGTTAAAAACTCTGGCACTAGAACAAAGGATCCCTCAGAAACTGTGCTTTACTCCTCTTAGCATTGACAGGAGAGCTTGCTAAGTGAACCACATTTCACCATTATTTCTCATTGTGGTCAAAAACTATTGGCTCTCCTATTCCATATGGATTTAAATGAAATGGAACCCTGCTTAGCTGTGCTTTGATTTACAACTGTAACCATGGTTATAAGGGTTATCTTGGAAAGGGGAAAAAAACATTTTCTGTGCAGACTAAGATTAGAAGAACCAACAAAAGATCAGAAGGATCCTATAATGAAAGAATTCCAAGAACCACATCTAGCGGTAAAATCATTCCACTTGAATTTAAGTACACATAATATAACTTAGGCCAAAACAGATGTGATGTGGTAGGGGATACAGCAATGTTTTAAGATGGCCTTCAGCTCCAAGTATTCTGTAAGTGGCAAAAATCTGAGGTATAATGCAGGTAGGACTATAAAATAGGTGGTGGTCAATATTTCATTTACTATCAGTACTATTTGATAGAGAAAAGATGGTGGATGTTAAGTAAGCTGGGTTGTGATACTTTTGTTTATTTTTCCTAGGATTTGCAGAGGAATTTTAGATTAATTTCCTTATATTTACCTTTTCTTATATAAATTTGCAACTCAGCTTCAACAATGTGCAGATCCAGTCTATTTGTGTTGTTCTCTATTTAATTCCTATGCTTCCATTAAGTAGTGCACATGCAGTTTACAAGAAAATTCAAATAAATTAACAAAGTTGTATATTTAAAACTTAAGTTGCATGAAGACGGTCTGACCCACTTCAAACTTTAACTCTGTGAAGCTGTCAGTGTAGCCTATCAGTTATCTGCCTTGTTTGTGGAGGAAAAATGGAGCTCCATTTTCCTTGTAGTGTTTGGAGTCTGTTTCTCTTCCATCTTTCTCATTAAGGACTTCTTAGATGCTCTTTTAAAGGATCATGAAAACTGTATAGCTCTAGGGTTCTAGAGAGTAAAACGAGAGGGCTCCTTGGTCCCTCTGAGCTTAGTTGTGTTCTGGAAGGTGTTTCATTACCCCAAACTAGGTAATATGTTCAGTATTTATGTTGTGAGCACTGATGATGTTACTTAGTTTGGGTAATGAAGCATCTGCAAGCCCAACCTTCAGCTACAAATATTCTCCTTTATCAGTGAAACTAGAATGAGCAAGAAGTAGGAGTAAGAAGGAAGTGAGCATGATATGTTGATAATTCTGGCAATTGTGACCTGTTTTTTTTCAAGACACTGTTATATTTTGAGTGTATCATGATTTGTTCTAGGTAAGCTTTCTCTTGCATTCTGTGATGCACAGAAATATACATACAGTGAACTCGTATTCTTTAGTCTTAACCATTGCTTCTGCAACTTCCTACAATCTGAGATGTCTGCAATTTGTCAGAGACTTTTAGCTGGCTTGCACTGGCCAACCCACCCCTATGAAACCCCGATACTATGATCTCAACATTTAATATTGTTTTAAATTGGATTATGTTTTAAACTTAATTTCTCTGTTGGATTCTTGAGCAGTTAAACACCAGGAGCCTGAAGCAGTATGTAAAACCAAGTAATAATGAATAAAGTAAATCTAATATGTTTTAGTTAAAGTAATTGGTAGTGATTGAATCTCAAGAATCACTGTGATTGTGATGACTAATGGTTCTCTGATTATAACAGTCATTCTAATTTTAGGACAGATCTCCCTGTCTTTCTGGTCCCATCTCCATCCTAATGCTTTTAGAAGATGTGAAGAGCTTTCAACCCATTTTTATGGATACTTCATTCTGAATTACTCTGACCTTTCTCATGGTTCAGACCTTATCTCTACTTGAAGAACAATTAAATTGTACCCATCATTGTCTATAGACTTTAAGATCCCTGCCTGACTTCAGTTCACAGTGAAATGAATACTCTGTCTTGTAGTACCACAAAGACCAGTGAATTTAATTCTCAGCCAGCTCAGGGTCCAGGTCAAATGTGCAGAAATACAAGTTGGCACTCACTCAGATGTGAAGTCACGTCTTTATTTCAGATCACAACCCGGCAACCTCACCGACAAGAACAACAGTCAGTGCAAAGCTAGCACTGAGAGCTGCTGTTTCTCAGCGCGTTATATATCTGCCCCGGCTACAACCCAGCATCTGCCTATCCCATTATCTAAATTACCCCTTGTGCCTGTTCCTTGCTAACAGTAACTTGCCACCATCTGCTCCCTCTGTGTCTGCTTCCCACTGGCCTATATGCAACAGCTCCATTATGCTCCTGCTCTGCAGATCGCTGACAAACGCCCGACACAGTTCCTATTCCTCACGCCTGGTCTTTCTCCTGCCTGCCTCTCTGTGGATATGTCGTCTACACCCCATGCCCAGCCTCCTTTCCTCTCTGATCCTCCTGATCTTCCCTGTGTGCGGCTTCTGCTTTGGCATTCTGCGACTGGCTCTGCCTGTTTTCGAGCCCAGGTCAACCACATCAACGGGTGGTTTTGGAGGCTTGCTGGCTGGTCTGCTCATTCCCCCTTCAATGTGTCGGGTTCTGGAATGGGAGGGGGACATCCGGAGCCCAACATTAATGTTGTACCAATGTTAGGATCAGAGGTGGTATTCAGCAGGTTCTGACCAGTTCTGGAGAACCGGTAGAGGAAATTTTGAGTAGTTCGGAGAACCGTCAAATGCCACCTCTGACTGGAGATTTTATAGTATTCTTTCCCTTCCACACCCACCAAGCCACACCAACAGAACCAGTAATAAAAAAATTTGAATCCCACCAGGATGCTATGATGTAGCTTTCTTTAAAGTGTGTCTCTTACAATACATAGATAAGAACATTTTAAACAACAGGTTGAGAGATCAACAACATTCAAGAAATGTGATAGCTGATATAGTTAGAGTAAGGTGTGTTATTAGAGTTCACACCTATGTCCTATTGTACTGTCTTATTGATGTGTATATACATCTACCAGGAGAATACTAAAAGCAATAATTCAGCTAGTGGCAAAAAAGTTTGACCTGCATGAGGAAAGGAAAAAATGCTACATGGGGACTATTACTCTTAGCTATAGGTATACCTGGAGGACTAGGTGTTTTATTCAGGTCAAGTGATGGAATGCTGAATTTACTTTTCAGTTTTGCCTCAGCCACAATTTTGTATTTGCCAGAATTATTTTTATTTATTACCCTGCCTCCCTGGAAGAATGATTTTAAGATACTAAAGTAGGTTATTTATCAACTGGCTTCTCATTGTTGTCTTATAAATATCTAATTTATGTCCAATTGTTTCCTCCCACTGTGACTGCCCTGTTGGCTTATGAAAATAGCAAACATGTGTTGCTGGCAAATGAGGTACAATAAGCAATCAAATCATACTAGGAAACAGTCAATATAAATCATAAGGATACAAGCAACAAAGTTACAGTCATACAGTGACAAGTGGAAGGGGATGGGCGATAAGGAGTGATGAGAAGATTAACAGTAATAGTAGTGCATACTTTGTAAATAGTTGAACAGTGTTGAGGGAATTATTTGTTTAGCAGAGTGATGGCTTTGGGGAAAAATTGTTCTTGTGTCTGGTTGTTCTGGTGTGCAATGCTCTATAGCATTGTTTTGAGGGAAGGAGTTGAAACAGTTTATGTCCAGGATGTGAGGGGTCTGTAAATATTTTCACAGCTTTTTTGATAGACCTTTAGGAAACATTACAACTGAAGCTATTTTGCTGGTAAAGAGTAACTTTGCCTCAACAATCATGCTTTTGTGACTAGATACATAACAGATTAACAGAGTTGGAAGGGACCTTGGAGGTCTTCTAGTCCAACCCCTGCTCAAGCAGGACACTCTATATCATTTTAGACAAGTGGTTGTCCAGTCTCTTCTTAAAAGCTTCCAGTGATGGAACACCCATAACTTCTGAAGGCAATCTGTTTTATTGGTTAATGGTTTATATCATATCCATGATTTTTGTCTCTGGGGTTTAATAAAGCTAAGCATAATCTCATACTATAGACATCTGGATAGATTTCAAAAGGAGAAGTGATATCATGTGTTGTCATTATATTATTTTTTTCCATTCAATTATGTCTAATTCGTAGAGCTTTCCCTAAACAAGTCCCTGCAGTTTTCTTGGCAAAGTGATTTGCCACTGGCTCCTTCCAGGGTCTGAGAGAAAGTGACTGGCCCAAGGTCACCTAGCTGGCTTTGTGCCTAAGGTGGGACTAGGACCCATAGTCTCCCAGTTTCTAGCCTGATACTGTAACCACTATACCTAACTGGCTGTCTTGCATGTTATGGCAACAACAACAACAAAAAAGACACCAATTATTGTCATTTGCATAATGATGTGAAGACACTCTTGGCGTCATTATGAGTTCTACCGGATGCATATATTTATTACTTTGAAAAATCAATCAGATCATCACATTCAAGTTCTTCCAGATTGTTATATTTGGAATTGGAAAATATCTTTGCATTCTAATATAAACTTCTGGAGGGGTGGGGAAGGATTGTTTAATGTCTCTGTAGCTTGTGACTTTATTCCATTATTTATATAGACACCATTATGTAGACATCCTTATGCAGTCTATTCTGTGTTGCACATTGTCTGAGCTACATTGATTGTCTCCTGCTGAGCTTGTAGTAGACAATCTTGCCTTAGGATAGGATATTGGTTCGACTGGCCTATAGGTCTCTCTCAACAGTGGAATTTGGCTGCCCCCAATTGACGTATCTCTACTTAAAAGCTTTTACACTATTTCATCTTGAAGGTGGATGAGTCTTAACTTATTTTCTGTGAGTTTTGTCCATGAGGCATTAGATTGTCTGCTTACTTTGATCAGATTCACAAATCCTTTTGACCGCCATTCTCATTCACTTTAAATCCATGAGCAAAAACAAAGGCCAAAGGTATTATCTGTGGTTTTCAATCCATATGTAAATTTCTGTTTTGCTTACAAAAAGTCTATATACCTCAGGCTTGAAGGCCAGCATCTTGATGATTGATTAAAAAATTAAAGTGAAATTTACCAGCAGATAGGAAAAAATGGAACTTCAGGATTGAATGGTGCCAGGACTCCATAAATACAAATGACGCCTTATTGGGGATAATATTCTTTAGTGATGAAGATTGGTCATGTGTATCCAAACACTATTAGCAATTCACTGATGATTGGTCTTGGATGCATGCATAGAAGCCATCAGAGTTTAGAGCAAAGCCTTTTGATCTGCATTTAGCACTACATTTGATCAATCTTCCCTAGGGTTTTAACTTAAGCAGCTCAAAGAGGCACTATTACAATGTTCTTGTAATGTTGCAAGTGTGCCTTACACATTATAAAAATCTGTAAATAGATAAGATAGTTATGGGATATTATTTTTCATAATGTGCCTGAATATGAAAAAAGTTATAGGGAACAAACTTATGCCAATAGCCATCATAAAGGCATGTGACTGGCTTTTAATTCTCAGAAACTAATTGGATGAAGCGTGTTATGTGAATACAAAGGCAACTGTTTAATCTCACATTTTGGACAGAATAACTGTGCACTGAGACATTGTGATGCAACATCATAATGGGGCGGAAGGAGAATTTGTGTTGCAATTGTTTCAAATGCCCTTTTTGACTCTCGCCCACCTGCTCCTCCCTGTCTCCACCTATCAATGGCCACGTTCAAACAGGGTTGTAGACAGAGGTGGTATTCAGCAGGTTCTGACCAGTTCTGGAGAACTGGCAGTGGAAATTTTGAGTAGTCCGGAGAACCGGCAAATACCACCTCTGACTGGAGATTTTACACTATCCTTCCCCTGCCATGCCCACCAAGCCATGCCCACAGAACCGGTAGTAAAAAAATTTGAACCCCACCACTGGTTGTACGACTTCCCACCTTTATGCCCATAAATATGGTGAATGCTGCTCTCCTATATGGAAGCCGAAAGGTTGGAGTAGTCAAGAGTAGGATAATACTAAATATTATTACTTGTAACTACTTAATAGTAAATTTTAAATAAACCCTTCACATTTGATATAGGATATTCTCAGAAATTAACTTTGGTATGCACATTCCATGAATGATAATTCCTATTTACATAAACTTCCCATTATGCTGCATTTACTCTACCATTCACCACAATAGTAGATTGCCAAAAAAATCTCATAAAACACTCTTTTTCATCCTGCCATGTATCTTGTGAATCTCTCTCTTTCTCTCCCTCTGTGTCTCTTTCTGTGTCTCTGTCTGTCTGTTTGTCTGTCTGTCGGTCTGTCTGTCTGTCTCTCTCTCTCTCCATTTTAACATTTTTATAATGTTCACAGTAATGGTAGGGTATTTGCCTCTGACAGACTAAAAGACTTCATGCTTGCATTTTTATTCTATTCTGCTTTGCTGAACAAAATGATTGTGGGCTTGTCAGGATTTATGTTGTATCAAATAAAGTAAGGGGGAGAAAGTGGATTTTACTTGCCCATCTCAGTGTCAGTGAAGAACTGGATATTGAATAAATATTTTTTTATAAGCAAATGGTCTTAGAATCCTTTCCTGCTTGGTTAAGGAATAGGTTATTCAACATACAAAACATCCACGAACACTTAAAGCAATTGGACACATGGTCAAATCCTTGTAGTATATTTCATAATGTGCATCAGTGTTCTCCAATTTGATAGCTCCCAATCACGCTGGATTTTAACTCCTTTAGCCCCTAGCTAGCTCTTTGGAGTTACAGTAACATCCCTGAGGGCAATAATTTGCACAATAAAGAGGTGTTTGGCTAATAATTTGAAAATAGCTGAAATTCCCTCCCTTTTTTTAAAAAAAAAATACAGATACAAAAGTACTTGGTATGGAGAAGATGAAGGTATTGTGGGATCATCTGTGAAATTAGCAGGAATTAGGAATGTTAACCCTTTTAGACCATTTCTTAATTGAAACAAAAATTTTCCATCTTGTTATTCATTATTAGCTGGAATGGAAAGTCCCATGATGATGGTGTACATTTGACCTGAACAGAGAAGATGATTAGACTTTCCTTCCCTAGGGCGCTGCGATTCTGACCCTCCAAAAAAATCTTCCACTCACTGATCTTCTTAACTAATTAGGGTAGTGCAAATGATATGTTCAGTGTATTACTTCCTAGTTAACCCTTAATCTGTGGCAGTAAGAACAATTATGTTTTTCTTTTAAACCATCAGATTCTTTTTTACCTAAGTAATCTCAGACCATGGAAATAATTTTGTTGTGACCATGGTATCAGAGGTGGTATTCAGCAGGTTCTGACCAGTTCTGGAGAACCGGTAGCGGAAATTTTGAGTGGTTTGGAGAATCAGCAAATACCACCTCTGACTGGAGATTTTACAGTATCTTTCCCCTGCCACACCCACCAAGTCACGCCCACAGAACCAGTAGTAAATAATTTGAATGCTACCACTGCATGGTATGTAAAATTTGGGATAAACTGCATGACAAAAGCAGAGCATAATGGTGATGCCCTATTCTTTACAGTGTTCCTTAAGGTCACTTGGAGCTGATCCTAAAGTATTTTTTAAGCAATAGTACAGTTCGAGAATTCAAAGAGCATATCTACATGATATTCAGGATTACACAACATATAGTTTGAGATGTCCAAATAATTGCAACCAGCTTCATACAGGAAATGTCTTTTTTAAACAAGAAAAAAAATTCATGCCTTGAATTATATTGTATGGTATTTATAATACAACTTCTTTTTATGAGTGTGGGGAGCTGAATGGGGAGGTAGAAATTGCTACATTTTCAGAAGAAAAAATCAGAGATACAAAGAAACAAAGAGATGAGTAGCCAGTGCAAATGACTGCAGATCTCTCTGATAAAACAAGCATGGAGGCAATTGAGATTTGGGGACTTTCATGGATGTCCACATTGAGGGCAAGGGCCCTCAATGCCAAATATGCATTGCAACAGAATTATGCAAACATGTCATTTATAGTCCTGTGTACCATATCGCATACAAGTATGAAAGAGTTTGCATTATTACATCACAATGAGATGTTGTGGTTTGTACCAGAAGCCTAGAAGGCAACTTGCCTAATTAATTCAACCATTGTTCCAAAACTTAAAAGGATCCTTCTCACCTTCAATTCTTTGCATTATCCTCTATTCACCCTTCCTTTCTCGTGCAGCAACCTCTTATCCTAATGCCAGGACATTGAAAATGTTAAATAAATAAATAAATAAATCTGTAAAACGCAGTCTGCAGGATGCTGCAACCACTTGTCAATCTAAACTAATTGCCAAGTGCCCAAAATGTGTGCATGAGTCATAACTTTGAGAACAAGACAAAAATTAGATGAGTATTTTTTTTCAAATCCGTCACATCTGTGAGTGGTCATTAAAAAAAATGGTTGTAATTTGAGAACTACCCGTATGCAGAATACAATAGGTTAAAAAAAAAAGATAGCCATATAAACATGTTAGAAATATATACATACTTGAATAATATTTGCATTAGATAAGTATATATAGAATTGTAACTGTTTATTGTTATAATGACATACTGTACAGGTACTCCTTGGCTTACAATGAGGGGTGGGCTGCTGGGGGTTCGCAGGGGTTCAGGAAAGGCCCCTAGCTAAGATTCTATGCAGTTTGGAGAACCCCCAAATCCCACTGCTGGCTGGCCCCGCCCACCCCACTCTGCCCCTCCCAGGAGTCCCCATTGTGGATGCAGGTAAGTGCAGGGTGTGCACGGAGGCTCGGGGAGGGCAAAAAACGGGCCTCCCTGAAGTTTGGGAAGGCCAGAAATGGGCCCGTTTCCAGCTTCCAGAGAGCCTCCGGAGCCCAGGAAGGCCATTTTCGCCCTCCTGGAGGCTCAAGGAAAACCTCCAGAACATGAGGAAGGCAGAAACACTCCCCCGCACCCGCCGTGGTGTAGGAGGCAGACTAAGCCACGCCCACCATGGCCACGCCCACCCAGCAACCAGGAAGAGAACCCTTTGCTAAAAAAATTTAAAGCCTACCCCTGCTTGCAACCATTCATTTAATGACTGTTTGAAGTTACTGTGACACTAAGAAAAAGTGCCTTAGGATGGGCCCTCACACTCACAACCACTGCAGCATCCTCACCAGGACATGATCAAAACTCGGGCCCTTGGCAACCAGGGTGCATTTTTCCCAGGGAAGCAAAGTAACTCTGCCTCCACATCCATGAAGACACAGTCAGGATCTGGTTTTGAAGCAGCCCCTTGAGCCCTACAAAAGGATTGGCTGCTTTAATTATTCAAAACAAGGAGCTTCTACTTGATATCCGGTTCAGTTTTCCTATGTTTCCTGACCCCTTAATTCTTAGATGGAAACGTAAGCATAAATGGCAACTTTCTTGCCTCCAAAACAAAACCAGGAAAAAAAAGAGAGAAAAGCAATTGCTTGCTGCAGAGTAATGAACAAATAAGTTGCTGTCTCCAGCCTGAATAGAAATAAGTAAGCTGCAATGGTTCTCTATGAACTGGAAATCTACAGCAAAGCCAACCCAAGGGTTTGATAATCTAAAGCCTTAGTACATGTACACGCAGTAATGATCTTTCCAGAAGCCCAAAGGAAAGCTTTAACATTTAAAAAGTCTCTCTCTTCCCCCCTCTCAACCCCGCCCCCGGTTCTGTTACTTTGTAAAGCAGTCAAGAGAGTATCAACAGTGAATTGCATCTTAATGTGCAACCATTTTCAGCTTCATATATTTCTGTCTGGAAGGAAGGAAGGAAGGAATATTAAATGTTCGATAAGTCTCAAAGTTGTCCATTTCTGTTAGAACAGTCTAATATGTACAAATATGTACATTCAGAACCTTCTTCTTACACCCAGGACTTGGATTTAACAGCTTGTGGGCTAGATGAAGTCCCATTATTTTTGGTTTGAGCTATGCAGTGCAGATGATTAGTTCCATGCTTTAAAGTTGATAGCCAGTTGGGTCAAGGGGTTAAAGCTCCAAGAGATGGTGAGTTCTAATCTGGCCTTAGACATGAATGTTGGCTGAGTGGCTTTGGACCAGTTGGTTGTTGATGTGGGAAAAATAAGATGAGAAACATAAATATATTCGCTGCCTTGAGTTAATTATGAAAATCATAAACGGGAATAAAAAATAAATAAAGTTTACAAAAAGAAGCTTCAATTTGCTCCTTTGGCATCTTTCCACTCCCAACTGTTGTGTAGACCAGAGGTCTCCAATTTTGGCCATTTTAAGCCTGGGGGATTTAAACTCCCAGAATTCCTCAGCTGGCTGGGGAATTCTGGGAGTTGAAGCCCCCCAGGCTTAAAATGACCAAGGTTGGAGACCCCTGATGTTGTCAGCCTTTGAAGGGAATAGAGCAGCTACGGAAGAAAGGGTTAATCCTATCTGTCATCCACAAAAATAATGAACACTTTCTAGGTTTATACAAAAGTCTAAATAATGTGAAAGGGAACATATGTCTAAGACTCTGCAAGCCATGTGGGCATCTTTTCTACAATGAGAGGAAGGAAACCAACAAGAGAAAAAAAGGAGAAAGATAGAAAGGGAAAAAAAATAGAAACACTGATTTTTCAGGGCAATTTTTGCAAGGCTTTCAGTAGATGATAACATGTAATATCTACATTGTGTATATAATTATTAAGCCCCAAGAAAGGCAATCAATATTAATACAGGTAGTCCTCAACTTGCAACCACAATGGAGTCCAACATTTCTGTTGCTAAGCAAGACAGCTGTTAAGACAGTTGTCCCATTTTATGCCCTTTTTTGCCACAACTGTTAAGTAAATCACTGCAGTTGTTAACTTGGTTGTTAAGTGAATCTGGTTTCCCTATTGAATTGCTTGTCAGAAGGTCGCCCAAGGTGGTTACATGACCCTGGGAAACTGCACAGTGTCATAAATAAATGCCAGTTGCCAAGCATCCAAAATATGATCATGTGACCATGATTAATGGGACATAATGGGTCATAAATGGGAAAACAGTCATAAGTCACTTTTTTCAGTGCTGTTATAACTTCAAATGACCACTAAATGAATGGTTGTAAGTTGTGGATGGCCTGTACAATAAAATCTCATGCTTCTGCTGATAACTTTGGAATGCGTTAAATTCAGCATTCAAATTCTTCTTGTTTCAAGGAGGTTCAATTACACTCCTGAGTTTTACGGAAACACAATAGGTAACGTTGATTTATTTCTACCCTTAGTATTATTTATGTACCTCCCCTCCCCCAACTGACTCCTTTATGTGCTACAGCAACACTTTTAAGAATTGTGAGTTTTGAACAGTACTTGATGACTTACACAGAGGCTGCTTAATATTAATAGTGATGATAATTGCATTGCTGAGCTGATTTATTGCAATCCCAGCTCCTGGCTATGTGCCAAGGAAGTGGCATAAAGTGAGTCACAGTTCTAAGGAAAAACATAGTAGTGCTGGGTAGCCAGAATCATTCTCTCTGGAAGGTGTAATTGCACCTGTTACAGGGAAGGACCTGAGGTTCCCTGAGGATACCAATTCTACCTGTGTCTGCTCTCAAAAGTTTTTCTAGCCTGGAGTTTGTTTGCCTTGCTCCTTGGATGGTCGTTAAAGGCAAGGCTTGATTGATCTCCTCTGCTCATAAAATCCAACTATACAAGGTGGATTTGTTGCAGAAGATGATGTCGAAGTTTTGATCATAAAACAATAATGTACATATTTCTGGGCTAGCTCAGAAATCAGTAAGATTAATTAATAAGAACTCCCTTTAATAATTAATAAGAATTAATAAGCATGGATGTTATACATGCTTGAGTTAGGCAAAAAGCTGTGCAAGTTGGATAGCGATAAAGTATAACCTATCACAGCCAGATGGGATATGAACAGTCACTGGAGAAAAGAAGTAGATAGCAGATATCCTGCAGGTAGCAGAGTCTCATTCTTAGACTCGTCTTTGATAGCTGGCGTTAATTCCAACCACAGCTGTCCACGTAGCATGTAGAAATTACGAATATAAAATTCATCTAAGAATTTGCTTTTGTGTTAAGCTACAGCTACATATGATATGACACCTGAGGTCAAATGTGTCTGGACTGAACATTGCAGGTAGTTCCTGACTTGCAACCATTCTTTTAGTGACAACAGCACTGAAAAAAAAGTGACTTATGACGGCTTTCACACTTACAACTATTGCAGCAGCCCCCATGGTCATGTGATCAAAATTCCGATGCTTGGCAACTGGCATGTATTTATGACGGTAGCAGTGTCCCAGAGTCATGTCATCACCTCTTGCAAACTTGCAAAGTCAACAGGGAAGCCAGGTTCACTAAACAACCATATTACTGATTTAGCAACGGCAGTGCGTCAACTCATAACATATGTCTATGGTCTTTTTATAGTTGCCAACAGAAAAGGAGGGGGGAGCAGTGCAGCAGCTTGCAAAATCGAAACTGCATTCCACAAATGTTTTCAAAGATAGTAACTAGGTGACCAAAGTTTCTGCCGTGCAAAATTCCAACTGGAGATCATGATTGATGACTCTTGGCAGGGGGTGGGGGAAAACCAGGGTCAAAGGCAGGGGTGGAATTCAAATTTCTTAACAACCGGTTCTATAGGCGTGGCCTAATTTGTGGGTGTGGCTTGGTGGTTATGTGACTGGGTAGGCGTGCCTTGCTGGTCGTGTGACTGGCTGGGTGTGGCTCGTATGTAAATATTATAAATATTTATGTAAATATTGAGTTTTTTTATTTTAAAAAAGAGCAACTTTTACCCAAAATCAGGCAAAGCAGGCAGGCATATTGAGTTGTTCGCAGAATTACAGATTCACTCAGAGATCTATCTTTCTGCAATCTGCTAGCTGAGTCTGCACTGCAAAATAGAAGCTTCAGTCCTAAGGAAGGTTCAGCTCTACTTTTAGATTAGCTAGAAAGCAAGAAATCCAGTGATTTCCTGCTTTCTAGCTAATCTAAATCTCCCAGCACAGCAGAACAGCTGATGCTTGGGGGGGAAGGAAAAATAGCAACTTAGCAGGCAAGTTTGATGGCACGCATGCCAGGTAAGGAGTGAGTGGGTGGGGAGGGGAGGGGAGGGGAGGGCCAGCCAAGGGCATGATTTGCCAGTTCTCTGAACTGGACAGAATCATAACAACTGGTTCTATAGAACCAGTCTGACCAGGTAGAATCCCACCCTTGGTCAAGGGTGACAATGAATGACATGTCTCAGAATTGGTTATACCCAGGCAATGCCGGACCTTTTAACTCCCAATAAATCCTTTTTAAGTTTTGGAAGTTTGGCTCGAGACTGATGGGATTACCTGCCGGAATCCTGACACAGTGGTTCACTTAACAGCTGTGGCAAGAAAGGTCATAAAATGAGGCAAAACTCACTTAACAACTGTCTTTCCTAGCAACAGAAATTTTGGACTCAATCGTGATAGTAAATCAAGGGCTACCTGTATAAATTCATTTGTTTAATAGCATAGAGTCCCAGTCAGATCTTTTCACATAATCTTTCATCAGAAGTCAAGCAACAGAACTGTGACATCAAGTACATCAGCATAAACTGACTTCTGCAGCTATGTGTGAAGGTCTAAGATATGTATAATTTAAGTAAAGAGTTAATTATTTTAATGGCAACCCAGTCAAATCCAAGTCATGAAGTTTGCATGTGTGCAAGTCTGAGTCTTAGACATATATGATGCAATATGAGGCTCCATTTTGCTTTGCATGTGTGTTTTGACAGCACAATCTACAGTATATATACTGTATAAGAAACCTGAATTCTAGTCCTACCTTTGATATCAAGCCAACTGGGTGACTTTGGGCTTGGGATTCTATTTCAGCTCAATTCACTTTTCATTTGTTGGAAAACCAGGAAGAGGAGGAAGTGTTATATATGTCTGCTACCTTGACTTACTTATAAAGTAATAAAAGTCAGGGTAAAAGTCTATTAAATAAATACTTCCCCTTTTCCAAAACTGTCATGGAAAATCTCATTAAAAGAAACCCAGTTTGCCTTAACTCGCAGCACTAAGCCCTCATTTTTGAAGCAGGACCAACTTTGGCATGGTTGTGCACGGTTAACAAATGATATAGAAAGACTATAGTTAACTAAACTAATTTCTGTGCAGCAGGCTGCCGATTCACCGGTTCTATTTTATAGCAATAGCACTTAGACTAATATACCAATTCATACTCTGAGAAGTTGGCAATGTCAGCATATTGCCGCCAACAATCTGGGCCCTATTTTACTGGCCTCAGAAAGATGGAAGGCTGAGTCAACCTTGAGCCCTGTCAGAATTGAAATCCAGACTGTGGGCAGAGTTAGCCTGCAAAATTTCATTCTAACCACTGTGCCACCAGGAGTCATACACCTCATTGGTAGGATTCAATTTTTTTTTTTTACTAGCAGTTCTGTGGTGTGGCTTAGTGAGTGTGGCAAGGGAAGGATACTGCAAAATCCCCATTCCCTCCCCACTCCTGGGGGAACTTTACTGCAAAATCCCATTCCCTCCCCACCCCACTAGTCTGCTTTCCAGTTCTGTTCTCCTGTGCAGGGCAACAAAAGAAGACCCAGCCGATCAGGCTGGGACTTGGGAAGCAGAGAATAAATGGGGGTGGGGCCAGTGAGAGGTGGTATTTGCCGCTTCTCCAAACTACTCAAAATTTCTGCTACCAGTTCTCTAGAACTGGTCAGAACCTGCTGAACACTACTCTGATACACCTGTATCACCTTAAATCCACGAAAATTTCCTTTTTAAAAGTTTCTCAAAGCTTCTCACATGATTTTCACTTTTCCTACGATTATCCTTCTAGTAAGTCATATGAAATATGTTGACATGTGATTGAACAGAAAGATGATCATAGGAAAAAAAAAAGTTATTTTACACTTGTATATCTGTCATGTATATATGTATACACTTGTATATATGTCTACAGAAATATTTTCTGCATAATTTATTTGACATGCTTGATGAAAGAATGTGGATTATGATATTTACTTACTCATACCCCACAACTAGGTGAATTTCTACATTAAAAGCAATTTGGATTTTTGCTTGGGGAAAAAAAAGATATATTTTATTATGAAATAAATATTTTATTTTCAAAGCAGGCAAAAATAGTTGAAATAGTTGTATAAATCAAAGAGAAACAAATGGAACAATGCATTATTTATATTATAAATATACCTAAATGTATGTATTGTGCATGTTTTGAAGCTTCCTCATTCGCATGAATATTTATTTAAATTTTCACAATCTAATGTGTCTTTTGTTTGCTTGTTTGGGGCAGGTACAACACAACAGAAACAGAAGAAAGGTTTTGAATTGGCAAATGTGAAGGCCTTTAGCCTGCTGTTTTAATCAGTTGAAAACACTAGGCAATAAATAGGGTGTTTTTTTCATTTTATGTATTTGCTATAATGTCCAATCATTGGTGTGAACTATCTTTCTTACGAGTTTGTTTGTTGTTTTAACTGACAATTGCCTTGCTGTAGCTATGGGCATAAGATAATATGCTAAGAACATTGCCAGCTATCAATGCTTGGGAAATGTATTTCATCCCTCAGCCATTCTGCCAAATTGATGTTCCTCTGTACTAAATTTATAATTCAATTACAATCAATCTTATACTACCAACTCTTAATGCATGTGGGCAGTTAATACCAACAAAATGGAGAACCGTTATTCTAGATTTCCTGCTACAAGAAAAGAATTCAATCAACACTCAAACTTAAAAGATAATTGGCTTCAGCATATAGTCATATCCTGCTTGTTCATCTGTTAAAATATAACAGAATAAATGTTCTTAGTGATATATTTTAAGAGTTCCAGGTGTTGTGAAAGTTAGTCAACAATTAGAATTATTAATTCAGTAATCAATTAATTTGATTAAATCATATATAAATACTTACAGAAGTGAAAATTCATATTTTGCTCTTCCTACAATCTTGACTTGAATGAAGCATTTCATATTCTAACTACCGTAGGACTAAATTTTGATGATTAATTTTATACTGAAAGTATTTTCTATTTTAACTTTTAAAACAACAAACTAAGCACTGGACAGAACCACAGATTATTATTAGATTAAGTTCCAATACACCTGGCATTATCACATTTTGAGCCATACAGTTTCATCTCTCATCTTTCTTCAGAGGAAAGCATGAGACAAGACCCAAATGTCTTAGCAAAATTTAAAGTGACAGTTGAGGATTCACCCTATGTAATGGCGTTTAGAGCTAGAGAAATATTCAGAAAAAAACTCTTTACATATTCCTCAATTCTTTGGAAAAGGAACAGCAAGTGCAACAGTTGAATTGAAAGTTATTATGAAAAGATCCACACTAATGAACTGAAAAATCAGTCAAGTTCTAATGTAAGATAAATCTAGTATCTGAAATGTATATTTTTTTCTCCCGTACTCTTTCAATAAATTTTGTTAAATAAAACTCTATGGAACACTTATTTGAAGATAAAATAGTTACCAAGAGCCTGGTCTTCCTTTTCCCTCTTGGAAATCATGCCTCAAGGTTCCAGGTTATTTTAGCCCTCATGCTCTTTGACAGGAAAGGCATGGATTTTAAGGTTCTCAGTGCTCTCCACTTTAGAAGGGACTGGGCAGAAGCACTGGAGTTCCTCAGTGATGGGACAGAATAAGGACAGACTTTATGAAAGGATAGGGATTTCTGTGGGAGTATTCACCACCTAAATGTGCAAGCTTGGCTAGCTAAATCTGGTCTACTGACTCCATCACTGCTCCAAAATCAAATTATATTTTGTCCTAAACACTTCTCTCTTTTTCCCCTGTAGCTGTTGAGTTATCAGATGACCTTCTGAAAATAAATTTGAAATAAAATATCTTCACTTATAAGTTGATGTACTTTCTCCAATTCAGAGGAAACGCTTCAGTTATCTACTCATAGCTTGTGGTAAGATTATTATTGCTGCTTGTGAGATTGTGGTTTCATATTTACATTATGGGGAAATGCCTGATTCACAAAATTCTACATTGGACACCACTTGATGAATGTGGAAATTATCAGAGAACAGGCTAGATATCTGGAACTAAATCCAAAGCATTTAAATTTTTAAACATGTTTCCTTTTTTCTGATTTGTATAAGCTTGGGGTAGTTTCACCTTAGATTCCCAAGTTATAAAATATTTACCTACAAGGTTGTGTTAATAATCACTGATAATCACAGGTATGTCTCACATAAAATTAGCAATACCCACCACCCTTTTACACTCAGCAGTGATAAATATAACCATAAAATCTATAACAAGCCAACAGAAACATTACAGTGTATAAATATGAGCTCTGCTCCTGAAAAGAGGTGTCAGAATGTTAGAACCATTTACTGAAACAACTTTGCCTTCATTTGAATCCCTTCAAAATTTCAACTTTCAACTCCGCCCCTCAGGACGCTACTATAGAGCACTGCATGCCAAAACAACTAGATGCAGTTTTTTTCTTTGTGCCATCACTCCACTGAAACCTAATTCTCACAGCACTCTGGGATATTTGCCCATGTAGTATGGCTTTATTATTATCTAATAATAATAATTAGCTAAGTATTATTATTATCCTTCTCATCTTTTCTACTACCTTCTCTTACTAGTATCTTATGATTATATTACTTTGTTGTTTGTATGTACACTGAGAGCTTATGCCCCAGAGATAAATCCCTTAGGTGTCTAAACGCACTTGGCCAATAAAGTATTCTATTCTATTCTATTCTATTCTATTCTATTCTATTCTATTCTATTCTGTTCTGTTCTGTTCTGTTCTGTTCTGTTCTGTTCTGTTCTATCCTATCCTATTGAAACACAGCAGTTGAACACCTGGTTTCATATTTAAGGTTTCAAGATCTGACCCTAAGTGTAGCAAAAAATGAGTTTGGGTTCAAACCATGGATATTTCCTGCCTAGATGATACTGAGATAAGATAGATCAGTAGCTTGACTCAGTATAAAGCAGGTTCCTATTTCCTGAAGGATGTTCTGAGACCCATGGACAACTGGTCCGCTTCCTCATTGGTCCATTGTTTTTCAGCTGCCCTTCATATCCTCATCGTCGTCATCATCATCATCATCATCATCATCATCACTCTTTGCAGTTTACATGGCATAGAAAGAGACCTGAGATATCTGGCCTCTTTTCAGCAGGAGTGAATTTTATCCACCTATCTTAACTCTAATTTTAAATAGACCCAATACTGAATGTGAGATAATTCCCCAAACTCATGCTATAGTTTCCCTTCAGCTTTTTAGCACTAGCGTTTACACTTTCCTAGGCAAAATAAATTGATTGAATATCTTTATATTTTAAAGGAAGACAATTAAACCTCTACTAAATACAACAGTGTAGGTTATTGCTATGCAAATAGCTCCAGGTTTAATTTAAATTTAAAAATCAACGGAGTAATAAAAACACAGTTTTACACCCAGTATATAATTAACAAGATAGACATTTTATCTTTCACTTAATTGATTTTTCCATATTTGCACTGAATGCTTTGTTTAACACAGATTCCCTCTTGAATATTGATCTAACACTAATAAATATATTAATGGTACCCTTTTTACATGAGTTTAATAGTACATGTAATAGGTTTCCCAATGATTTGAGAACTGCAAAATATGGTATAGGATGCTATTATTTCCTATTATAGACAAAACCCTACTTAGCAAATTGATCTGCTGTTCAAGGTATGCTTTCTCTCCTATGCATTATTACTCTACCTACAGATAGGCCACCCTCATTAAATGTTAGTTATCCTTTTCTACCCCTAATGGTAAAACATAAATCTAAAATAACACTAAAGCTTGTTGGGTCATCATAGAACATGCAGGTTTATATAGACTGCCCAAATTCACCCTTGGATATGGAGATACAGGTTATAGATTCAGAAGTCTAGGTTACTATACTATAAAAATAGGAACAGATTGATGCAGAGTAGCTTCAGTGACCCTGAATCTGGCTGAGATGCTTGTATTAGTTGATCTGTGGTAAGGTAGATTGTCCTTCCTATACATCACACTGCTAAAAACAATAGATCATTTGCACTGATATTGCACTGAGGCAATATCTATGCTATAAAACTATCCTTAAATAAATGTCTAATTGTAGATTAGTGAACTATATAATGATACAGCAGAGTACTTATGAGGATAAGTTATCTTATCTTATTCAATATGAAGTATTGGATAAAACAGTTGCTTGTTGTTTGTTTATTTGTTTATTTACCTACTTATTACATCCAGTCTTTCTTTTAGAACCCCAGAGTAGAAGATAGAGCACTCTTTTTCCTATTATCATACAACAAAAACTACAAGGTAGATTGGACCTAAAAAAAAAGAATGAACCAAAATGTCACCTGCTTCCAAGACTGTGCTTCCATGACTGAAGGTGGATTTGAAATAGAGTCTTCCTGATCTGAATCCAACACATTAACCACCATACCACACCACATGGATTAGTTGATTTATTGCTGGCATCTCTATCCCATCTCAAAGTGGCATATGCAGTGCTTCCTCCTCTTATTATTCTCATAGTTATGACTCTGTGGGATAGGTTGGTGGGTTGGTTGTTGGTTGGTTGAGAGAGAGAGTATCCCAGAGTTATCCTGTGAGTTTGTCTGTCTAAGAACTGGAACCTGAATATGAGTCATCTTACTCTTAGTCCAACACTTAAACTACTAGCCTTGATATCTAACTTTGACTTCCTATTAACCTGTTATGAATACAACACACTACAAACAACAGGAAGAAGTCACAGGTTAAAATAGCCAATGAAATTTCAGAACAAAGCTGAGCACACATTCTGTGATATATCAACACACACACATACACACACACAGACAGACAGACAGACACACCCCAGAACGCACATTTAAAGGTTTGTTCCTTTCTAAAGCATATGATGAGATTTCCCTCCTCTTTTCCAAAATAGTCATGTATTAATTCCATAAGCAGAAAGACACATGAATCTTCTTGACATTGGATTGAGTAGAAAATGGTCCAGAAATTTATTATGTTATAGACACAGGTCTGTAGTATCAGTGACAGTTAGGAAACCTTCAGAAACTACATTCTTTCTGTAGCTACATATAGAGCTTATTACATTTCCCTTTAGAATTAGCATGTCTCTAGAAAATATTTATGAAATATTGCTAGCCAATTTATCCTATTCAAATGTTTGCAAATTTGTTAATACAATTTGGGAAGGAATAATAATATTCAAAGATGTCACTATATATTAATATTAATATATTAATATTTTGGATCCCATCAGTACAAAATAATAACTGAAGTGAAAAATTAAGTAAAATAATTATTTCACTTTTGATGGATTGAGTATATATATTTGCTTTCATATTTGAATCAGCGGTATACTGATGGAATGCTAAACTGAACAATAAGGGGCTGTATGATCAAGATTTGATGCTATATTTAATAACTGAGTTATTTTCCCTGTATATTGCTACTACATATGGTGGTCTTACTTGATTTTCCCCCTCTTTTTATTTTTTGTTTTTGACGTGTTTTTATCCCATTTTAACTTGGTACGCCAAGATATTGCTGCTGATGTGATTCCAGTGGGGCAGTGAGAAAATCCTTCAAGTCCTTCAATATTATGGTTGCTGACAAAACTAAATACTTGCTTTGGACTTCTATTCCATGATATCTCTGGCTGGCACATAGCACTTACAAAATTTACTGCATAAAAATAGCTCAGATAAGATACTTGTGTGCCTGGTAAGCAAGCCTGCCAAACCATAAAATCATTTTAGCATGGGGAATGCATGAAAAGCTATAGATTATATATCCCAATTTTCTGGTGTGCTATGGAAATCTCTTCTGATGGGCTATGTATGAGCAATAACAAAAGTAAGCTAAAATTGGCACTAAAATTCATTGGGTTTCTATTTCTGGAAATCTGTTTGTTCAAGAAAATAGATGTGTGTGATGCTAATGTAACTAGGCAGAACCTAAAATGCAGCCTTAAAATGTTGATGATGTAATTTCTTAATGTTGTATTGCTATATGAAGGAGGCTGTTATAATACAGTGAAAATTCTCTTTTATAATCTCAAATGACTAGAAAATGTTTTTAAAACAATAGTCACACAAGTAGTAATCTAAAATATCCTGACTAAATCACAAATTTATATTTTTCCCCTACTGTTAAATGGTTTTCTATGTTTAAGGGGAAAAAAAACTGTGTTAGACACAATCTTTTACAAAAGTCATAAAGAAATTTCCAATTATACTTCATGCATTTCAAGAAGGCAGATAAATATTGTCTGTATGTGGATATATATACAGACAAGTACATAGGTTTAAATGTACCTGCTATTTAAGAATATATAACTGATTGTTACTACAGCACAATGGATATCAATTAATTAATTTACTGCATAAGAGCAAAAATTAGTTATAAAAAAATATACATCCCTGCTTTGATGATGCATATCTTAAAATATGAAATACCTTTCTTAAATTTTGTAAAGTGCTTGAAATTAAAGTAAATCTGGACTATTTTATTTAGTGCAGCGCTGTGAAATCAACATGCAAGCCATTGTTTTTAGGTAAAGATGCTCAAAAAGGGAGTAACTAATAGTAAACAAATGCAGTAGGCAATTAAAGGTATGAGATAAGAAAAGGAAATATAGCTAAATCTACTTCACACCAGGGGCCCGATGGCTCAGCACTTAAATATGTTGAGCTTCTCAGCTAGAAACCTGACAGGGTTTGAGACCCAAGCTCCATGCAATGGCATGAGCTCCCATTACTTGCCCCAGCTCCTGCCCACCTAACAGTTTGAAAGCATGCAAATGCAATAAGATTAATATGTACAAGTTCAGTAGGAATGTAACTGTGTTCTGTGCATCTTTGGCATATAGCCACTCTGACCACATGACCATGGAAATTGTCTTTCCTGGCTTCCTTGGCCAAGAAATGGAGATAAGTACCATGTCCTAGAGTCAGAAATGACTGACAGGGAAACCTTTACCTTTTTACTTCATACCATTAACTATGGCACTATAGTTTTCCATATATCCATATTTTCCTAACCTTGCAATTCTTCCTTCCTTCGATCCATCACATCTCCTCTTCATGTGTTGCCTTTTTTGCGGCCCTGCTTTTGAAGCAAGGATGAATGCTGGAGCAGCACCTGCCAGGCAGGATGTGTATGCAAGGTTTTCTGGGAAGTTGGCACTAAGTAGATGTCAGGGTATGCTTGAGTCACAGCTTAGAAGTAAGCAGCACATGATGAGCTTTCTAAGGGCCAAAGAGATGTTAGATAAGTTAAATGGTCTGACATTGGGAGCATAGCATAATCTTGGAATGCCAACGGGTGAGCCAAAGTCTGAGTCAGGAAAAAGCTCAGGTCAAGAGACTAACAGAAATCAGAGATACAAAACACAGTGTACGGGACGTCCGGTTTGAGCCTCTTCGCGGACAGACTGAAACCACGATCATGCGTGGTTTCGATCGGTGCTCGCCACTGGAGCGCCCTGAGCCGGCTGGTTTCGGGCCTAAGCCACCCAGTAGAGGTGGTGAAGAGGGGGGAGACTGACAGCAGGGTTGAGGAAAGCCGCATCTCTCCTCCTCAGCTGGCCATTACTCCCTTTCCCGAAGGCGGTTGCAGCGGTGGTCAGAAATGGCCACCTCAGAAGAACTCGACTGGAAAAGAATGTGCAGGAGGAAGATAAGAAGAGAAAGTTTTGGTTGACTGAGTTAAACTGCAAAAGCAACAACTAAGGTACCCTGGAATTTAAACTAAAAAAAAAGTAATGTTGTTCCCAAAGAAGATTTTGAAGCAGCGAAGGAGAGAGAAAAGGGAAAGGATTTGGTTTTTTTTTCTTTCTTCTCTTCTTTTCCCTATACTGACAGCTAAGAGATCTAAATATGAAATTGGAAAAAAAATCCACTTTGACATCAATAGGCATTTAAGCTGAAAATAAAATGTCAAAGGGATAATAAAGATTTCTGGATACTTAAAACCTTTTAAAAGCAGGAAAGGAGAGAAAAAGAATAAAAGGGCAGGATCTGGAAAAAAGGGAGGAGACTGTCTGGAATTAAAAGGAATTTACAGGAAAACCTCAACAAGACTTCTAAAAGATACATTTTAACTGAAACTTGGCAACAAAATAGTAGAACCCCAGGAAGAGAAAGTGGAAAAAAGAAGCATGAAGAAACAGCTTGGAAGTATTTGGATTATTTGTTGATCTCTGGATTTTTGGTTATTGCATTTGAATGACTAAAATCAATTGGGTGGTTGTTTAAAAGTGTTTAAAATGGCACTACTTGTAGATGAACTGAAAATGGAACTTAAAAAGTACAAAGAAGATGCACAAGAAGGGAGAGGTTCTTTTGGCTTCGTATTTCAATTCTTAGAAATGGAGATCTCGAACTATGAGAAACAACAAGAAATGCCTGCAGAACAAGAAGACTGGGACAAAGAAGAAGCCATCTTTAATGAACAAGTAATTTTATGTGGGGGGAAAAAGGAAAGGGGGGAAAGAGAATGAAAAGTTTAAAATTTGAAAAAACAACCAAGAAAAGGAATAACAACTTGAAAAATAAGTATAATATTAGAAAGCAACAGAAGAGGGGAATACAGAAGAGAGAATTAGAAGTAGAGAGACAAGGGGGTAAAAAGGGGAAGGAGAAGAAGAGAGGGAAGAAGGAAAGGAAAAGAAGTTATAAAGGACAGAAACAAGATATGGAGAAACGGCCTATTTAGAGATAATGGGTGAAAATTTAATTGAAAAAGGGATTCTGCAAAGGTACATAAGATAGTATTGTTATATTAGAAATAGAAATAATTTTAGAAAATGTGAAACAATGTATGATTAAAATGATGGATAAAATAGTTATTGTAATCTAGTGAAATGTTTGTTAATAAATAAATGAAATAAAATGAATGAGAGAATTGAATTAGGAAAGGATGGGAACATTTTAATCATTTAATGTTTTATAAAATATAAGGGAAGAGAAATAGGGGAAAAAAATTAATTACGGAAAGCTTATAAGTGTTCCCAAGGAAGTATGATATTTAATTGAAAAGTAATGTTAAAGATGTTAAGATTTTAATGAATATTAATGATAGAACTGACTTGGAATAGAATGAGGGTTTATAATTACATATATTTACAATCTTTCTTTCTTTTTTTTTTAAAGAATATAGTGTGTATTATAAGAATGTACCAAGCAGAATTCGATTAGAAGTTATGTATTATATTGAATGTTATAACCTTAAGGTATATATTGAAGCTTAAATAAGAGTTGAATGGATAAAATTAAAAAGATATAAAGGTGTCATACTCCAATTAGTAACTACAGGAGAAAATTTGTTTAATGAGAAAAGAAAATAAGAAATTGAAACAGGACAGACAAAAGTATAAATATAATGATTTGAATTGATATGAGATAAAATTGAGAAAATTAAGAGAGGAGAAAAACTATGTAGAAAATGTAAAACAGTAATAACATATGGAATAGAACATAAAAGTAAACATGAAATTGAGTTTGTGTCTGTATAAAGAAGTGTAACCCGGGACCATGCTATTTTCAAACAAAGATGTTTTATTTGTATTATGGTTTGTTTGTTTTTTTGTGAAAACCCAAATAAAATTTTCAAAACAAAACAACACAGTGCACGGAGATGGCTAGTTCCAGCAATGAAGTGGTGATTGGCACATTGTCTGAATCCTCTCCTGGTTGAGAATGTACAGCTGCTGTCCCTTTTGCATTACTGGCATTTTTGCTCCTAACTTGTAGAATACAGTACCATGGCTGGTGTGGTCTGTCAAACTTTCTAAAACCTTTGTTGGTTGGGAAGCTCTGTAATGACAGGGGAATGGTCTGATAGTGTCACATTTTGGAAACTAAAGATTTAAGTTTCTCCAGCACAATCTGCTGGTATCCCTGGGCCCTTCTTGGCCATGACATCTTTCCCCCTATCTTTGATTGTTTTTCTCTTTATACACTGGAGCTAGTTTTTATTTACTCCTCTTAAATTCTACATTGCATTATTCCATGTAATGGAAATAGTTAACTCCTATAGATGTAATTATATACAGTAGATACCACATTTCATGGAAATATTCAGCAAGTTTCTGATCTAGAGACTGACTGAAGACATTTAGAAATCAACAATTAAAACTATGGAATTTTGTAAAAAAAATGGACACAATGAGAATCTTTGAGTTGTGGTCTGGGATGCATTCAGTTTTGGTGTTGTCTTTTTAGAGACTGAAATGATTATCATGGTACAAAGTACCTTTTATTAGCTACAGTAGCTCTTTTTTCTAAATAAAGATATTTAATCCTCATTTGTTAAGAGATATTATTTGATGCAGTACATTTATAAACAACGGCTTTGAAAGCTTCTCAGAAACTTCCTGGAACTATTCATATGGAATATGTCACCAACTGTGAAAGAATTGCAGTAATTTTTCATTTGTCTCTGAACATCATTCAAAACATTAATTTATATATTAAAATACTTGAATGACTAGTAACAAAGATACCTAAAGATCAACTTCCTCTGAAATAATCTATTTGATTACCAATTACAAAGATATTTAGGAGTTTGTTATAAAGGGATTAGGGATAGCAATTCTTTGGTGGTAACATTACCATTCTTTAACAGTTGGCATAGTTCTTGTATAATGTCTATTCTGGAGTAGTAGAACATTTTCATTTTCCCAAGGCTTTTAAGTATAAGTAGGAATGCATTTTTTACTATAGCTGCTGTGATACAAATAGAAACCTTTATAATAATTTGATGTATTTTATCTTGTGTAAGCACTTCAATGGATGAGAAAGTAATATTATAGTAATTAAGTACTGTAATAATAATCAATAAAAATCTACTTAAAGATGCTTTCTCAGGACGTGTTTCTTGTTTTAAAATTATTAATCACTATAAGAGTCTCATTAATTAAAAAAATACAGGCTAGGTCAATAGGTTGATAACATTTATTCAGCTTTTGAACTTTTTTTTTGCAGGTTTTTCCCTCTTCAAGACTGGCAAAGTCAAACTAAATATAGCCAAACTAAATATATCCCTTCAAGGCCTCAAAGTCAGCTATATTTTTTTAAAAGAAATCAATCCAATTGTATGGTATACTAACATAAATGGCAGACAAAATTTAGAAGTGTGTATGTTGGAGCAGCAAAATAATGTTTATTAAGTATGGTAACTGATGATTTCTACTAGCATTTTACCAAAGATGCTAAATTTGAACAGGGTGATCCTGTTGAGGTAAATGCAAAAACAACACAGACAAAAAGCTTGTCATCTCATCCTATTTTCTTTTCTCTGTGTTGGTATCTGACCTGCTTTTTACAAACGTAGTTTGTTCAGAAAATGAAAAAGATTAGATTGCAAACAGGCTAAATCTGATTAAAATGTACTTCCTAATATGATACCATTCTCTATTGCCCCTCCCCCCATCCATCTGGTTTCAAGAAGGTATTTTAACTAATTCAAGATCTCAATGTATGGAAGATGATACTTTTTATAGAAAGTATCCCTACCTTTTGTATGTCTTGATCCTAAAGTGTGTTTATTAGTACTCTTTCAAACTTATATAATCAATTTTCAGTCTATGCAAGGACTACTAATATGGTAAGGAGCAGTGGTGGGATTCAATTTTTTTTTTACTACCAGTTCTGTGGGTGTGGCTTGGTGGGCGTGGCAGGGGGAAGGATACTGTAAAATCTCCAGTCAGAGATAGTATTTGCCGGTTCTCCGAACTACTCAAAATTTCTGCTACTGGTTCTCCAGAACTGGTCAGAACCTGCTGAATACCACCTCTGGTAAGGTGCAGAGGTAATATTCAGCAGGTTCTGACCAGTTCTGGAGAACCGGTAGCAGAAATTTTGAATAGTTCAGACAACTGGCAAATGGCACCTCTGACTGGCCCTGCCCCCATCTATTCCCTGCCTCCTGAGTCCCAGCTGATCGGCTGGGTCTTCTTTTGTTCCCCTGCACAGGAGACTGGAGCTGGAAAACAGGTTAGTGAGGTACGGAGGGAATGGAATTTTGCAGTAACCTTCCCCCAAGAGTGGGGAGGGAATGGAGATTTTACAATATCCTTCCCCTGCCATGCCTCCCAAACCATGCCCACAGAACCGATAGTAAAACATTTTGAATCCCACCACTGGTAAGGAGCCTTTCTGTGATTAGTGATTTTATCTGCATCCAACAAATTATCTCTATTACTTAATTTTTGACACATACTAAAACCATAGCAAGAATAGATTACCCATTATAGGGCGATGGCAAATACATATATTGATTCTTTTTCTACAAAAATAGTCCTTCTTATTAATGTGGGTGTTGCTTTATCCAGCAGAATATGCACACAAAAATAAAGCTAAATAAAGTAAAATGAAATTAAATCATAAAATAGAAATAATTGAGGTATACACAGAAAGCATTCTGCAAACTGGTGCTTATCATGGCAAAGAAGAAGAATTGTTATAATGATGTTACTATTACACAGAAAATTAAAATACCTGATTTAAATGTGAAAAAATTAAAGGCCATGGATCTGCTAAACCATATGAAGCTGGAAGGATGTCAAGTTCATTATCAGAGAAGAGGGAGACATGATTGTGGGATCAAAAAGCTGGGACTGGAAATTATAATAGCCCAAGATTATCAATGTAATCAATTAGAAGCACGCCAGATAGAATTAAAGAAGTTAAAGGATGTTTTCCTATTACTGAGTTATAGCAACTTAATAATTTCAGCCAGCCATACTTGAAGCAACATAATGTCTATCCTTGTTATAATTATTTTGGCACAAGGATGATTAGATTATTCTAAAAGGCACAGTAAATCGCTTGGGGTGAAATTGTAGAAGAGAGACTGGCTGAGCCAGAGCCAGGGCGAGGAGTTAAACATGGACTTAGTCTAGAATCCCTACATGGGCACATGATAGCAATGTCTGACCCTCCTTGAATGCTGTTGAACCCTATCAAGTCCCACTCAGGTGCAAATTACTAGTCTGAGAAGATTTCTATATATAGGCAATTAATCAGCTAATTGAATTCTTTATGTGTAGACCTGGTTGCTCACACCTGACAGAAATAATCCAAATAGGCACTCCTTGTTAAGCTAACTTTAACTATACCTATTGCTTTCAATAGTCAAAAGAATAAGAAAGTACAATACAGCAATGCTGGATTTTCCAATATTCCAGTCACTTGATTTGTAACACAACCTCCCAATCCTTTAAAAAAAATATGGACTATATTAACCATTTCCAAGCCTTTGATTCAGAGATTATTTTATAGTCAGTAAATGCATATAGGTTGAACTTCTTATCTGAGTTTTAATAACTTTTCAATTTATATAAAATGGTTTAAGTGGAATGTATGAATGACCCTGGGGACAGAGGGAAAGCGATGCTACCTAGGAAACAATCAGATAGGAGAGAAGGAGGTACAATGTCTTGACAGTCAGAGGAGCAAACTTAGGAAGGATCCTAATGGATCAAGCAGTTAAAAGTAGTGGTGAAAATGTGTGCCTTGAGTTTTGGAAGATTCTGCTCATGCGGGTTTATAATAAAGTTGGTTTATCTTGCCATGTTTCCTGTTTGGTTTATCTGTGGGAGGTTGACACCAATCTTTCTGGGGCAGGGTCCTAGGATTCTCACAGCACTGTTGTAGTATATTTTTTCTTTGAAATTTCTAATTGGTTTGCCATAATATTCTGCATGGTGTGCATTCCCATAG
Source organism: Notechis scutatus (assembly GCF_049901735.1). Lineage (NCBI taxonomy): Eukaryota > Metazoa > Chordata > Lepidosauria > Squamata > Elapidae > Notechis > Notechis scutatus. The sequence continues at coordinate 84,828,504 of NC_142013.1, forward strand.
TACCATAAAGCATATTTCCCCTGTCGTTCCTAGACTAATACTAAAGATTACTGTATTTCATTAGTCCTTTCTGCTTCATTCTGTTTATGTCCACCTTCTCATCCTTTAAACCGAAACACTAATACAATTCCAATTTTGGTTTAGGATTTTTATTTGCTTGTTTAGCTTTGCTGAAAAAAAAACCCTCAGCTTTTTTTCTCAGTAGTCTAGCCACTGTATTTGAATATGATTTATTTCTACTACTACCACCCTAATGGGCAATCATCATCATCCCCTGGAGATGGTTTCTTCTGGGCAGATAAGATACTTTACAGTTCTTTTCTCTTCAACATTTTTTGCAAACTTTTTTCTTCTCTTTTATGATAAGGCTGGTTAGAGAAGCCCAAGCTGTGTGATAGCTCTTGGAATAGAGGTTTATTTGAAACAGAAACCAGTACCTAAGATATATATTTTCAAGATACAGATTTCAATGTAAGCATCAAGAACATTCTTAAAAATCTTCTTTTGAAATAAATATGATTTTGAAGTGCTTACCCTTGGTTCCTTCTTTTTCCCTTTCAGTAACTAAAGTTGCAATAAATAGCCCATGATTTACTTTAAGAAGATAAGCAGGGTCAGGCCTCATTATCATCTGGTTGACAGGCCACCAGAGAATACCAGAGCTGAAGGTTAGGTTGGGAAGTAAAAAATAAATCCACAAGACAGAAATGATAAATACATTCTGTACTGTTTGTAATTAAAATTGCATATATGTGGGTCTATGAAATCCTCAGATGTGGAGCGTGAGTTGAAGGAGACTACTGAAATGTCTCTGTATGTCCATAAAAACAAGATCTTCACATATAAAATTGGTCTTTCATCTCTCAGCCCAGTAGCTTCACTAGCTAGACCAGACAAACCCACAGGAAGACTACTCTTTATCAGAATTGTCTATAGTAATAGAACCTTGAAAGTCTGATTGTGCTTAATTTCCTTTTGTTGTTATACCCCAGTGAATTAGGGAGAGTAAAATTTCTGAATTTTATCTGCTTACTAGAATTTAAAAATGTTTCAGTCTTCTTTGCCGAGGTCAGTGATGTGAACAGATGACACATATGCCAAATATGACATGCTATGACATTTGGGCTGACATACCAGTGTTCACCAACACCCAACAAAAACTATTCTCAAAAACATGCTTCATGCTCACCCAATGTTCTGACCAAGGCTTCCTGTGACCATAATTAAGCACACGCTTAGTTAAAACAACTCTTGTTTTATTTCAATGCTGGGAATTATGTTCATTCCCAGCCTATAATGAGTTCCAAACAGTCCCTCAAGATAAGCACCCACCTTTCTCTCCTTTGAATTGCTGCCAACAACAAAAGTGCCAAATGAACTATAAAAAACTAATCGAAGTACAAAGTCCACACAGAGTTTCAAGGATTAATCCAAACAGAAAGAATGACTTTGCTTCCTACAAAGGTTTCTTCACCTTTGCCTTTCCATTATATCTTATGGGAGGGGTTATCATCTCCCAGCCTTACTCCCAAGTTGCCCCTTTTGTCTCAGTTGCTCTTGCCTTGGTTCCTCGCTGCTGCCAGACTCTGGAGGCTCCGGAGTCAGCACACCACTCCCAAATGGTTCTGGTCCCATCTCTGCATCCTCGTCCAAGTCCTCTCCAGACTCCAGCACTGGTCCCCATTCTTTCCCACTGTCCAATTCTGCTGCCATCTGCACAGGCTGCTGGTGATCCGCAACAGCTAATTTTCAGAGGCTGCAGTAGCTGCACGAGAATGGGACATACTTTTGCATGGCCTCTGGAGTCTCCAAAAGTTGCCCAAGAATGGTGTGTGCTTCCACATGGTTGTTACAGGTTGCAGAAGTGGATTCTCTGTAGTGGTTTCAAGAGTTCAAAAAAAACTTCAAAAGTTCTTGCATATTTCTGTCAATTCATGAAGCAGCCTTAGTAGGCTTGGGGCTCTCACCAGAGAGAGAACACTGCCTGAAGATAAGTGTGTGGCAGACCCTGGGGAGTGCTGGGCTCTTATGATAATCATGCCATCCCCCAAGTCTTGCACAACTTGCTACACAATGGTGCAAGGTGACCTTTTCAAGTGACAGTGGGGGCAGGAGGGCTGAGGTTGAAGCCCAGGCCATTGCTGCCTAGTGCTGTTGTTCAGGGTGGCCTTGATGCCTAGTTGATAGGGGAGATAGATAATTGTTTCTCTTTTGCTAGGGATGGGAGTCAAATTAGACGTTTTCCCATTTTTTTTATGTACTGAGCCAAAAGTTCTTGTATATTTCTGTCAAGGTCATCTTCCTTACAACTCCAAACTCTTTTTTTTTTTTTGCTCTCTAACAAAGGACTAGGAGTGTAAACTATGGTAATTAAATAAAACCAAAGAGATGCTCTCTCTTTTCATCCACAGTAAGCTAGCATGATTTTGAGGCTGGTAGATCAACTGCCAAATAAAGCCCTACCTCAGCTCATGTGGGAATGCTCTGTTATTCTGCTATTTAGCTGGCTACCTCTCTCTCTCAGCCAACTATTAGACCATGAAGAATTTGAAATGACAGGCTAATGATCACAGTTGTTTAAAGGATGATGAACAACCAGTCCTTCTAGCCAAACCTGTGATGAATCTGCACTGTAGTGAGCTTTTCTTCCTACTGATATCCATTTAGTCTCAAATTATAAAGCTGGCACAATCTTTGCTTTATTATCCAAATATGAACCCTTGTTCACTCTAAACTACAATTTAAAGTATTTAGGATTATCTATATTCTGTTTCTCCAAGAAGGCAACATTGTTAAAAAGAAAACGTAGGAATGTCATTTAGATTCCTTGGGAATTGTAGATTATTTTTGCACTTGGTTGATAATTTGATAATTAGAAACCTTCATAATCTCTTCTTCTATATTCATATTTAATGAATGAAAGAAAGCATAAAACTTAGAGGTTCTTGGTTCTCTCTGAACTTCGATGTTTTCTTACAGATATTTCATTACCAAACTAGGTAACATCTTCAGTGTTGGAAGAGAATGAGGTTTTATTTCCTTTTATATTCTTGTAACCTGTCGTTGTGTGTGGGAGTGGTTTGGGGGTTCCTTGGTTGGGCTGTTTACTGTTAGTTTGATTGGGGTATTGTTTGCTTCTTGCATTGTGGTATGATTTTAATCTTGGTGTTAATTTCTGCTCATCCAGGTGGTGATTGCTGGTGAGGTGTTTTGATATTTGTTCCTTTTTTGGCTTGTTGATTGTGTCTTTTGAATTGTCTGTAGATCTTGCTACTATCTACCTGCCTGTTGATGGCTGATTTGTCAGAGTGCCAGGCTGCCAGGAAATTTCTAGCATTTTTGAATTTGGCTTGGTCTAGGATGGTCACACTTTCCCAGTTGAAACTATGGTTAAGTCTGTTATTGTGTTGTGAAATTAAGGGGTTTTCTTCATTTCTTCTCATTCCTAACTGGAGTTAATGGATATACTCTTCTAGTCAGCGGTGGGCTGAAGCTGGTTTAACAACCAATTCAGTGAACGCACATGAAGCGTTCAAAAACCACCCATTTTAAGCTTAAAAACTTACCTTCTATGTCAGCACTGGTGAATAAAACAGCTGAGGCGTGGCAATCCACTGTGCCACGTGAATTAGCTGAGCTAAAAAACAGGGAAATATAGGACAGGAAAGGGCAGGGGTTGGTGGATGGGACCAACTGCTCACCGGAACTAGATCAGGTCTGAACCGGTAGCAGCCCACCGGAACTAGATCAGGTCCGAACCGGTAGCAGCCCACCATTGCTTCTAGTCTTCCGCCTGTTTGTCCTATGTAGTGGCTGTTGCAATCCTTACCCTGTATGTTGTAAAGAGCTCCCATTTTTTCTTCTTCTAGAGCTGCTGGGCCTTTCGGTTTACTTAGGATGTTTTGGAAGGCTTTAGTTGGTTTGTGTGCTACAACTAATGTATAAAAGTAATGTGTAATGCTACAAAGATTGTATATGAGTTTTTAAAATTTGAAAAAGTTCAATAAAAATAAAAATGAAATTTGAAAATGGAATGAAATATTTGAACTATACCTGTACATTGATCTGTTAAGACTATGCCCTTCTGCCCAGCTCAGGATTTTGAGATAAAAAAAACAAATGAGATCAAAATATGACATAGATTAAAATTAAATCAATTTTAGTTCTGCTTTAGGCAAGAAAGATAGCTAGATGACTTTGAGCCAGCCATATTCTCTCAGCCCAACCAACCTCACAGGGTTGTTATTGTGTGTGTGTGTGTGGGGGGGGAGGATGGAGTCTTAAGCATTCTCGCTACTTTGAATTATTTATAACAAGGCAGGATAAAAAAATGATAAATCAGTGAATCTGTTTGAAACCTTTAATCTTTACATGATTTTTTTTTTCTGTTTCTTACTTACAGATTATTTTATAACAGAAGACACATTTATTTCAAGCATTTTATGGCATGAAAACTACAAATGGCTGGTTCAGTCTTGTACAGAAAGATATTTTCCCACCTTGTGGTTTGAGGGCAGAAAAACCCACTCCCTAGAGTATTTTGTACATGGAAAAATTAGTCTTACAACAGGTAAGCATTAGGAATCAGCCAGATTTAGTTTCCTTGGCCAAATGAATAACTGTTTCAGCAAATGTCTGCCTTTCCTTTCTTTGTTTATTTTACTAAGTAATTTTGATTCACACTTTGATTCTCAACTTTCCTCCTTTATCTATCAAGGCGCCCTTTCCATACGTTTTCTGAATATTTCATGGTGTCACGGGCACCGTTAAATATTGACAGATTTAACCACAGCAGCCATGATTTAAGAAAAAAAAATCCCATGAGCTTAAGAGCCAATATATTCACACAAACTACTGAGGTTTCTTTGTTATATAACTTGTGTCCCACTATTTGGAATTAATCAAGGAAAGAGAAGCAGATAGTAGCGTTCTTTAGCATAGATTCCCCTGGCACTATGCAAAGAGACTTTCCAGTTATTTTATGACGAACAAAGTCATACAATCGCAAAGCAAAGAAAAATTAACAATGTAATATTATTTAAATTGCTATCCTTTTTTTAGTTAAAAGCAGTTGGCGGATTAACAACTCCATTTCCTTGTCTTTTTTCCCAGTCAAGTTCACTGCAGAATACCAATGAGGCTCACTGAAATGGAAACTTTTCATTCTGAATAATTAGCATAAATGGAACGTGCACCCATTTTCAATGTGATTCCTTTAATTCTGTTTTTTTAAAAATGTTTTTAGTAGAAAAAGTATGAAGCAATCATCAGTCTGATGAAGAAGGAAACAGCAATTCATAACCACTTTTCAACTGATTGAAGTGTTATAAAAGTTGCACTAAATAAATAAATGCACGTATACATAAAACATTAAAACAATAGTCAAGAAAGGAAATTCTGAATATATAGTTGCAGGAAAAAAAAAATTAATTAAGAAAAGATAGGTGTGATATATTGAGGGTCTGCAAGCATGCTGATATTTATTTCTTTGGAACCCATAAATACTGAACATATGAAGATCATACCATATAGATTCCTCTTTAAACATTAGCAAGTTCTTCAGCTCCTAGTCAATATGAGTAATTTCTGAAAATCTTTTTCTTTTCTTTCTATATGAATGGATAACTCAAAACAGTACTTGTTAACAATGGATTTTTTTCACATTTTTTTCACATTCCAAGCTCAGTTGTGTGGTATGTTTAATATAGTGATTGCAATAGTTATTTGTTTAATTACAGCTCTTGCCATCAGTTGTGAATGCAAACCATGACATTTCATGAATGTCTTTAAAAGCTGAGATCAAGAATGAAGATAATGAAAAAGATGAAGCCTGGCTTTGTTTCTCCAGTTAGCAAGTGTGGTATAGTGACTATGGATACAGTGTTTTGACTACATGAGCAATAGCTGAGCAATCAAAACCCTCTCAAAGTCAATTGCAGGTTCTTCACTCACAGAAATGACAAGTATTGGCAAGCTAAATGACATGGGATTAGTTCCTTAAAAAATTAATTCATTCTCAGTAGGTATTTAGCATGACTGAGCATCTGAAAAAAATATATCTCTTGAATCAATTTTGGATCCAGTTGCTAACCTAACAGGGGAAAAAATAGCATAGTGTTTGCAGTCTGGTGCTCCTTCTACAAATAAATAGCAAAAATTTGCTAAGTGATCTGACCGCAGTAAGGTTTATGGACCTCACGGGACTTGCAAAACTTCAGCTGCAATTCAAAACAGAAGGAGCTTAAGCACAAATAAAGGAAGAAGTCCCTGTTGTGGTGAGGACAAAGGAAGAACTTGTTCTTCTGGTCAGGGGTCTTGGCTTTTGTTTAAAACAAAAGTAGAAGGCATTTAAAATGAGTGGTCTAGTCATTCAATCTACTGGCATGCCATTAAAAGAATTAAGGTAAGAAAAGAGCAATACCGGTCCTGAGAATTAAGCAAGGTTGGTGGCTTTTGAATAGGGCCTCCTCCCAGAATATGGTCCTTTGTTTTGCCAGATTTCAGGAAACCTAAGTTTATTTGGATGCCTATGGGTGTTCCCAGCACCCAAGGGCAGCAGAAACTATGAATATGATAGAAGTCACAAAGACAAAGACAAAACACAGAATTAGAAGACTGTTCCACAAAAATGAATAGCAATCTTGCTTGTGTCATTTACAATTAAAAGTTCAACTGTACTGGGGAACATCATCTCCCCTTCTCCAGGGAACAGATTGGCCCCAACTCCACTGGCTTTTTGCAAGGTCCCCGAAGAGATGGTTTTGTCGATGAGCATGGGGAGGTGGCAGTGGGCTAGGGCTGTTGGAAGGGCTGTTCTGATTGCTTGGATGAATAGATTACCTTGGCTGTGACTTTTATGTATTTTATGAAGGCTTTTTAAAAAAGTATGTTTTATATTGGGCTTTTTTATTTTTTAAATTGCTGTTCTTTTTTATGCTTTTATATTTGCTTTAATTGTTTATAAGCCTTCTCTCTCCCCCTTTCCTCTCCCCTCCCCTTTTCAGTTCCCATTCCTTTCCCTTCCTCTTCTTCTTTCTCTCCCACCCTCTCTTCTCTTCTCTCCTCTCCCACACCTACCCCTCCCTTCCCCCTGCCCTCCGCTCTCCCTCCTTCCTCCTGTTCTTTTTTATGCTTTTATATTTGCTTTAATTGCTTATAAGCCAACCAGAGACACATATATGAGACGAGCAGCTAGATAAATTTGAAAAATAAAGGAAGAATGACAGAAAGGACATTCTAGCCTTTTTCCTTTCAATCTTCTGTTACCTAATGCAACGATCATTTGATTTTAGTTCCTTTTCCCAGGCATTGCTATTTGATAATACACCTTCATTTATTTGTTTTCTTGATTTGAATTTGCAAGCTGCTTTATTTTACCCTTATAAAAACAACCATATAAAGAGATTGGCTTGAGAAATAGCAGCTGCCCCTCACTGAGCCTGAAAGCTTGCAGAGAAGAATAAAATAAGTCAAGATTTAGTATAGTATTCTATAATATAGTTAGTATACTCTGATTCTTTGCTCATCCTCCCAGGAACCTCACTCCACCACAGTGAGTGATTCCAGGAGGTTCTGGGGGGAAACAAGACAATGCTAAATCCTAAAAGTGACTAAAGTTTCTAACCTACCAGTATTCTAACCTCCTCATACATACAGAAGAAGCAGGATCAATTTTATGAGGAAGGGCAAAAAGGAAAAGAATGTCCATATTAAACAGTTTAATACAATTTCTAAGTCACATATTATAAAGGAATGACTCCAGTGGTCCTCAGGTCCATAAGTATGCATCCTTAATCTATAAGCAAGATGTGGAAGATAAATTGTGTGAGAAGTCTAATCTAGAAATCATATGTTGAAAAAACAGAATTCAGCTTTGGTCTAATCTACTCAAGCAAATTGAGAAATCGTTTATGAATTCATTAGTTCTGTCACTTTTTAAACTTACTTTAGCCAAGTAGAAGGCATTACAGATACTTATGCTTTCAAAAAACAGAAATAACTATTAAACACAAGCATGCAGCACTTCTCCACATATCCACATCTATCTGTGACATTTTCTATGCACTGAACATTAAAAAAGATGCAAGAAACAAGATGGAGGCCAATACAAGGGCAGTTGAGAAGACTTGCCATGTTAGACATAGCAGGGTATAGTTACATACCATGTTACCATACCTTGTAATCAGTGGTGGGATTCAGCCAGTTCGCCCCACTTCGGGAGAACCAGTTGTTAACTTTCTGAGCAGTTTGGTGAACTGGTTGTTGGAAGAAATCATTAGGGCAGAGAACCGGTTATTAAATTATTTGAATCACACCACCGCTTGTAATCTTTCAAGATTCTTGGAAGAAAAATGTTGATGGCAGCTAGAAGCCTTGGAATCATCAATAGATTGATTTGAAGGGCTACACACAAAATGAAAACATAGAAATGGAGAGGAAAAGTGATCCATTGATGTCAAGTTATATAATGCTAGTTAAGCAAATAGCAGCATGAGATAGAAAATCGCATTTAACTGCGCAATAGAAATATGTTTCATTTATTGGAGAAGAACAATGATTATACATCCTGATGAATTTATTCATCTTCCATGATTATACTATTAGACAAAAAGTTCAAGGGAATGCATGAACCAAATAAATTAAAAACAATGGGGAGTATAGATGTATGAAATAAGAAAGATAATTCTCCAGCCTTTCTGTTTTATGCTTTCATCCTTTTCTCAGTCATAGATTTTTTTAGCTGAATTGAGATATGAAGATTGCATAGAAGAAAACATTTCACTTGCACTTCGTGTTCATTTAAAGAACAACTCTCATTACTCATCAGGCAAAAGCTGCTTAATTTCAGGCAAATTGGGTATTCTAAGATGATTTTTCTGTAAAAAATTATTTTCTAGATATTTCTTCCTAGATAATATTGGGTGTTGTTTTAGTCTAGTTATTGCTAAAATTTATTCATATTTTCCGTGAAAAAATTGCAAGGAAATTAAACAATCAAAATAGATGAAGGCATGTAATTACTTGATTGATGGGTGATTTAAAACTCGTAGGAATTTTAAAATAATCTAGATAACTGCAAGCATCATAGCAGAGAAAATGCCTTGGTTAGACTTACAGAATCATAAAACATTCTGCGCGTGAGATAATAGCAAATTCAAAATAGCCAATTTTATGTGCTTTTCGAACAATTCTTTCCTTTTTCTAGACAGAACTGGTAGGAGATAGGTGCCAGGGGTCAGCATGCAATTCACCTCAGCTTTGTGCTGTTTTTGAGGTATGGTACAATATAGTAGTTTCAGGTTGCTTTTTAGAAAGGCACCTTCCAAGGGATGCTTTGCTTGAAATGAAGCAAACTTTCAACATTTTGCAGTACCAGTAAAAACACCAAATTGCATTCTACTGAAGATGTATCTGTAGAATAATAAAAAATCACAACAACAGTTTTCAGGCCTTACCTGAATGACTTCTTTCCAAAACTTTAGCATATTTTGTATAAAATTTTTATTCTTTGCTTTATTTGAGTGTCGGGTAGCGGTCTTTTTGGGCTGGAATTTATTTTAGTGCTCCTAGGCCCTAGAATGCCTACTTTAATTTATGTACAATAAATAAATTTGTTAAGTTATTTGCATAATTGAGATTTTTGTTTAAGCAATTTATTTACCTCAGATAAATGGTATATATCTCAGAAAGGACTAGATCTGGTTTATAGGTAGCATTGAATCTGAAGATTCAGATTCTGTCTGAAATGGAAAGAAGAGTTTAAAAAGTTGGCTGAAGAATTCTGGGAGTTGAAATCCACATATCTTAAAATTGTCAAGGTTGAGAAACACTGATCTAGAGAATCACAAAGCAGCTAGAGTCTATACAGTGAACATGACAAAGACAGATTGGAATGTCAACCAAGACAAGAATTTTGCATACTTTTGTTAATATTTTATTCATCACCTGTTAACTGCCTAGTGAAGAATGAGAAGTTTAGGTAGGAAAATATTGGAGAAAAGAGGTCTGTCTTTGAGCAAACAAAGTGCAGTTTTATAATTATAACTTGTGGCACATTTCACATCTCTCTGAATTTGGTTGTGATTATTAGTAACAAATAAACATATTGGTTGTGATTGTTGGTAGTAAGAATTAGAAGTTGAGAATTTTTTTTGAACAGTTTTGCAGAGAATCAGAGCAATCAAGATGATAATGAAAGAAGCATAGCTAGTTTCCTACTTACCCAAGTGAGCATATACATTGGTTTCAATTGCAGACTTTTGGAAAATAACATTTAATCTGAAAGCAAATGTTTATCTTCTCTTTTGTTTTTGGAGTTGATTTCATAACATTGACATTTCATTAATTGCATCTGATTTCATTATGTATAAACCTGGAATGCTAGAGCTGAAAAGGAGGACCATCAGGCTCCTGGACTTGAAATGAAGTTCTCCAAAGGATTTTGGGTAGCTAGTAAAGCCCATCTATGTAATCCTGTATAGCCATCTTTCCCTGTTGATGAGTTTGTTAATATCCCACCTTTCTTTCAGGAGATGAAGGCAGCCAACTTATCACCCCCTCATCTCACCATAATAACAACGCTGCTAGTTTGGGCTGAAAGGTGCTAGTCCAAGTCAGCCACTGGCCTTCTATGGCTGACAAAGGAGTTGACTTGACATTTTCCCACTGTCAGGATGACATCATAATCACCACATAACACTACTGTACAATGCAAAGTAATGCAATAAATGAAACAGAGCACCTTTTGTCTGTTAGATTTTTAAAAACAATGGCACTGAGGTTTCATTTCTCATTGTGTATTTATATGTATGATGTGGGAAGGAAGTTAAGCATTGCAGCTTGCTGACATGAGTAGCTGTAATCTTCCCTTTCGCAATGGCAAATCATAGCTATATGAAATTTGATCGATACTCTTAGTCATTGAACAGATCTGCTGCTGAATGACTTTAATGCTGCAAATGTGGCTGATTCTGGTCTGTAATTCAGAAAAGGAAGAAAGCCTTTGGACAGAAAAACCACACATCTTTGAACAGCAACAAATCATAATAATTTCCCTGAAGATCTATCAAAGGGTGGGAGACAACTATAGAGGCTATCAGAGCTACCTTATAGTCTATAATCTGAAGAAAGATTGAAGGCAAGAAAAAATAGTGCTTGATGTAGGTAATGGGCTGTAGTAACATATGAAGTTAACTGTTTTCTCTGTGTATGAAACAAAATAAAAAGTTGAAAGCAAAACAACAGATTTATGAAAATAATCACGCTTCCAAAAGGCTTATGTTAGGGCCAGAGTAGATGGATTTGATTTTTTTCCAAACACTCTGATTAAACCCACTTATCCTCTCATGCATTTGTTTCAGTTTTATGTATTCTTCCATAGTAATAAAATAACCCACACACATATGCCACAATAGATCCACAGAAACATTCACTGGGAGTCTTTTTAGCAACTTTATTTGGGCAATGAAAGTATCAACTTTCTTCAATAACTTTCCCTTTAATAGCTTCTCACTAGGTGGCCAAATCCTTTCTGTTCAATATGGCTTAGAGAACATCAATGGCATTTCTGCTCCTGCATTTTAGGAACCAATATAATTTGACTAATGGTGCAAACCTGTGTGTGTATATGTGTGTTTATTGTGTGAGGGGCATATATGTGAGCCTCAAAGAAGTCAATTAGGTATACCTTTCCCCCCACAAGTAAGTATACACTTGGGTTGTAACCTGAATTGCTAAAATCACTGTGTGCATTTTCTGTCCTTTTTGTACTACTGATTTCATTAAGTTGGTTGTTTTATTATCTTTTAAAACTTTTGTTTCTATTTGAGGAAAGGCTCTAAAATTTAGTTAAGGAAAGTAAAGTTTATTTAAAACAAATGAACAAACAAACAAACAAACAAACATGAAATAATATTTCAACACTGAACTGGTATCCAAAGGAGGCAACAGTGGCATTCTAGCCTCTGTTCCTTAATTTGTCATAGAACAGGTCTAATATGTTAGTGTGTTTTGTATATCACTTTTATTTGTTTATGACATATGTATCTAATTCTTTCTACAAGCTGCCTGGGATAGCATTTAATGATTTCAGAAACCTGTCTCTGAAAAGAGATGCCCATTGAGATAAATAAAATCAAGATTACCTCTTCCAAGATAACCATGGTACCATTGCTCATGGTACTTTATGACAGTGACCGCCTCATAATGTCCCTAATGCAGCCTGGGATTAGCCTATTTTCCAAAAATATGATTCATCTTCTCCCACCCCTATTCCTGCTAAAAATTTCATATATATTTTGGTGATGGATTTTCTTTAATAAAAGAGCTAGAGTTATAAAACATTTACATTTGATATTAAGTCAAGCTGAGATGAACAACTGGCAATCTAAGAGCTGAATCTGACCTGGAAGAACTTTAATTTAGTCCACAGCTGCTCTACCAAATTTGAATTATATTTCTGCCATCACAAATCATACCTACATACATACAGAACAGCTGTTAATCAAAGAGAAGAATATCAGGATTTCCCAGATCACATAATGTTTGAAACATGACTGCAACTTAAACCTTGAATAATGCAATTCAAGAATATTATGCTATAACTCTAATACTGCAAATATCCTTTTTTTTTAGAAAGAAAAGATGATTGGTTTTCTATACTGCCAGATCTTACATCTCTGAATCATTTATAACTGTAGAATAAAGCAATAATTCTACACAATAATAAAATAAATAAAGCTACATTCATCCATAAAACAAAATAATTCAGCACACAGAGAGCTATGCCAAAATTACAATGATGTTTGTCTATGTTGATAGTCATCATGGTGCAGGTAGCCTTGTGTTCCAAAGAGCCCGTGGAATAATTCAGTCCTCATTGTTTTGCAGAATAATGTTAACATGTGTACTTTTCTAGGCTGGGGGGGAGGGGGAGAAGGAGAAGCTATGTGATAAAGGGGAAGGGCGTAGTTGAAAACCACAGTTCTTGGACCCTCTACATTGGGAATAGTTGCTCTACCCTGCATGGAATGGATGAAATGGAAAAGGCAAGCCTTAGAGAAGCCAAGTCATATACAGAAAAAGTAAAAGAAAAAGTATTAAAGTTTACAAATACAAAAATAAAAAACAAATACAAGCTAGGAAAAATATAAAAAGTAAACCAGAGGAGAAAGAGACATGGAAATAGATAAAAAAGAAAACTAAAAAATACAAGAATGTGAGTATGTCTCTCTGTGTGTGTCTGTGTGTGTCCATGATGACTTCTCCCCTCACTCCAAATAAATATAAACAGTGTCAGTAAGGAAGCTTCAATCCAAAAAGAAATCATTTTGATGGAAAAACAAATCTGGTTATGCCACCAGATAAAGACTGAATGCACCAATTATCACATTAAACAAGAGGAAAACCTTCTATGCACCAATTCCACCCGCGCTTTCTACAATTTTGTAAACAAACTAAAAGACTCAAGGTCCATCCCACCCCTGATAGGACCTTATGGTAAAGACTGCAATGACGACACCATTAAAGCCAACATCTTTAACACCTTCTTTGGCTCAGTATTTGTAAACAGCAATGGATCATGCCCAGTATTTCCCAGTCGAACCACAGACAACTACAATGATCTAATACATATCGATTTTACAGAAGACAATGTTGAAAAAGCACTACACAATCTAAAACCATCTCTATATATTGGACCGGACGGAATATGTGCCTACTTCTTAAAAAAGCTATCTACTGCCATAGTCGAACCTCCAAACATAATCTTTAAATAATCTTTCAGGACCAGCTCCTTGCCAAACCTATGGTCACTAGCCACAGTCATTCCCATTTTCAAAAAGGGAGACCCCAGCCTAGTTGAAAATTACAGACCAATCTCTTTATGCTGCGTCACCTGTAAAGTCATGGAATCAATTATTAACCGATCCATCATCCCCCACTTAGAGGCAAACAACCTACTCTCTAATAAACAATTTGGTTTCAGAAAAAAACTATCCTGTAATCTGCAACTCTTACGCTGCAAAAACATATGGACTACACACCTCGATCAGGGCAAAGCAATAGACGCAATCTACATAGACTTCTCTAAAGCCTTTGATTCAGTGGTACATGATAAACTACTCCTAAAAACTAAAGTCTTATGGTATCTCTGGACACCTACATAACTGGATAGAAGCATTCCTGTCAAACAGACAACAAATGGTCAAAATTGGGAGTGTCCTATCAAATTCTGTTCCTGCCAACAGTGGTGTCCCCCAAGGCAGTGTTTTAGGACCAACTCTCTTCATACTCTACATAAATGACCTCTGTGATCATATTAAGAGCAACTGCATTTTCTTCACTGATGATGTAAAGCTCTTCAATACCACCGACAATACTGCTACCCTTCAAAAAGATCTTGACTATGTATCAAAATGGTCAAACAAATGGCAACTTCAAATCTCAACAAATAAATGCTCTGTCTTACATATTGGCAAAAAAAATTAATCAGAAAATAAAATACAAGCTGAATAGTCAAGACCTTGTTGATGATCCAAGCTCTGTAAAGTGCTAAAACCCACTGTAACTACATAGCCAAAAAGGCATTACGAGTTGTTAACCTAATCCTACGTAACTTTTTCTCTGGTAATATCACACTATTAACTAGAGCATACAAAACATTTGCTAGACCAATATTTGAACACAGCTCATCAGTCTGGAACCCACATTACGTATCTGATATTAATACAGTTGAGAAAGTCCAGAAATATTTCACAAGAAGAATTCTCCACTTCTCTACTTGTTGCAGAATACCTTATGCCACCAGACTTGAAATTCTAGACCTAGAAAACCTTGAACTACTCCGCCTTAGGTCCGATCTGAGTACAGTATATAAAATTATACATTGTAATGTACTATCTATCAATGAATACTTTAGCTTCAACCATAACAATACAAGAGCACATAATAGATACAAACTCAAGGTAAACCTCACCAAACATGATTGCAGGAAATACAATTTCAGCAACAGAGTGGTCAAGGTTTGGAATACTCTACCTGACTCTGTGGTTTCTTCCCCAAACCCCAAAAACTTTAACCTTAGACTGTCTACTATTGACCTCACCCCTTTCCTAAGAGGTTTGTAGGGGGCGTGCATAAGCGCACCAACGTGCCTACTGTCCCTGTCCTATTGTTTCTTTTATTTTTCTTATATGTATCCATTTCATGTATTCATAACTATGTTTATACTTATACCTGTTATAATCGCTTCACAAAATAAATAAATAAAAAATAAACTGAATGCTCTCTCTAATGTTGCAATAAAATATTAAAACATTAGAGAAATATTCTTATATTTTGACCCTTACCAATAAACATATTATGAAAAACAACTTATGTCAGTCCCAATCAGTAAAAATGTATTAATATGTACCAGAAATACAGTATACAATACTGTATAGAAATACTGTATACAATGTATACAGAAATACACATACAGATAGTCCTTACAACGCCATTTTGAAGTTACGGCCATTGCAGCATCCCCTCTGAAGCATCCCCACATTTGCCCTTTGCCCTTTTAACATGACAAAAAAACAAATAAAAATGGGCATGCTCAAAATGGCAAAAGGCTTATGAACAGTTGCCGTGGTGCAGTGGTTAGAATGAAGTACTGCAGGCTATTTCTGCTGACTGCTGGCTGCTTGCAATTTGGCAGTTTGAATCTCACCAGGCTCAAAGTTGACTCAGCCTTCCATCCTTCTGAGTTTGGTAAAATGAGGACCCAGATTGTTGGGGGCAAGAGGCTGACTCTGTAAACTGCTTAGAGGGGGCTGTAAAGCACTGTGAAGTGGCATACAAGTCTGAGTGCTATTTCTATTTCTATTGGGGTAAGGGAGAAAGGCCTGTGGGGACCCTGTGGGGACCCTGTGGGAGGGGGAAGCCTGCAGAGATCTACGTAAAGGAAGCAGAGTGTGGGATGTCTTGTGGGTGGGGAGAGTCTTTAGGAGACTCAGGGCAGGCAGGCCTCAGCCTATGTGATGCCTCCAATGGTCTGTCCCACCCCTGGGGCATCCCATGCTCTACTTAACAACCCACACATTCATTTAATGGTTATATCAGGGAGAGCAGAGGGTGGGTGTCATTAAACAAGGTGGTATCACTTAACAGCCATCATGATATGCAAATATAATGGGCAGGCTCTATTACGGTCATATCTTAAGGACTACCTGTATATTTTCAACTCAGCAAGTAACTCCACTTTGCATTTCACTTTCTTTAAGACTTAAAGCAAAAGAAAACT
Organism: Notechis scutatus; assembly: GCF_049901735.1. NCBI lineage: Eukaryota > Metazoa > Chordata > Lepidosauria > Squamata > Elapidae > Notechis > Notechis scutatus. The sequence continues at coordinate 84,844,786 of NC_142013.1, forward strand.
TTGTCATTCAGTCCTGGTCAAAAAGAAAGGATTGCTACGAGTAATCACAACACATATATTTTAACTGTAGTCAAATAAGTTGACTTTATATTTCATACATCTCCTAAAAATACGAGTTCCAGGTGTAGCTATAAAAGAAAAGACAGACATCACGATCTACGGAACTTAAACTAGATTATCCACTTAGCTTTCGTTAGCCTCTGCTAACATCGTCAGAGTGTAAAAACTACCATTAAAGAGATATTCGCCTTTATGCATCATTAATCAATTTAGCCATTGTGCATGTAATAGGCCCATCCACCCACCTCCCACCTGTGATTAGCTCTATCATTTTTACTTCAGACATGTTAATCAATGGAGGCTTAACTTCTACTGCTTCCTCCCCTACCGCACCACGCTTAGGCTGCTCATCCCCTGAGAATGGTGCTGAACTGTGAGCTATTACTTTGATGGCATTCTCCTCCCTCACACCAATGGACCTCCGTCTCACAGGCATATTCGATATATTAACCAGGTTCATTTGTTGTTTTGCCCATGATCTTGTAATTGGCCCAGCCTTTTCTTCATTGTCCATATCTATTACGGCTTGAGGCAACTCTGCAGGGCTCTTCTGTATTCAGCCCAGACTATCAATGCTTATATGGACTTACAGCACTGTCTGGGTGGTTTACAGAGTCAGAATATTGCCACCAACAATCTGGGTCCTCGTTTTACCAACCTTGAAAAGATGGAAGGCTGAATCAACCTTAAAGCCGTCAAGATTGAATTCCTGCTGGTGGGCACAGTTAGCCTGCAATACTGCATTCTAACCACTGTGTCACTAGGGCTCAGGTGTAAATGATGCCTTCATGTTTGCAACTCCAGAAAGAAGAGTACTTCCCCCCTCCCCAAATCTAGACTAGAAAAAGGGATTCTCCTTATTGGTAGGAAAGCAGCACACTGGCGTGATTTCAAGCAGACCAATGGCAGAATAAGAAACAGCAATGCATGTTTTTGATCCTCTTGCATTTACAGGTACTTTTCAATTTACGACCACAACTGGAACTGGAACTTCTGTTGCCAAGTGAGGTGGTTGTTAAGTGAGTCATACCCAATTTTACTATCTTTTTTCCTGCATTTGTTAAGCGAATCATGAAGTCCCTAAGCAAATCACATAGTCATTAAGCTAATCTGGCTTCCCCTATTTACTTTGTTTGACAGAAGAGCCCTGGGAATATCACAAATGGCAATCATGTTCACCTTGGAATGCTGCAACTATCATAATACATTTGCCAATTGTCCAAATTTTGATCACATGAATCATGGGCATGTTACAATGGTCATAAGTGTACAAACCAGTTGTAACTCACTTCTTTCTGCACCATTGTAACTTTGAAAAGTCGCTAAATGAATGTAAGTCAAGAACTACCTACTACCTACTACCTTCTAGCTACTGAAACTTGATGGTATTAACAATAATAAAAACTGAAAGACCTGATTATCATGCTGTTTGATCCTAAGAGTTACTATTGGCAAAGGCATCCGCAACAGGAGTTCCAAAGAATGGAGTGTTCACAACTTCACAATCTTGCGATGACACCTTTAACACCATCAAACAACATCCATATATATTAGGCCTTAGAAAGGACTTCATAGGTGGATAAACATCTGGCTGACTGTGTGACCAACCATAATAATTTTTACATTTGTATGTTGTTGACTCCCAGTGATTCTGGGCTGTTTAACAAGCAGGGAAACTCAGATAAGTCAAAACAATTATCTAAATTGTAATAAACCCTGGTATAGTTTTACATCTCAAAGTTATTATTTTTCATTAAGGCTGGAAAGCAATGGAATGGTAGGCATATATGTGCGTGAGAGCACACATTAAATAAATATCATGTACACACAATACACACATGCATATATATTGTAAATACTTCATTTCACTCCTAATGTGGTAAAGAACAATGAGAAAAATCATTGATTTAGTACTGTATAAAGTCAAATGGAAATTAACTGCAGGCAAGATATACAAATAAATAGGTTTCTTCTCCTTTCTGCTTCAGATTCTTTATGGCAGCTGAAAATACTTTTCATCATCGTACATTTACCGTGTACTATGTAAATGCATGCATATGAAACTGTCTGTAAAAAACAAAGTGAAAAATTGAAATGCATAATTATATAGAGGCCGTTTCAAAGGCAAGAATAGATGGAAATGCTGTGTAAATGCAGGGAATAAAGATAGCACCTTCTTCTAGTTTGTTTTGTTTTAAATCATCCTGTTTGCCAGATATATAGCTCATGCAGTAAATGTTGTAGGCAATGGTACAATTTTAGAAGTAGTTTAGGGTGCTATTTATTTCAGAGCCTGAAGCACGTGGCATAGAAGTGCTCCTGTTTATAAACTGTATGTTGACAGATTATGAAAGCTTACATATCACTTTTTACCATCATTCTGTCAGCCTTGTGACCTTCAGAATGATTTGCCTTCAATAATATGCAGTGTGAGAGGAAAGATCCCAGATTGTGTTCTTAACATCAGATGTAAAAGTTGCTTATATAATAAAAGTGAAAGAGGGTGATAGCTGAAAAATACATTTGTTAGCCCATTAGTCTCAATAGGTGAATGTAAATTTTCCCATTTACAGCTGTGAATAACTACTATAGAGATAAATGAATATAAAGATATATCATGTGTGTTCCATGACCTAAGCAAATGACATCATGAACCTCTTATATCAGGTTCATTTTTTAATGTAAAATTAATCATTCCTGAAATTGATATATACATATTATTTATTCAATTGAAATCACACTTCTCCAAGCTAACATTAATACAAGCTGACAAGATATTTATGTAGTGTGATTCCATAATAACCAGCAGGATGGGATACCTGGAAGTCTTGGTCAAGGGTAATGGTTCTTTACCCCTTCTTTATATCTTTTCATGATGATCTCACCTCTGCAGCAAAGTATGTTTAGAAATACAGAAAATGGTGGACTCTTTTCACTTATTTTTTTAAAAGCTTAAATTAAAGTTTAATTTTGACCTGAAATACTAGAGCATATCATTCACAGTAGGAGCAAGTAACAAGGGATAGGAAACAGGTATTGATCCTGATTATCTACCATGATTAACTAAACTGCATTATGCATTATATTGTTGTTGTTGTTGTTTTTTCATTTAAATATGATAGAATTTGCCAGCATTAGCAAGAGGAAGAGTCCCAAGATGGCTCATACATTGCAGTAAATCCTGGTTTAATTTAGCCCTATATCAGTCGGTAACTGCATTGGCACATTACACTAAGCCAAAACCATTACTTACAAATTACCATGACTGGGTTCTCACAATATGCTGAGCCAAAACTTTGTGGTAGTTTAATCCCCATAATCCATTACTAACTAATGTACCTGTCAACTCACAAAGCATTCCTGACCTGCTCTCCTCAGCTTGGTCTGAGACTCATGATTTAATTAGGGCATTGGTCAGAACCCTGACAGCGCCTTAAATAGGACAGACCCACCTGGTTTGGTTTCAAAAATACAATGGACTACTGAAACAATGCTTCAGGGATGATACTTTTGGTAGGCAAAGATAAAAGCAGACTGTAAGAAGGAGATAATAAGAATCATACAGTTTAAAGTCTTGTGTACTTCCTTGCTTTTATTCAACTAGAGAGCTCTGAAAGGAAGTCAGTTGTTTTCTTCCCTCACAGAAAGAAATCTGGCTGAAATCTCTGTTCATCTACTTGGCACTTAATTACTTTCTGGCAAAGAGGCAAATCCTTCAGAAGTGTAACTGTCTTAATTGGAAGGTCAAAGAAATAAGTGGAACCTCTTACCGTTTCAGTTGCACAGATAAGATCTGATGAAAAAGAAGTGAGGGGTCCTTTCTGTGCATTCATTGAGTCTGACATGAATTCCACTATTTTTTCATGATTCCATCTTGCTACAAAGCTGAAGCTCACTTGAATAAGATGCAAATCTGAAACCCTAAACATGGATCCTAATATGGGATGATATAAAGTTTCTCAATTTTTCAATGATGCTGAACAGAGCTGAATTTAAAAAGTAAGTTCCCTTCCATCCCACAAAACCAGCCTTTCAAATCCGCAAACAAACCTTCTGTGAATGTTCTCTCTTTTTTAAAGTTGTCAGCCAGCAATGGAACACAAGGAAAGATAGAGTAGGATGCTCTTGATATTCCAAGTAGAAAGGTCTCATTTGACCCTAATTTGATGGACCTTGGCAGGCTGTTACCGCATATGTAGATGTGAAGCTTCTTGGGAGAATTATTGAGTATATGATAACCTAACATCCCTTGTTAAATCTGGTAATCCAGTTTATTATTCAGAAAATGGACCTTCCTTTAAAATTTTCTCACAGCTAGCATTTGTTAGACATATTTGTATCTATTTGTCTAACCCATGCGGAGCTCATCAAAATTAAACCTATAGAGTTCATAATGATACAATTTCTTAAAAAGGAAGGTTTTTTTGAAATCTTGCAAAGCCAACAAACTATTACTTTTATCACACCAAAATGGAGGTAGAGTCAATGTGCTGGCATACATTCATAACAACGAATATTTATCCAGTATATATGCAATTAGACCCTAGAGAAACAGAGAGATGGATATTCCTATTAAACATGGGAAAAAAATAATGCCCACTAGGAGATCGGTCAACATTTCAACACCTAGTTATGACCTGAAGGTTTTTGGTGCCAATTGAAGATTGCTTGTAGTAGTCCAAGATGAATCTGTTAATATATATTAACTCCATATTTGCAGCAAATATTAGACACATAATAACTGGATCTTAATCCAGCCTCTTTAAATTAATGGCCTGCACAGCCTGTGATTTCATCAAACTAGCAACAAAGCAGAAAATAGGAAAATACTAGAAAAACTGATACCGGTAAAAGCTAATGGCTCTGGACTTCCGGTTTGTCGGCTTCGCGAGCGGCAGGGATTTGCGACTCTCTGCGATCCCTGCCGCGCTAGCCGTTTTTGGTGCTCCGATCCGGACGGGTTTGGAGCTAGGCTACCCTGCAGGGCTAGCTGAAGATAGGGGGGATCCGGAGAGGGGTTTGGGGGTGTTGCAGACCCCCTCCCCGGCCGGCAGAACCCCCTTTTCCCAAGACGGTGCAGCGGCGGTCCGCAATGGCCGCCACAAAGAAGCCGGCAGCTGGGTAAGAATGCGCAGGAGGAAGAGGAGAAAGCCTTTGAGAGTGAAAGTTTTCTTGGTTGATCCAGGACTCTAAGATACATTTAATATAACTCCTGGAAATTATGGCTTTTTGGATGATTCTTTCCACAAGAGAAAATAAGCGGCAACTTTGAAGTGCTGAAAGGAAAGTTTATTCTTCCTCCCGACGGAATTAATAAGTGGATATTGAGAAACCTGTTTTTTTTCAGGTAAAACTAGCTTTATGTGATAAGTCGGAAGGGAGAGGACAAAAAAGATATTCATTTGGTCTGATGTTGTTGGAGGAGATGCCTTAAGGATTTGAAGACAGAAATATAATTTCAATAAGGCTTTAAAATACAGATTTGGATTTTCTTTTTTCTTTTGTCTGATACTACCCCTGGAAGAGAAAGGGAGAATTTTGTCTTGGCTTGGATTGATTGAGGACTTTGGGATTGTTCTATCTTTTTCTTGAAATATCTTGGTTGGTGTAAGGAGAAAGAGGGAAAAAAGAAAAGAAAAGATTTATAATGGCTTTTCCTTTTGAGGATCTGAGGGAAGAATATGAGCAAACAAAAACAGACAGTAAAGATGGTATGGAAAGAGCCTTCCTTTTTTTAGAAATGGCGCTGGTTAACTATCAACAGACAATACAACAGATCGAGGCAGAAGAACAACAACAAGAAGAAGACGAAGAAGCCATCTTTAATGAATTTCAAAATTTAACTAAGAAAGAAGGAAGGAAGAAAGCGACGAAAATGAAGGACTTAAGATTTAAAAAAACATTCAAGAAAGAGAAAAATAAGATGCAAAATAAATATAATGATAGTAAACAAAAGAAAAAGGGAACACAACAGAGAAGGGATGCTAGCAAGGCAGAGGCTAGAAGAAGGGGGGGGTAGGAAGATTTGGTGGGGGAAGAAAGAAAGGGGAAAGGCGGAGAAAAGCCACAAAGTTTTGAAATTAGATGGGAAAAGAGGAATTTTTTTTAGGGACAAAGGGTAAAGTACAATTTCGTTAAAAAAGATTTTGCAAGGTACATAAGATGGTATTGCAACACTTGTATTAGAAATAGAAAATTAGAATGGCTTAAGAGTTAATAAGAAATTAAAATGTTGAAATGTTTAATAATGATTGATTTTAAAATTTAATAAAATATTAAAGGGAATGTTTAGAATATTGAGTTTTAATTAAAGAGTTTAATATGACTATGGTATTGATGTTATTATAAAACTATTATAGTAGCATTTGTTTTTTGAAAAGGCAATGGGAAAGCTATAAGATTTAATATTTAGATTTATTATTTAACTATGTATTCAATCATTTTGGATTTATTACTCTGTTTTATTATTATTAAAAAAAAATAGTAGATAGAAAGTACCAAGCAGAATCAGATTGAGTATTAGGTGTTATTTTAAATGTTAATCTAATTAATTTAGGGGGAGGATAGAAAGGCATCATACTCTGAGTAGTGATTTCAGGAGAAATTCTTTTTCTTTTTATTATAAGGAATGAGATAGAGGGATAATAAAAAATGGGCAAAAGATACAAATATAATGATTTAAATTAAGATGGATTAAATAAGATAGAATTAAGAAGAGTGAAATGTGTGGAGAAGTTTTTATAGAAGATATAGAATGGTAAATAAAATAGGTAATGATATGTAAGATGAGCATGAATATAATTGAAGCCCGTGTAAAGAGAGGTACCTGGAGCCAAGTTACTTTCCTAAAAGATTTTTTATATGTTTGTTTGTTGTGTGTTTATGTTGTTGGAAGAATTAATAAAACCTTGTAAAAATACAGAATGAGAATAATGGTAACCAAGTCAGAAAGAAATAGATGAAATAATAATAGTGAAATTGAATAAGAGTAAAGAGAAGTAAAGAGAAATTGGATAAGAGGTATTTTTATGCTCATATGGAAATGGCTTAAAATAGAATTATATTGTATAAAATAAGGTTTTATCTGACTTGTAACACTTATAATGGAAAAAGGTTCAAGTATGTAATGGTTGATGATGATTTGTTTGTTTTTGAAATTAATAAAATTTGTTTAAAAAAAAAAAAGCTAATGGCTCTTGATGGATCTCAATCCTTAAGTTTTCTTTAATTGTATTGATTGAACTACAAACATTTTAAGAGACTATTGTTACTTTCATAATTCCAATCTCAGGCTCAAATTATCCTATTTTGGGTACATCATATGAAGACCTAGTTCTCTAAAGAAACTGTTAATGCTGGGAAAGATGGAAGGAAAGAGAAGAAAAGGACAACCAGCAGCAAGCTGGATGGACTAAGTTACAGTAGCAATGGGGACACCATTGGGAGATCTGAAAGACTAGACTAAGGATAGACCATCATTGAGAAAAACTATGTGGTTGTTAGGAATTAAAAACAATTTGATGGCACATAATTGATCAAAAATCAATTTCAAACTGTTAAAAAAGAAAGAAAGCAGATCATACTAATATTAATGAATTAACCTGATAAGTGTAATTAGTAAACTTTATGTCAGGCATATATATTGGAAACTCCTCAATTGATTTAAGTAAAAACAACATATAAACACACGAATAACACATTTTAATAAGATAAACAAAGATTATTTATAATGGAAAAAATATATTTCTAAGTTGCGTGAAACCTTTGCTAACTATAAATCAGCTTTTGAAATGATCCCTTAGGACAAGCTATGGAAGAAATTGACATATTCTTCATAGGTAGATGATTACTGTTGTTGTTTATTCATCAAAGTATTTCAATAAAAGTTAGGTTAGAAATACAGATAGACCTGAACTTATGACTTCAATTGAACCCAAAATTTCTGTTGAATATGAGTCATTTGCCAAGCATCTGAATTTTGATTTCGTGATGAAAATTTTGTGATGAAAAGTTTGATTTTGTCAATGGTCATAACTGTAAAAAAATGGTCATAAGTCACTTTGAGCAGTCACTAAATAAACTGTTGTTAAGTTGAGGACTACCTATAAATCTCATGAAACAAATGTGTATTTTGGCTGCATTGTATTTAATTTTTATATTAATTCCCTGTCAAAAGTCTTACCAGCTCAGATTTTTATCTGCAAAAATTTATCCTGACAATTTTGTACAATATATAGGTGATATATTAGTACTTTTATAATATCTACTGTATTAAGGAAAACTCCATGGGTGCTCAATATTATTATCAGAAAGACTATTGATCAGAAACTTAAACAATTTAAAGTTTTCTGTGAAGATTCTCAGTCATCTGGATCATAGTTCACCCAAAGTTGTTTTCCAAAAGGCAACTGGATTTTCCTTGTTTATTCTTTGAAAAAAATTCACTTTTCAGAACTGAACAAGCTTCTTGGATGAGAAGCAAAATGTTTTCAAAGAAAAAAACCAAGGAAATCCAGTTGCCTTTTGAAAACAGCACCCTTGGACAACTGAAAGTTATATTTCCCTCCAAAATGTAAATACGTAGAATAGAAGGAACAAATAAGCATAATATAAATATAATTATAATTATATAACTATTCCGCATGTTGAACTCCATAAATGTTTAATGGTTGATTTTCAAACTATGACCTCATGGAAAATATATATTTAATATTGTATTGCCTCCAGACTTTTTGCTGGTTCTTAAATATTATTTTAATATAACAGAGGCCATTAGGATCCATTTAGAATAAAATATGTTGTAATAAAGATAACAGGTCCCACATACAACCTACTTTAATTTTGGTTTTGGCTCCAATATATAAAACAAGTGTCTCTTCTAGTTTAATCAATGTCTGCACTTGCTGGTTAATCTGGTCAATTTTGGTAGATAATGAATCCAGATGGGAAGAGGACTAGTGGAAAAGCTTCTGCCTTGGATTTCACTTTTCCCTAATTTGTAGCTATTCTGGATTTTTAACCATGTGAAAAAGATTGTTTAATTTAGGACTCTGACTTTCAAAAGGATATAGATTCAGGCCCTGAAGATCACTTCCTGTGGGATATAGGAGGAGAGTTTCTACTCTGTTTAATATCACACTTAAGTACCAACATTGCATAGTGCTTTTATGCTGGCTTGGTTTAATGGCTTGCCTTCGATGCAGTTGGTGAGCAGTGATCAACAATTTATTTTATTCATCTTTGTGACACTGGAGAGATATACTGTAGACAGTGAGTCATTTTATATTTTATCCTTGTTTAAAAGGATATTTGCTCCACTCTTCTTGCCTATATTTTTAAAAAGACAACAGAAAAGTAGTGGGATTTTATGTCTGCCACCTTGTATTTTTAGTAACATTTGCTGCACCGTCATATGTTCTGCAAGTCATCATTTACTTAAAGCTAAGCCTGCTTTGTTAGATATTGAGATAAAGTAACATTAGAAAAATGACGATGATATAGCTTGGTTGCCAAATTCTTTGTGTACAAAATATATATTGTAAGAAATATGTGCGTTGTTTTATTTTATGTCTCACGCCTGAGCTTTCTGTGCTGGTTTAATTGACTAAAACAAATCAAGAAGTGTATTAAATCTACAAGGAGATGGAAAAGGACAAAACTTCTTTTCATTCATAAAAGATCACTGCTTCTGCTTATTCTATCACTTTCTTTTTATATGTCTGTTATCTATTCATGCTCTTGTCATTTTGCAAAACTCCAGCAGCTTATTAAAAAAGATCAAAGTAAGTAGAAATATCTAACAAACTGTCAAAATGATAAAAATCATGATCAAAACATGGCAACATAAAAGGAGCCACAAAGAAGTCCTCCTCAAAAACATGGAACTGTATCCGTTTTAAAATTGCCAAATAAATCATCTCCTGCATAAAGGTGTTCTTTAGGAAGTGAAATCAGGGCAAGTGTCTCTCCTCAGTGGGACCAACTCGCCCCTCTCAGGCCAGGGGAAGAAGCCTGCCTCAGATCTCATCTGATAAGGCATTCCAGCAGCGGGTTCAAGGAGAAAAGTCTCCTCTGCTCTGGCTCCATTGCTGTGGGACACTGGAGGATATCAAAAGTGGCTTTCCCAGTTGGCTTGGGACACCGAGGGGAGGGCTCCCCACTGGAGGCGGCTAACAGGGCAGGAAGACCTCATCCCCATTGTGTCCATCCCCAGTCCCATCTATCTCTTGGTCCTAGTTTCAGTATAATTTATAATCATAATATGTGTAATTTTAATGTTTTAATATTCAATTATTTCTTATTTATTTTATTTACTTGTAAGCCACCCTGTCACCTTATAGGGAAGATGGGTGACATAAAAATGTACTATAAATAAATAAATAAATAAACACACACACACGCCCACATACACACACACACACACACACACACACACACACATACAGCGGGCTTGCTAGATGTTCCTATTTTGTGTTCTTCTATTTTTCCTGTCCTTTTTTATATTGTAAACAATCTCATTATGAAATTAGCTGCGAAAGCTTATTGTTCCAAGTCCTGAATGACCAAAAGCAGACTTCCCCACCCCACCCCAAATATATATATCTTATAGCACAATATTAAAAAAAAATAAGCAAATTTGTGCTGACAGATCTGTATTATGACATATTAAAGGATAGATTTTCTGGCTGGTAAGCAAATTCTAAACACTCCAAAACACTGACTGTTGAAGCTTCAGTATGAGTGTGCAGTTACCGTTTTGAATGCTCTAAATGTCAGGTTTAAAAACTTCATCTCTAGAATCAATCAATAATATTCTTAATTTTATTATTCGTATGCCCATGTCCTTGTGAGTGCCCATATGCAAGCGTGCACTTTGCATTTTAGAAATGCTGTACCAGCAATATTTTCTTTTTTAAAATGGGAGAGAAGGAGAAAGGTATACATTAAATGACTGCTATTTAATACTAAGTAAGCACTTAATGTAGTAAATGCATTAAGCTGAGAACCAGATGAATCTCCATGATCAAAGTTTCCAATAATAATGAAATAAAAGTTGTATCCTATACTTTGTGACTTATACCAGCAACTGGTAAGATTAGGGATATATATATATATATACTTACATGTATGGTATTCAGCTTTATTCGGGTATTTTCCCACGTCATTTTAGTTGTGCTTTTAAAGTTGTAGTAACGTTTCGTCAGAATCTCATCTGCCATCATCAGGCTTCTGTATAGTGTTCGTCTGTGAGTCAGACTTCCACAGCCGTTTCTGTTATAAATTTGGTGCTAGCCTACTGCTGTGCCAGAATGGTTTTTTCTTCATCCTGATTGGTTGGGAGTCTTCGTCTATGTTTATTGGTCTTGGAGTTTGCTGTGTTCTGCTTGATTGGTGTTTCTAATGTCTTCTGTCTGTTTTGTAGCTTATTTTTTTGTCTTGATTGGCTGGCAACATTGTGTTTCCTGTATTGGAGGCTTTTAGTGCGGCTTGGCTCTGAGTAAATGGACGGCTATCATTTATTAGGAAGCTAGGTTTCATCTGGGTGCCTGGTTGGGGTGTGTTTGGGCTGGAGGTATCGGGGGGGTGTCTGTTTGTGCCCAGGTGTTTGGCTGGCTTGTGGTGTGGAGATTCTTTTGTTTGAAAGTGCAGGCTTCCAGATAATTGACAGTCCGGTGGATTTATCTCTTCTATTCATGCTTTCAGGTCTTTTTTCAATCCGAAATCCTGCTGGGAGTTTTGACTCTGATGACTCTGAAGATGGAAGGTTGGAGCCTGCTGTGAATGTGGAGTCTGAATTATCAGAGGACACAGATGTGAGCCAGGAGGATGAGAGATTGTCAGAGAGACAATCCTCCCCAGAACCTTCGACTTCGCTCATGCCAGCAACTGATCCACAAAATGAGTCAGAAGCTTCTAGTGGGGAAACTGACAGATCTTGGCTTGACGCTAGAACTAGGAGACGATTGAAATGTCAATCTGAAGGGAGGCGTCAAGCCAGACATTGATTAGAGAGACTGACACGCCCATCCAGGTGATTTAAGGAGGCGTGCTGACTCTCAAACTTTGCTTGGAAGCAAAGTGTTTGATGAGTCGAAAGGATACGTGTGGAGTATGGTATTTAGGTTTATTTGGGTATTTTCCCACATCTTAATATTTGTGCTTTTATTATAGCGACGTTTTGGCAGAATCTCATCTGCCATCCTCAGGCTTGTGTATTGGGTTCTTTTTAATCTTGTGTGTCAGGCTTTTTTGTTTGAATTTGGTGCTGGCTTTCTGCTTTATTTGAATGGTTTTTTCCTCATCTTGATTGGCTGGGTCTGTTTTTATTGGTCTTCGAGTTGCTGTGTTCTTGATTAGTTGGCAACATTGTGTTTTGTGCATTGGGGTTTCTTAGTGCAACTTGGTTTCTTGTGAATGGCCGATAATTATTTATTAGGAAGCTATATATATATATATAGCTTTAAATCCATAATGAATAATACAACTATCAAAATGACTAAAGCAATCAGTATCTCTTCAAATTCAGCAGTGAAAACTAACATGGTCCTAAAAGGTTTGCCTAAATAAAAAAATGTGTTCACCTGGCAAGGAAAAAAAATAAAGAAATTATAACAGATAACAGATAATCAGAGTTGGAAGGGACCTTGTAAGTCATCTAGTCCAACCCCCACCCAAGCGGAGACCCTACACCATTTCTGACAGATGGCAGTCCAATCTCTTCTTGAAAGTCTCAAGTGATGGCACTCCCACAACTTCTGAGGGCAAGGTGTTCCATATACAAAATTATTTGGCTTCAATTATTTGGCTGACCAAGAGTAACTTGAGAACCAACAGCAACCAAGAAAGGATATTATCATCAAATGGCTCTTTGACACTAATGGGATTGAGAAATGGTGCATTGTTTTATGGTATAAAATTGTATTGCTCAGTCAGTTTCATAAGAGAACAGATCATTGGAAACCTAAAGGTCAAGTCTTCCTTGAGAAGAGCTCAAGTTTCTGAAGACTCCTTTTTGGAAGGCAGGATATTATGAATACCTTTCATTACCATTGTGAAATATATTCAAATAAAAAAAGGAAAGACCCTTCAAGTCAAGCTTATACTCTACATCTTATTTTCTTGGCAATAGTGTGAAATTGGTTTGCCATTGCCTTCTTCTGAGAACCATTTTAGATTTCCCAGATGTGGACTGTATTGATGATCTCCCTGCCAAGTATTACCTAGGTCAGAGGTCTCCAAACTTGGCAACTTTTTAAGACTTGTTTTAAGAAAGTTGCCAAGTTTGGGGACACCTGACCTAGGTCCAAATACACTAAGATTTTCTGACAAAGCTTACCATTTTGGAAACTAACCAAAGGTCAGTTGAGTTCTGCCATTTACAGCAACATATGAAATATAGTTACTGTGACATTCACAGGGATTGCATTTTATTATAAAACCCACAAGCCCTGCGAAATTATTTCCCATAATTCTTTTTTTTTAAAGTTTTGTAGGAATTTTTTTCAGCAAAGGGTTGCAAAATCTTTACTTTGTGGATCAGTACCTGCACAATTTTTCATCCACATTCTTTGAAT